>NC_139342.1:0-400765 GCF_056507025.1 Lutjanus erythropterus
ATGGTACTCTAGGCCATCTTTTCTGGTCTTGTCCAAAACACATCTTTCTGGTATGACTATATAGTAGACAAGATGAGGTTTTGCTCTTGAGGAGAGGAATGTTATATTAGGAAGTGTTAAGTATAGAGAAAAAGATGCTTCTTTTTTTTTTATTATTATTAATCTAATATTACTACTGTGTAAATTCCATATTCATGAATGTAAACTTACAAACCTGTCTTGTTTTTATTTCTGCCAGCAAAAAATAAAAAATGCTCTCTTTACCCATTTTTCTTTTTTGGTTTAAACAAAATAAATAAATAAATAAATAAGCACTCACTTAAAGGCATACTCCCTCTTGTGGCATGGATTGGCAACAACTCAGGGTTTCATGTTGTAGTGGTATAATTCTCAACATGATGCCCATCCAGCACAAAGTCCTTTCTAGCATATAAAACTCTGAAGTAGTTTTCACAGGGTAATGTTAATGAAAAGATCAAACCACAATGTTAATCACTGTCACCCAAGGAACTTGTAGGTACTTTCCAGCACCTGGTGCTCACCACACAGATTAATTGTCAGATCAGCTGTTCTTTTCATGTGAAGCATTGATCTGTTTTGTCATTTAATTATTTTTAAAAAATATAAGATTAATGCGTGCAAACCTAAGGGAAGCAGCAATTTGCTAGAAAATGAATGACATTATGATCCCATAAGGTAAAATTTAAAACACAAATATGTTTGATTGTAAGCCAAAATGTTCAAAGTGGGAGATAGTAAAATAAATAGTATATAACAGGGTGTTTTGCACCCCTTTCTTCAGTCTAAACCTGGGTTTGACTCAAGCTTGTTGATTTTTCTACCTGGAGAGATCAATAAACTTTGTGTGGCAGACTTTGTTGCTCTTCCAGTGATTTTTCCAGACTTTGCCTGATTCTTATTTTTGATGGTTTGAACTTTGAAAACATACAAGTGATAACAATGGTTTTTTGCTGAGGTTTTTAGGGTGTTGTGGCTCTAAGCCCAGACCTTACTGGCCTATTTTTCTGAGTCTTTTTGTCACAACAATGTGTGCAATGTCTGAGTATACCTATGAATTACTGGTAGAAAATTAATAATTGATTTTTCAGGGAGTAAAGCAATACGTTTTTGAGTTAACGGGATATTACAACCTTAAAACATTAATTCTGTATTTGCTTTTGACTAAAATCCAATGAATACTATGTCCTACTGGCTTTATTTTTTAATATACGGTTACTTTCACGTTTTGCATAAATGATTTGCAGCAGCATTTCTCATCTTTCTTATAAAACCCAAACTTATTCTACACTTGAGTCTTATGAAAGTTTGGTGATGCAACGCGGTACAATGTCAATTCTGTCACTGTTTTCAGCACCGTCTGTTATGAGCAAATGAAGAGGAGACACAGGACAGGGAGGAGGGAGCGCTTGTTTTTGTGAGTGAAAAAGCACAGAGCCACAAGTCTGACCCACAGAGGCGTCATGTCACTGTGAGAACAGGTAACACAGAGCATCAGTTCCTCCTTAATTTTAATTTAGCAATTATTTATTTAAGTATCTGTCAAACCCATTTTGAGATCCTGACCCAAGGTTGGGAACCACTGCTGTAAGGAGTACATACCAAATTCTGAAACTGAAAAGAAAAGATCTGAAACTGAAACAGAAAGATCCAAAAGTGAAAAAAAGATTTGAAACTATAAAAAATAAGATTTGAATCTGAAAAGATAAAATTTGTAACTGAAAGAAATAGGATCTCAAATATCTAAATATGTGAAAGTGAAAAATGAAAATAATTTATTCAAAATAATTACTAGAGTGAATCATAATTATATTTAACCTGAAAACACTTTTTGAACACTTATTTTTATTTTGAATACACTGATGTATTTTTCAAAATTCAAGATCAAAACAGTTTCAAATTTTATTTTTCAAGTTCAAAACATTTGGCCCCAATATAGCTCCATAGGTTTAAAGCTAAAACCCAAAAAGGGCACACTTTGAAGCATATATTCCCTCCTGTAGTATTGAGGAGCAACATTCTTCTCTTCCTAGGCTCGATTCTCCTGGCTCTTATTTTGATAGAACTAATTTAACTTCCAAGTCAGTTGTCTGCTTTTCAACATTTTTCAAGTCAACAAGTAAGAAATAAGATAACACCAGTATAATTTACAATAATTATTTGGATTTCTCTCTTGTTTTTATTTCTGCCAGTAAAAATAGAAAATTAGCTCCCTTTACCAATTTTTCTTTGTTGGCTTAAAAGCACTAACTTGAGGGTATACTCCCTCTTGTGGCATAAATAGGCAACAATTTGGGGTTTCATCTGTACATTGTGTGAGTATACCTATGAATTACTGGTTAAAAATTACATATTTATTTTTCAAGGAGGAATCTGGTGTCCAATGACTGTTCAGTTATCTCTGTGCAAGCAGCTACAGTCTGAGAGGCTACAGTTAACATTTAGGCTAAAAACATGGTGTAAATGGCGTCTTTTTGGGTCAAATTTTAATGTCGCGACTTACGGACACTTGGATTACACCACATGAGCAGTATGAGACATTTTGTGGGGGGTTTTGTATGTATTCTTTTAACATTTTAAAATGTTAAAATGTTAAAAGAATACATAAAATATATACATATACATATATATATATATATATATATATATATATATATATATATATATATATATATATATATATATACATACACATGTGCGTATATATACACACACACACACACACACACACACACAATATTGTGTGGCTTTAACTAACTAATGTTGAAATCTATGTCTAACCAGTTCAGTGTGATACATCATGGCATTTAGCTTGACAAAACTGGAAATTCTGTACAGTAGCCAGTCAGCGTCAACAAAAAGGAGAACAAGAGATTTTGTATTCAAATTAACATTTCCAGGGTTGACTGTCATGGAGAAAAAAACAGCTAAACATTTCAAGCAGTACATCTCACACAGTGACAAAACAACTTTAAATGTTGTTGTCAACTAGGTTTTAAACATGAATGAAAGGCTTTGGTTGAATTACTACCTTTTCCAAACATGCAACAGAGCTGTGATAAGGGGATGAAACAGCAATACATTCCTCCATGGCTGTTAGACAGAAGGCTGTACTCAGTACCTTGCTCACACCGAGAGAGGTATCAGGAGCGCACACACAAGGATGCATAGAGCTCTGCCTCTTCTTCTTCTTCTTCCCTCAACTTCTGATTATACCATTTTCTTTGTAGTTTTACATGAAATATTGTTGTCATGTATGAATGCAAGATACAAGAAAGGATTGCTGCAGAAACATGCCAATTTAAGTTTGTCCCACAACCATTACTTAGCACTTGAATGAATAAGATAACCCAACTCAAAGAACATTACATGTCCTGTTCAAGAAAATGGCACTAACACCGAGATGTTCTGTAGTGATGGTGTAAATAGTCTCATGCTTGCACTGTTGTTTTTCTTTCCATTTTGACAGTTCCACTTGTTTCAAAGTTTAAAACTAGGGTTGCAACTAAAGGTTATTTCCATTGTTGTTTAATGCTGATTATATCTTCTCAATTAATCAAGTAGTTGTTTTGTCTATGAAATGCCAGAAAATGGTGAAAAAAAAAGGTTTTTGTTTAGTGTCTCCCGAAGTGCACAATTATGCTCTCATGTTTTATTTTGTCCACAACCCAAATATATTTAGTAAACTGTAATAAAGGGTTAAAGAAACCACAACAACAACTCTCTCATTTGAGAAAGTGCATCAGAGAATTTTGACTTTTTTTTTCTTAAAACTCAAAGCAATTAACAGATTATCAAAATAGTTGGCAGTTTGTTGGCAATATCAAGATTCTCTTGGACTGAACTAATATATTATCTTTCCTCATCTCGTTGTGATGGCCCACTAGCAAATGTAGACATAAAATATTTTTATATTGTGGTGGATTTATTGGACTATGATGCTGTATTCGCTGTGTAAAGATTTATTTCATCACAACTTACAATTTACAATTTAATTTAGCAGACATTTTTATCTAAAGTGACGTACATCTGAGAGCTGATACAACACACAAGCAAGGATCTAGTCATGAGAGAACAACACGAATAAGTCCCATGAAGCAAAGTTCAAGTCTGACTGAGAGACTGAGTTTGGTAGCTCGTTCCACCAGCCGGCAGCCAGAATGGAAGAGTCTAGCAAGTGACCTTGAACTCTGTTGTGGTGGTCGAATCTGGTGTCTTCCATATTAGATTATTAGAACATGATGTTGGTCTAAACCGTGGAAGAAAATACAGGTGTATTTACCAGATAATGTAAGTGGTTGTAAGTTACCATTTACGTTTCACTTTCAAAGAAACTGCCCATAAAAATTGTACAGATTTGATATTTGATTAGAACTTTAAAGCGGTGAAGAAATTTTCAGCAAATGCTGCTCTAGATGTGCTTTAATTTTACAGAAATGTCTTCTTAAGGATTAACAGAAGTGTCCATGAACGGCCCAGGGGATATACTGTAAATCTACAGAATTTTCCATTTTAGGGTTGAAAGAAATGTCCACAAACCTAACAGAATATGTACTGATAATTTTTTGCCAGGACATCATTAATTACTCTACAGATTGTTTTCTTACAGTGTAGCTGAGTTAACTAGAATAAATTAAAAATAAGTTAAAAAATAAATCTGTAATTTTTACCCAGTAAATACATAAATAACCTGAGGCACAGCACATCTTAAGACAGAAATTGTTGTCCCTTTAGGCCACAAGAGGGAGTATATGTTTAATGAGCTCAAGGAATTACATACATCACACACCTTATGCTGTATAAAAGAAAGGCTGGGCAGAAATGTATAAAATGCCAACCATGTAAAGGAAAAAAATAAGAATTCTTTATTCAAGGGTCAGACAGATACAGCTACCATTTCCTGCCACCTACAAAGTTTTAGAGGAATGGATTATTTTTTTATTCGTATAGATATTCTGGGGCAGTGGTTCTCAAACAGGGGTCTGTGGTACAAGTGGATTGGTGAAAAGTTTTTAGACTCATTAATTAAAAAAAATTATGTAAATAAATATCTAGCCTATCATTTTATTCATAATTCAACAAATAATATATGTTTAATCTTAGCAGTGCCTTTAGCTATAATGAAATGAGACAGAATAAGCAATGCCTGAACATAACAGAAAATAGAGATAACACAATTAAAGTGACAAAGTCATTTCTGGTTTTGGTTTAACTTCTATTCCAATTGCTGATTTGAGGACATGGACCAAAAAAGCAAGTGGATTTTTCATTGTTTTTATTTTTTGTTTGTTTGTTTGATATATCGATATATAATGATTTATTGTATATTTGTTTATCCTAATTATCAAAGTTAAATACAGTTTGGGAGGGATGATACATAGACCCCTCTTCAAGATCAAGATCCGGTCGCTCACCTGGTAGAACACATGCCTTATTTGCAAAGGTGGACTCCTTGCTGCCGAGGGTTTCATTCCAGCCCTTGGACATCAATAACAATAACACTATGATGCCAGAAATGAAAGTGATCATAACAGGGAGACTTTGGTCTGTTACAACTTTCCACCAGCAGTGATCACACAATTACAGTGTTTTCACAGTCTTACATGGTGATACAGTTGATTTCATTTCCACTGGATGCCCACATCTGCCAGGCTCACAAAATGGCATTCACGGACACAAGAAGTACAATTAGGCTTACAAAGTATTCAGTTCTTAAAGGATAACTTCAGTATTTTTCAACCTGGGTCCAATTTCCCCATGCTTATGTGTGTGTATGATTGATAGGGACAAGTCATTTTGAAATTGGTCCAGTATTGAGGGAAGCAGATGCAGCCAGCAGTCGCTAAACAAGTTACAACAGTATATATGGGGGCAAATGCCTCCCATAAAAGTTCATGCATTGAAAGTGCTTTTTTTCCACCACAGACCAGCTCAGATCACCAGTGTAATCTCTGTTAACAGCATGCAAAGCACATCTCTTAACCTTCACTTGCTCCAGGCTGTGTGTGACAAAATCTCATGGGATCTTAGTGTGTTGCCAGAAGAAAACAAAGGAACCATGACTGAGAGCCGGTCAGAGTGGAGTTGGTTGTCCCTGAGAGCAGTTAAGAGTTTCACTATATCGATTAAAAACAAAAAACGATGCTGAAGTTGTGGCTAATTGTGCTACAAATTGATGCTAACATTCCTGTCCAGACACTGCATCTTGCAGACCATCGGGTCACTCGGGTCACTCGGCACACTTTTCCCAACATCACTACTTCCAGCCCAAGAAGAGAATACATCCAATTTTAACTCATATGCTACAAGTGTTTAAAGCGGCAGAAAAATTCCTCAAAGTTAAAAGTGTTTGGTGTAAATCATCCCCACTATGGAATAATGGTCACCTTTTGTCTAGGGGGAAACCTTTTACTAACAAAGCCTGGGAAGATAAAGGTATTACAACAAGATATTAATGGGGCAAGCACAATCCTTTGTCAGTTTGTAAAGCCTATAAAGTTCAGTGGGAATCAGCCTTACAAGAACATCCTATTTTAAGTTTGATACAGTGTGCTCCAGATGAATAGTGGCTTATATATATGACAAATTAAACTTGGCTTGGGAGAGAGACATAGCTGAGGTGGAACAAAAACTGAAATGGGTTTTAATTTGGAAAAACGTTGCTGATGCCTCCTAAAACCCAAACCATCAGTATATATACATTTGAAATTTTGTCGTAGAGCATACCTTAAAGGGGACCTATTATACTCATTTTCGGGCCTTTGTATTTGATTTTTGCAGCTACACACGATCGCCCGCACAGAAAGCTTTGTAGATCTTTGGGACGCTGTGCCTCTCGCTGCATCTCTTCCTTGTATTTTCTGCGCCCCGCGAAAATGGTCTGTGTAATTTACTCCACCACCCTGGCCCTGCTCCATGTACGCCTCCCGCCGAGCCCACTCCATTGTGATTGGTCGCACTCCCGACGACTTACAAAGGGCTGGCAAGCGCTGCCGAGCCCGGCTACCAGCTAATCCAGCTTTGTACTGGCCCGTGTTGACAAAACTGAACCTCGAAACTCTCTGAAACCACCACAATGGTGCTCTGACTTACTTGTAGGACCATGATGAAACACAAAGCCTATAAAAACTTCAGCATAGAAATGCAATCAAAAACAAAAAGGACAGCTATTGTCATTTTTTCTGATGTAACTATTAAAATCACAGCATAAAATCAGATTGAAGCCAAGGAAGTTCTCCAAGTCTGTTAAATAACTGAGATTTCTTTCTGGCTTCAGGGGCAGTATAATTGTGTGGTATTTTTCACCCAAATAAAAACAATCCAAGATTAAAAGCCTACCTGAAATTATTTCTCTTTTTCTAATTATAACAACATCTTGAGATTTAATTTTGTCTTTCTCCTGCCATCATCATTACTGAGTTTTGTTGGAATGAAAGAGGGAGTGCTTGCTTGGGCTTGTTACAGAGTGCCTGGATGACACATTTCTGCTTTTGCATCAATCCCAGTTAAGAGTGGGTACTGTACTTGGTTTCCTTCTGTGAGGAACAACAACAGCTGACTTCAAAGTAATGACAACCTTTTTAGAAATGTGGTACAATCGTACAAGAGTACAAAATTTGTTTCCAGAAAAACAAATACTCAAGTAAAGTACAGTACTCAAGTAAATGTACTTTCTTACTGTCCACCCCTGTATATATGGAGTGGATGATTTTGTACTGTAAATACTTACAGTGTGCAAGATGTATGCAGGCTCTGCTAGTGTCTCTAAAGACTGGAACAGTTTGTAGACTGCTCAGCAGTGCAGTCAAGAGTACAATTATTGAAAAGTCATTCATCGGTAGATGTGTTCTGAACATGTGCCTCCTTGAACCTGCTGTAAGTGCCGGGGGGGACAGGTACTTGCTTCTGATAGCAGTGATGATGCAGCTTGGCAGCACTCTTCTGTTACCACAAACGACGTTCTCCTCTGACAGCCCACTCCAGCACCACATGATGGGCTGCAAGTCTGTACTGGCTGGACGAAAGGAAAGGGTTAAGATGATTTAGAAATGTCTGAGGGCAAACTAATGCATGCAACAGAAAAGGCGCATCTGTCAAACAATTCTAGGTACAGATATTACATGCATGAAGACATATTATTTATACTTACTCAATGGATAGTTGACCATTTGGTCGATGTGGCTTTGGTTGCCTCCAATTTATTTTGGGCACATGAAAGAAGGTATCCAGCACTACCCTGCTGTCAGAGGGCGGAAATCCTGTAAGGTGGTGTGGTGGAAAATCTGAAAATTAAGACAGACCCCATGACCAAGATTGTCTTTCTGGTGTTTTAATCGAGCTTTGCAAAGGATCAGTACACAGTCACACACAAAGTGAAAAAGGAACTGATAATGAGTCAAGAATGTAAATCTGTTTTACAGGGTTAGGAGATGAAGGAGGTTGGGTCAGGATGGACCTGAAGTGCTTATCGGGAGAGTCGGGATGTGATTGTGTTATCAGAAGTTGTTCTTCCAAAGAGAGAACTGTGTGTTCAAGGACGAGTAACCAGTTAGTGCCTGACAGAACATCAGAAATAACTAAGAGGAACAACAGTGACCAGTTTGGTGAATAATTTTCCCACCACAGTGGTTACACAGCGTTGGGTAATTTCTGTATCATCCCTGGACACATCAAGACCATAAATACTGGGCAACAGGTCCCAGTCGTTAAATCACAGATATTCTTCCTCTGTGGGCATAGAGTCACAGCATTCACAGGAGCACAACCAGTCTTCACAGATTCACAGACATGCAGCAGCTGCTTCACCCTCATCTGCCCGTTGCCCCTCTCTCTCTATCCTCATCCGCTCTTTCTTTGTAGGAACTCAAACTCCTCATCCGTATAGTCGGGCTCAAATAAATACTCTCTCAGCCACTGAAATCAAAGGTCTCATCTACATTCTCCAAATCAGGTAAATATTTAGCCATGACACTTCAATCGGCCTAGTAAACTCTCACCTGTACTATGGGACAACCAACTGACTTTTACAAGTCATGGCTCCTCTGTTTTTTTCCAGTAACAAGCAAAGATCCCGTGAGATTTTGTCACACACAGCCCAGAGCAAGTGAAGAGTAAGACAGATGCTTCGCATGCTGTTGACAGAGATAAAACTGGCGATCTGAGTGGGTCTGTGGTGAAAAAAAGCACTTTCAATGCAACGGGACGCATTTGTCCAATGTATACTGTTGTACTTATTTTGCAGCTGCCAGCTGCATCTGCCTCCCTCAATACTGGACCAATTTCAAAACGAGCTGTCTCCATCAAGGCCAAGGTTTAAATTTCCAAAGTCGTCCTTTAATACTCACTTGTAATTACACCATGTCTAGATGGAGACTACATTCTATGAAATTTTCTGACCATTCTATGGCCATTATCACTAAAGGCTAAAACACACCATGCCACACTGCATCACCCTCGTCCAAGACACTGTGCTTGGAATATATCTCGACCTCAGCATCTCTGACCACCCATCTTTGCCCTCAAGCTAGCGTGTGTTGTCAGACTGAGCTCCTGTCTGTGCAGGAGAGCAGAGACAGTGGCCTGAAGAAGTGTGTGTGTTAAAGTGATAGTTCACCCAAAAATGAAATTTCACTCATGCCATTTACACCATGTCTTTAGCCTAAATGTCATCTGTAGCCTCTCAGACCGGATCTGTGTGCACACGCCTGAAGCAGGTACACAAGCTCTCGCCCAAGTGGTGTAGCTGCAGCAAAGAAATGATGTTCCTCTTCTATATCAGTCCTCGAACATTTTCTTCTTGGTTGAAAGTTTGCAAAGTCAACTGTACGCATAACAAGTAACTATTTCTGAGAAGATCTCGCTCTGTCTGAGTTGCTTCCAGGTAGCATGTAAACACAGGTGTGAAAGTATCGCAAGACCTTGTATATCTCGTGTTGCGCCGCTTGGGCAAGAGCTTGTGGTCCCACTTCAGGCGTGTGCAAGCAACTCCGGTCTGAGAGGTTACAGTTGACATTTAGTCTAAAAATATGGCGTGTTTTTGGGTCAAATTTTAAGGTCGCAGCTTACGGACACTTGGGTTACACCACACAAAGAGTATGGAGACATTTTGTGGGGTTTTTTCTGATCTTTTTTTACATTTTAAAACTGGTCACCATTCACTACAATTGGCTGCAACACTGTTTTCCACTGAAGCTCCAGTGTTTTGTGAACTGGAGATCTTCACCCATCCTCACATCAGCACAGGGATGAGTAGATATCGAGAGAAATTTAATTTGTGGGTAAACTATCACCTTAGGCTCTCAGTACTTTCTAACCTCTAAATGAATGACTGTGGATTAACGTTTAGTTTCTCTCCTGTGATGCTGTTTATACTTTTAGGTCACTGCTTTATTTTACCATTTCTTAATATTCGCTTAAGAAGTAATGGCAATGCTTTAATTTGTGTTCAACATTGTAGAGAAAGGCTATGTAGCAGTAGGTTTGGGCCAAAAATACAATCATGTGATATTGGTACTATTGATATGTCAGATCATTCACCGATAGATTTATAATTAACTAGAGATGAACCGATTGACCGTGTGACCGGCCCTGATCGGTGACCGGCCGGTCAGCGTAACATATCTGATTCTGTGCCCGTCATTGTCACACACGTGTTCTGCACGATGGTCACATCATGCGCGCAGCAGACAAACTGACCATGATGTCAATGCAGCGCTGATAACAGCTACACACTCTGATACATGTCTGCTTGAAGCTGGTGTCAGTGACAGATTCCAAGAACAAGATAAAGAGAAGACAGACAGTCTACAATGAGACAGAGCAGCTGAAAATGTCGCAAAACAGCCGTAAACTATGTAGCTCTTCAGGCTAATGTTAGCCAGCAGCAGACTGCTGTTCACAGAGGGATAGTTAAAATCTCACCTCCTGTTCTGGCTGAAGAATAAATAACCTGTGTTGATGTGTCTCCTCAAACATTTTCTCATCCAGACTCCTTTAACTTCTGCTTCTGTTTTTCTCACGGCAAAGTTTTACGGCAGCAAACTGTTGCATCACATCCGTCTCCGGTTTGTTTATATCTGCTTCCACAGGAGATCACGTGAAATTGCGTCCCGCGAAATCTCGCGAGAATCCATGATATCGCGGGTTTTCGTGAGTCATCCCATTCAGCTGATTCATAATCTTAATGTAAAACTATAATAAGGCCTGGCTGTAACCTGGAGGACTTTGGAGAAAATGTAAATGGCATTTAACCCTCCTGTTGTCTTCGGGTCATTTTTGACCCGTTTTCAAGTTCCTGGTTTCACAACTATGGCATTCTTCCTTATAATTGCTTGACAATGACATGGATGGTTCCATACTATGCTCTTTGCAAGTAAAATTAATTATAACTATATTCATTGTGTGTTTTATTAAAATTTATAGCATCTGTGGTCTTCCCGGCTCAAATTTGACCCGGCCACAGTTAGTGGTATAATGGGTCATACTATTGTGGTTTCCAGTACAATAAACACACACACACACACCCACACACGCACACACACACAAACACACACACACACACACACACACACACACACACACACACACACACACCCCACACACACACACACAGACTGACTGACACACACAACTGACACACACAAAATGAGATAGATGAGATATATTCTGACGAAATAAAAAAAAAAAAAAAAAGGATATTTCTGAAACAGGCTTATTATGAGGCAGGAAGTAAAGCTATGAAACTACTGGCATACAAATTAAGGAAACAGCAGGCTGACAATACTATTAATAAATAATGTCTATAAACAAATGTCCTAAAACAAAGAAAATACAGTATAAAATGGAGGAGATTCAAAGTAGGTTTGAGGAGTACTATAAAGAATTATATTCACAACCAAGACTAGATGGAAAAATTAAATAAATATTTTCCTTAAACTTCTGAATCTACCTCTAGTTACACAGGAAGAAAATAAAGCACCGGTTACTGAAATTACTGATAAAGAAGTTAAGGCAGCAATAACAAGACTTAAACCGCATAAAAGCCCAGGCTCGGATGGCTTTACGACTGAATGGTATAAAACTTTTAGCGAACAGATAACTCCAAGCTTGCGACAGACTTGCAATTGGGCACTCAAAAAGGGAGAGATCCCCCCTTCATCGAGGGAAGCCGTAATCTCAACAATACCAAAAGATGGTAAAGATAAATTAGATTGTAAACAATATGAACCCATTTCAGTATTAAACGTGGACTATAAAATTTACATCTCAATATTAGCTAGAAGAAGAGAAAAAATCCTACCATCCCTTATCCACTTGGACCAGATAGGATTTATCCATCAGAGACAAACTAATGATAGCCTAAGGAGAACACTGCACATTATGTGGCATATTCATCAAAATAAGATGGAAGCAATGCTTATAGGATTAGACGCAGAGAAGGCATTCGATTCAGTCAGATGGACCTTCCTGTATAAAGTTTTGGAGAAGTTTGGCTTCCACAAAACCTTTATTTGAACTCTCCAAGCAATATACAATAATCCCACAGCAAGAGTTAAAATCAATGGCAGCATCTCAAAATCATTTACACTGGAACGTTCCTGCAGGCAGGGCTGCCCCTGTTCCCCTCTCCTCTTTGCTCTCTTTATTAGAGCCTCTCAGCCAGTATATTAGACAAAATGAAGAAATCAGGGGTATGCATATAGCGGGAGGGGAACATAAATTATCGTTATTTGCGGATGACGTATTGATCTTTTTAACCCGGCCTCTAGTATCACTACCAACTTTGATGTAATCTTTGAAGAGATTTGGTCAGTTGTCAGGATATAAACTAAATATCCAAAAAACCCAAATTTTGAATCTCAACTATGATCCACCAAATCACCTCCTAGAAAAGTATGATTTGAAGTGCAATAAGAAGTCAATGAAGTATTTAGGGGTTAATCCTACTCAGGATATCACAAAATTATTTGAAGCCAATTACATCCCTATAAAGTCTAAAATTAAATGTGATATTTTTAGGTGGAATCACCTACCATTCCTCAGTTTATCCTCCAGGATTGAGTCAGTCAAGATGGTTATTTTGCCTCGCCTGTTATACCTGTTCCAATCCCTGCCAATAAATATAACTAAACAGCAATTCATTGAATGGGACAAATTAATTTCCTGGTACATCTGGATGGGTAAGAAACCAAGAGTAAAATACAAAGTAATGCAATTATCTAAAGAGAATGGAGGTCTAGCGTTACCAAACTTAAATGACTACTATTATGCAGCTCAATTAAGGCCCTTGGTGTGTCTTTGTAATTCACAGTTCAGAGCAAGGTGGAAGGAAATAGAAGTTGGGAAATCTATTGGATCATCAACACAAGCTATGATTGTCGACAGTAGATTGATGGACACCTTTACAGATAAAAACAATCCTTGGATACAAGTGGCTCTTAACACCTGGCAGAGGGTAGTTAAAAAATATAACCTGAAGGGTGTGGAGAAATTAAGATGGTGCGCATATGATACTGACTTCATCCCAAACGAGACGGATACCAGATTTAAAATATGGATGGGTAAAGGGCTAACATCATATTGCTGATGTATCCATAACAAAACACTGAAAAGCTTTGAGACACTTAAAAAAGATTATGGATTGGAGGATCAGGATTTTTTCAGATATCTACAAGTGAGACAGAGTGAATGGAATTATAGCTGAGGGCTTGGAGAAAGTAGACAATGATATATTGAATATTTTTGTGTCAATTTACATATCAGGAAATGGATGCAAAATAATATCCAGATTATATAAAAGTAGGGCTGCACGATACTGGAAAAGACTGACTTTGCAATTTCTTTTTTAACCCTGCAATATATATTGCGATATGAAAAAATACAGGAATTTTTACCAGATGACTTGAATAGCACTTTATGTTATGCTGCACTGCTGCCATCTTGTGGACAATTAACCTGCACTGATCTTGTGACTCACTCCATATACGGGGGCGTGGTCTGCTTTGGCAAACTGATTAAGAATGATTGTGATTGGTGGATCGCTGCACGCAGTGTGTGTCAGGTACCCTTGAAATTAAATGAACACGTTTAGTTCATTTGCCTCCTACATCGCAATGTGACTATTGCGCACACATACATTGCAATGACGATGCTCAAACGATATATTGTGCAGCTCTATATAAAAGCTTTCAGGACTCCTCAAAGACAACCACCCAACATGTAAAAAATCAATGAGAAAGAGAGGGAGGAATGGTCATCTGAAGATGAGTGGGGGGATATATGCAAATCACAGTGGATAACTACATCATCACACTGTTGGAGGGAATTTGGATGGAAAAATATCATGAGATTTTCATTACTCCTGCCCAGAAGAGATATCAAGGTGTTGGAATGAATTGTTGGGGGCTATGTGGAACAGATGTAGGTAACCATTATCATTTATTTTGGGATTGCCCCAAAATTACATTCTATTGGAGGGAAATTCATAAATGTTTGGAAACAGTAATTCAGATCACTATTCCATTTGATGCTTTGACGATGTATATGGGCACTGTAAACACTGAATCTTCAAACTAAAACAGACAAATACTTAATGAGAATATTACTTATTGGAGGCAAAAAAGCTGTGACGAGGAAGTGGTTACAACCAGATGCTCCAACATTAGAGGACTGGTTAAAATTATTCAGGAAATCTACACAATGGAGAGACTAACCTTTTCTATAAAAATGCAAAGAGAAAAATTTAGGACATTGTGGTCAAAATGGATTGGATACATTAATTCACAGAGACCTGACCTACTTTAAAGGAAATTGCCATTTTCAATTAACTATGAGGAGCAGACTTTCATAGATAAATGAATGTGTGTGACATTGTTTGTTCAAATGTTTATAGTTGCTGACACTAAAATGTAAGGGAGAAAAATAGTAGAAGACAAGCTTATTATGACTAAGTTTAATGCCATTATTTGAGTTATGTCTTTACTATTATGTACTTATGTAAATGTGATTTATGAACTGTCTTCATGTACTGAATGTCTTGCAAATCTGGACTGTGAATGACCTCCCTAATAAAAACAGAAAATTGTTCTTTTCAAGTTCATTTTTAGTAATTAAGAAAAGCTATATTAACCAACATCTTACAGTGTTAGTGGTAACCCTTGAGAGAATTTATATCAACACTGCATGCGAGAGTTAGAAAAACTAACAATGGTTAGTGTTAAAAAGTGTTGAATTTTAACTCAAAAAGAGTCAATTATTACACTAAATTAGTGTTAAAGTACCAACTCTCCAAAACAATAAAATTAACTATCTGTGGTGTGGACCCATATAGACATTTCAAAAGTGTTGAAATCAATTCCAACAGTGTTAATCTGAGTATACAGATTTTGCTGTGTAGCTGGCAGCATATTACTGTTCACACAGTGGCAGTTAAAAACTCATTTCCTGTTCTGACTTAAGAATAAACAATCTGTGCTGACCAGGGGGGTATACTACGAAGCAAACTCAACACAGCCAGGCTTTCTTTGCATGATCTGGATCGACAAAGCCTAAAACCTCAATCAGAGATAACGGGTATCACAATGGTGGTTATCAACTCACTTTGTTAATCCAGGCTTTCGTCTTTAGACTCTGTGCGCGCTCACATAAAAGGGGCGTTTGTTGCGTCATTTGACTCTTCTTCCGCATGAAATGAAGCGATCGCGAGCCACTTAAGTCAAAATCATGAAGTTGTTATAATTATGAGCTGTGGAAAACATACAAATACATTACGGCAAAAAGCAACATTGTTGCTGCAAATAAAGCAGGAGAAGAAGTTTGCTGTTAGAAAATTACTGATGGACTAAATGTGGTTTTAATGCTGCCGTTTATTCTAACATGAAAACTGCACATTAAACAATAAAACTCCATACAGCAGATTTAAACATGATGAAGTCTGTCTGACACTGTCCTATGATGACAGAGACGTGGAGATCACTAAAGTTTCTGACCAAACCAACGTAAAATGAGTGAAACTGATTTAAGATTGTCTGTGATAAATGATGATGAATTTTCTAATCAGTGATCTGAGCTGCAATATCACCAAGACAAAACAGATAACAGTAAAAAGTATTCAAAGTATCTGTAGTTGCTTCATCATTATTTTACTGTGTGGATTATATACGATGTCAATTTAAAGTGTTAATATGATCTGGAGCAAACGGGAAGAATGACTCTGCATCACCAAACGGAGGTTACCATCATGACAGCGCGATGTATACCGTTTCTGCTGCTGTTACATTTTTACATTAGATGAATTCGTTCAGTGATATTACAAACATACAGCTAAGCAGTTTTTCATTGTTAACCTCCTCCCTCAGTTTAAAAGCTATATCGCCCATAAACAACCTTGTTAGGACAATAGTTAGTTAAAGAAAGGCACTTTTTACAGATGATTTAATCATAAACTCTGAACATAACCTGCTCTCGACCAGGTTATGAGCTTAGCATAAGTTACCATGGTGATCTAGCCAGGTTAAAAGAGAGCCACATTTGTGAGGGGTGTACTACGAAGCGAGATTAATGGGTTAGCGAGCTATGTTGAGTCTAAAGCCAGGATTTTCAGTGTCACAAAAGTGGCTCTCTTTTAACCTGGCTAGATCACCATGGTAACTTATACTAAACTCATAACCTGGTCAGGAGTAGGTTATGTTCAGAGTTTCAGATTAAATCGTCTGTAAAAAGCACTGCTCTTTCACTTATAATTGTCCTAACAAGGCAATATAGCTTTTAAACTGAGGAAAGACAATAAAAATGAAAAGTTGTTGAGCTGTATGTTCGTAATATCACCGAACGAAGCAGCACAAATGGTATACATCGCGCTGTCATGATGGTAACCTCCGTTTGGTGATGCAGAGTCATTTTTCCCGTTTGCTCCAGATCATATTAACACTTTAAATTGACATGGCATATAATCCACATACTAAAATAATTATGAAACAACTACAGACACTTTGAATACTTTTTACTATTATCTGTTTTGTCTTGGTGATATTGCAGCTCAGATCACTGATTAGAAAATTCATCATCATTTATCACGGACAATCTTAAATCAGTTACACTCATTTTACATTGGTTTGGTCAAAAACTTAGGTGATCTCCACATCTCTGTCATCATAGGACAGTGTCAGACATGTTTAAATCTGCTGTATGGAGTTTTATTGTTTAATGTGCAGATTTCATGTTAGAATAAACAGCAGCATTAAGACCGCATTTAGTCAATCGGTAATTTTCTGACAGCATACTTCTTCTCCTGCTTTATTTGCAGCAACAATGTTGCTTTTTGCCGTAATGTATTTTGTATATTTTCCACAGCTCATAATTATAACAACTTGATCATTTTGACTTAAGTGGCTTGCGATTGCTTCATTTCAGGTGGAAGAAGAGTCAAATGATGCAACAAACGCCCCTTTTATGTGAGCGGGCACTGAGTCTGAAGATGAAAGCCTGGATTAACAAAGTGAGTTCATAACCACCATCGTGATACCCATTATCTCTGATTGCGGTTTTAGGCTTTGTCGATCCAGATCATGCAAAGAAAGCCTGGCTGTGTTGAGCTTGCTTCGTAGTATACCCCTCATGTCTCCCCACACATCATCCAGACTTGTTTAGGTCTCTTCTTTTGTTTTTTCCTCACTGCTAAGCAGTACTACAGCAAACTGTTGCACCAAGTCAGCCTCTGTTTTGTTTACATCTGCCTACCCATGACTTCACAGGAGATTGTGCTTCCTCTGGTACATTAACTTAATAAGACTAAGGCTAAGAGTGACCCAGAGCACTTTTGGAGAAAATGTAAAAGTTATTTCATAGCCAGTGTTTTATTATGAATGTATGTGTGAATGTACAATTTAATTTTCCATAGTTACATAAACATTTCTATATACTGTCGGTCTTACAAAGACAGAAAAGCAGAATTTGCAAAGGTCAGACTTTAAATAGAATGGAATTGGCCATGGACATCGCAATCTATACAATTCTAAGCATACAGTTGTTTGACATTGACTGTTAGATACTGGTTGGTTAATGGTTTAATAATTTGTGTATCAATTACTTTGTAGCTGATCAGGTTAATTGCCAGCTAATTATAGTCAGGTTCTAACTGCAGTATGCAATAAATGGTTGTCCTTTGTGTGTGTTGACCTGTCACTCACTGCTGAAAGTACAGAACACAATTTAAAAGAAATTATATTTTCTAATAACGAGATATTAAATGAGCTTTTAGGTTGTCTGATATACTGCATTTATTTATTGGTTTGATTAATGGTTTACAGTAGCTCATCTGTCTTATTATCAGCTAAGCTTGTTTTATCTTCTCATTCTAATAATAGTCTAATTATCACCTACTGTTTGTGCACTTTTGTGCCCTACAATTTGGCCAGAAAGCCCCAATAAATTTGAATTCATCATAGGCCAAAGTGACTTCTCCTAAAAATGACTTAAAAAAAAAAAAAAAATGACAGAAAGAACCAGTATTTTTATAGTCATACTTAAGCTATGTCACATGGAAGCAGCTTACCTTAATGGTGATAACACACTTGCCACTCTGCATTTTACACGCAGCAGCAAACTCCTGGAACATAAGTATGCACAGTGAGTGTTATAGTCAAAAACATGGTGACACAAAACATTGTGTGGCAAAAACATAATATAGGGTGAGCACTTGTATAATTCCTCTGGGATTAAACAAAAAAAAAAAAAAAAAAAAATTCAAAAACCAAAGAGAAATAACTTGATGCTTTAGTCCCACTGACACGAATTTGGCACGAATGTAACGAGTTCTGGCAAAGGACAAACCCATCGTTACTTTGTGATCACGTCATGAAATCTTTGAATTGATACAGAAAAGTATAGTATAGTATAGTATAGTATAGTATAGTATAGTATAGTATAGTAATTTGAGAATGTATATTTTGTTGGTTCTGTTTTGTCATGTGAGCTTGTCTTTTATGTGATACAGAACAGGAATTAACTGTAAAGCAGAGTTAAGTGAGTCAGGGCTGTTTAATTTGAACTGATTTTATTACTTCATTTTCAATTTGTTCCTGCACAATAATAAATGAAATAAAAGTGAAAAATGTTATGTTATTGTTTTTTATGCCTTCACAAAGGAATAAAAATATTTGTGCAGCATTGCGCATAATTTATATGATGAGATAAGTACTTTAACTTTTTTAAGCCAATCATGCAATAAACTAATCAGAAATTAAAAGCAGGTGCGGCACCAGCGCAAGCAGTGGTAGCATGACGAGGAAGAGAAGGAAACAAGGATGTTTTGATACCAGCCCGAGTCTCTTGCAAAACGCATTTTCATCCAGTGAGTCATTAAATCAACATTATTACTCCCTTACTCGAATTGAGAATTGTAACACCGGTTCTCCGTCCCCTCACTTTCTTCACTTCGGACCCACATACACTAATATCAGGCATGCCCTTGTCCATAATTTCTGGGTGTTAACTGGGTATCACGGACACTTCCTCAACTTTGAGACTTTGACTTTGAGATTCACTGACAAACAGGGTGAAATAATGTGTGAAAAGAGGAACGTAGCGTTGAGCCTCAGCACAATTTATAATGAGAACTACTAAGCAGGGTTAGTGTTATGGTTAAATTAGCTAACGTTAGCTACCATCCAGCCTAAAATGCCACAGTTGCCCTTGAACTGTCAAAATAATTTCTCTTCAAATAGCAAACTGTTACTAGCTGACATGACTCTACATTAATGTTAGCTAGCTAACAATATACCAATCACCAGCACAAAGACTTATTTATCATTTAACTAATTTTAAACTTACTTCACTTTATTGTGCGGAGTTTTCCACCTCGAGTTTCTGGTCGGTCGGTCAGTCCCCTGATTTAATTACTGCCTGTTGTCGTCAACCCGGTATGCTACATTCAGAGGGCCCCGGAAATGGGAACGCTACAATTTATGAATATAACACAAGGCAGCTAGAAGATCAAACAACAAATACTGTCAGTCTAAAGACCCTGCTCAGTATTTTAAAATACGCAAATTTACTTAAATAAAAAGAGAAAACGGTATATCTATGAAGAAAGAAGAAAAGAAGTAAAGAAGTTTAATATTAAGGATTTTCTAATTCAAAAGTAGTACTTCATAGTTCCTACTTCGGTTTCTTGTCCCAAGAGGAAATTTGTCTTCCCCTGCCTTTTCTGTCTCTTTGTCATGACAAAAATTGCATTTTAATTATTTTCAGTGCGATGTCATAATATATCAATGTCAGTTTTTTTTTATTTTTTATTTATTTTTTTTTTTATCATTCATCAAAACAGGGTTGGGCAACAAAATGAGACTTCATCCATGCTACATCCACATACAACAAATATAAACATATGATCTGATGAGTATTTTCTCAAATGTCTGACAATTCATATGATATGATTATTCATTCATTTTCTGTAACCGTTTATTCTGGAAGGGTCATGGGGGCTGGAGCCTATCCCAGCTGACATTGGGCGAGAGGTGGGGTACACCACAGACAACATAGAGACAGACGCACACTCACACCTACAGAAAACTTAGAGTCACCAATTGCTTGTACTTAAATTCTGTCATGACATAACACTTTGCAAATACCAATCTGAAGCAGAGGGCCATCAGAAAGTAATTTCAGTGTTATTTCTGAATGGTATCATTGTGGGACAAGTCCTTAAAAATAACTACTGTGAAAGGCAACAGGTGTCCTGTCCAATAAAGGCTAAAAGCCCCCCCAAAAAAGTCAAACTAGAATGTTGTGGGTAAAGTGTCTGTTCATGGAACATCCAGTGCTGAAGGTGCAGAATGGTGTGACCAGATCTCTGTGCCATCATTCACTGCCCAGCTCTGTCTGGTCTCACAATGGATTCTGCCTGACAGGAAGTTGAAGTGATTGGGGATATGCTTGATCTTTTGGTAGACTGTGTGCATCTTGACCAAACTGCACATGCCCATTGCTGTCTCCAGTTAGATGGATGATGTCTACTGTTGGCTCTGAAATCAAAGACAGGTGAATTGGCAGTTGCAGGAACTATTAAATATAAAGCCTAAATTAAAAAAAACAAAAGTGAGAACTTTTAATTGAATATTAACAGAGATATTTATGCTGAATGAGTGCAATGACTGCAAGCAGGGGGAAACTTCTGACGAAGCTCTGTCACAAGTGATCTCTTTAGATGTTGTTATGTTATTGAATTATTGATTTTTTGACCACTTTAGGGGAAAGGAAAACAGGCTTTACAGCTTTAACAGAACATTGGCCTATCACCACTTTATAAAGTTGTAAGTGAAGCTGTAAGTGGTGAACATGAGCAAACAGTTGCCCATTTACAGAGAAACTTAAGCATTCATTTGAAGTCGGATTTGTTTCCACCTGACAAAGATCAATCTTCACTTTATTTCTGTTCAGGTCTGGACCAGATTTTCTGCTGTTCGGTGCTGGGTAGGTACTGTACAGTGAATTTACCACAGACTGAACAGCTGCCTGCTGTTGCTGGAACCTGGGTTGATGATGTTGAGAGTGAGATCTGAATTTTCCATCTAGAAAATCAGAACAAATGATTAAAAGAAGGTTAAAACGTGTTGGTGATGATTCTTTGTGATAATTGACTAATATAGATGAATGCACTTTTAACAAACAAGAAATTGTTGTGTAAGCAGCATTTTTTTAAAGAGTGATAAAAAATGCTGGGCACACAAGCTGCATAAAGTAGACCGTCTTCATAGAGGATTTTGGACACTACTTGAATAATGCGGCAACTACCTTGCTCACCAAAATGACCCTGTGTGTAAATAAGACAGCTCTGGAAATTTGGATTTGTTTGGAGAAGATATTTTTTTTTCTACTTACTTGGAAATAGCCTATTTCACCCAGCTTCCCAGGTAGGGATATGTTTGACACATTTTACTAGTCCATCAACATGTGGATGGAAAACTAAATTTGCTCACTTCAGACTTCCATGGTGTTGTGGAGGATCTGCATTTCAGGGACTGAAATTGCCCTCGTCTCCGAGTCTGTTAGAAAACAATTTTCAGACACTTGAATCTTCTTTATTAAAACTTCTTCCAACAGCACAGCACAGCAGACAGAGCTGTGTTGGTAGACAGAAATAATAGAACTGGAGATCAATGACCCTTATTGATTATTACAGCTCTTAATATCAAACACAAACTTCATTATAACTTAACCAAACAATAGTAACAGAGTAAATGGTAGTCATCTACTGTTTAATACAAATTTTAATACAGCTATCAAGGTAACTGCTGCCTGCCTTTTATTCCACCAAAATCCTTTTTTTTTTTGGTGTGTCTAGCAAAGTTTTGGCTAAACTGAAGTCCCAGATCTAATCATCACTGTACGCCACTGATACAAGTTTTTATACTAAGAATTTGTCTGATCTCTCTTCTTCCTCCCTTCAACTTGTTATATGCTTTGTTGAGCTCAGTGCTTCCATTCACTTCTCAAGATTGTTTTGGCTATAATAGTTCATCTTTGCTCTGGACAGTTCTATAAGCACATACTCTATTAAAAAGTGATAGTTCAGCCAAAAATGAAAATTCACTCAATCAATCTACTCACCCCTGTGCTGATGTGATGATGGGTGAGGACCTCCAGTTCCGGAACACTCCCGGGTTTCAGCAGAAAACAGCCTTGCAGCCAAATCCAGTACAACTGAAGTGAAAATTTTAAAATGTAAAAAAAAAAAGAACAAAAACCACAAGATGTCTCCATACTGCTTGTGTGGTGTAATCCAAGTGTCTGTAAGATGCGACATTAAAATTTGACCTAAAAAGACACCCTTTACATCATGTTTTTAGCCTAAATCTCAGCTGTAACCTCTCACAACAGAGCTACATGCACACGCCTGAAGTGGGTACATAAGCTCTCGCCTAAGCTGCACGACACGAGATATATGAGATCTTGCAATACCTTCACATCTGTGTTTACATGCTACCTGGAAGTGACTCAGAAATAGTGACTTGTTACGCATACAGTTGACTTCACAAACTTTCAACAAAGAACAAAATGTACAAGGCCTTCGACATAGAGGAGGAACATCATTTTGTTGCTGCAGCCATGGACTACAGAGCGAGAGCAACAGAAACCTGGTGGTGTAGTGTACAAAATCCTTTCCAGATTGAGAAAGGTCCAACTTATGTTTCAGGTGTACATGTGGCTCTGGTCTGAGAAGCTACAGTTGACATTTAGGGTAAAAACATGGCGTAAATGGCATCCTTTTGGGTCAGATTTTAATGTTGCAGCTTATGGACACTTGGATTACACAACACAAGCAGTATGGAGACATTTTTTGTGTTTTGTTGTGTTTTATTTTATTTATTTATTTAATTTCAAAACTGGTCACCGGTCACTTCAATGGATTCGGCTGTTTTCCACTGAAACCCCAGGAGTGTTTTGTGAACTGGAGATCTTCACTCATCCTTACATCAGCAAAATGGTCAATAGATATTGAATGAAATTTCATTTTTGGGTGAACTATCACTTTAAAGAATGGTACATTTGATGGATTGATTATTTATTAGAAAATAACTATCTTACAGCAACCAACATTTTAGCAGCCATGGCTGCCAAAGATAACAACCGCTTCTGAGTTAAGGGTCAGATGAATGATCATTAAGCAACTCTGAATTTTCGTTCACCTTACTCACTGCAAGAGCTGAATAATGTTCAGTATGAAAACTAGGCGTGTCACAGTAAAATGCAGACAAAGCAACAACAACAATGACATAAAAAATCCAAAGTTTAGTTTCTTTTCATTTACTTTGAGCAGAGAGTAGTGCGATTTACTGGGAGGTGCTCAGACCGAGGATGCACTGGTGTATCCCTTAATTGGGCAGTTTTGGCGATTTTCATCCTGCGTCATCAAGACCCACAAAGGGACTGACAGAAGTTTCTGCAGCACTTGCACCTGCATGTTGTGAATAATGACACAAGCAGGTAGAAAGTGTGATGTGTGTATTATTGTGCAGATGACCATAATGCAAGCCAATAAATAGCCTAAGTAAACAAATAACACTGATCAGTTGCCTATATTAATTAGAAGATGGAAAAAGGAATATTAAATGATGATTAAAATCAGCATCAGAAAGAATACTACCAATAATCAGCCATTTCAATTTACAGATCTAACTGAATGCTGTCAGGTATCGAAATCTTTCTTAGATTTGTTTCTGTGAACATTCGTACCAGTCAGTTTGACCGCTGATACAGCTCGTCATCAGCTCGTCATCAGTAACTGACGCCGCTTCAGACTAATGCCAAAAAAGGAACCAAGGATTTTTCATCTCACAGCTCTGTCTTCTCTGTCCTCACATCTCTGTCATGACCTCGCTGGGTGGAGCAAAGATGTGAGGAGAGGGAGCAAGTGGAGGAGATGAATTTATAGAATGAAAAGCATCCAGTGTCCTTGTTTTGCTGCACCGTCTTCTTTGGCTGTTCTTTGTTTTAAATGGCAGTTGGCAAACAGCATTTTGGTGATTTAATGCCACCCGCTGGATTGGAGTGTTATTTCACTTGCCAGAATGACAATAGTGTGACTGAGTCGGTCAGAAAAACAGATGTATTTGTTGTATTCATCATGCACATGCTGTGTACCGAACTGTGACGCCAGTACCATGATTTTGATGATGATCAGGAGGACGAGTCCCAGTTTTCAAGGAGCAGTAAGTAATAAGTCTCAGGGGCACCGCCGGGGGGGGGGGGGTTAGGACGATTCTAAGGGCCCGGGCCTAACAGGGGGCCCTTTGAGGGCTATCAATATTATTTTAATAGTATTATCTATGTAATCTTTGAGGGGGCCCAAGATTTCTGGCAGTGCCTCTGTTAAGTCTCATTCCTTGGTCATCAAATACGGATACTTTGGGATGGCTTGAGCTGAAACAAGAAGCCCAAGAAACCAAGACAACTCCACATCTTCACACTCCAGTGACTCAAACATGCAGAATCAACTTTCTGTGAAACAGCTCAGGGACCTCTGGCCCACTCTTCATATGCAGTCTGAGGTAATATGGTTAATCTCTCTCACCTGTTTTTCCTTTGTCAGTAATGTATGTCACATTATGCATAGTTTTATCTAATTTAATTAATCTTGAAATCATTGGTTTTACTGTGAATTTATTTATTTTGACTTTATAGATTTGTTTGCAATGAGATATTGAGTTTATGTGACTTTTATGTTGTAATCATTACTAATACTGCTTTACAAACAGTTAGTCATAATAAGAAAATTCTGTTCTAATCCTGTTCTGATTTTATTATTCTTTTTTAAATAAAACAATAATTTATCTTAGTGATTCACAACCCTAGAACTTAATGTACTTCTTCTTTTCTGAGATGTAGCTGTATGTATGCAGCGTTCCAACGGTCACAAGAACCTGCCCTTGAACACCGAGTTTGATTGCCACACCCCTCAACTGATGATCTTATTCAGACAAAGCGCTTCCAAAACTAGAAAGATTCCAGGTGCTATGGCTGATATATTCAAGTGCATGACCAGCAGGTGATTATGCATTTCACTGGTTAAAGTTTTGTGTAATGTTTAATTTGATGGTTCAAATGAACTTTAATTCCACAATTGCTCCACTGCATAGTCCACGTTTTTGCATGTTCATGCTCTGTCTCTGATTGCACCAGATAAATCAGCACAAGACGTGTGGACTTATTTTCTGATGCTGTAGTGGCCAGTTGGTTGGAACGGTTTGGCATTGGGCCTGATGAATAAATTTGTCACAGAATTTACACTATTTTTATCCTCTTAGGAACTTAATGACATCAAACACAAGATGTACTGCTGTTCTCCTTGGCCTTACTGTGTATCATGTGGTAAGTTTCAGTCAAGAAAAACCAGGCCCATTCTTTATTAATTCATTCATATTTTCATTTCTTTCTTGATATATATACATATATATATAAAATTCAGGTTTTCATTTGAGTTTTTACTTGACAATTGTACAGTGCTCTTTAACATTAAAGAACAGGGCTCTTATACATAAATGAAAAGTATCAATGATATTACAAGGTGTGGAAGTTCCTAGAAAGAAAAACAAACAAAAAATAAATAAAATAAAATAAATATCAGAGGGAAGAAAACCAGCTGTCGTCCTGCTGACTGACAGTAAAAGTAATGTAGGACCAAAATGGTTCCCATTCTGGCGCTGTGGTACCATCTCTATTATTCAGCTTATAAAGCATACATTCATATGAAGCAGTCTTTGTCATCATATTTACCCATTCTTTAAACTGTGGGGCTTTGGGAGTTTTCCAGTGTTTAAGAATAATCCTAGCTGCCACTGAGACCCCAACCATGATAACAGAGAATTTTCCTTTTGATATATTATCTATCTGTCCTTTGTCACCCAGTAAACACAGTGTAGGACAATGTGGCACAGGTCTTTCTAACCAATCACTTAGAATACGTACGACAACCATCCAGAAGTGCTTGATAATTGGACATTCCCACAAACAATGTATCAGAGTACCGTTATCATTTTGACACTTCCAGCACAATGAGTTGTTCATGAGGCCTAATCTATCCAGTCTCACAAGAGTCCAATAATATCTTTGTACAATCTTATATTGTGTACATTTACCTTTACATTCCCTTAAAAATTTCCCACATTGTGAGATTATTTCCCTCCATTCCTCATTCCCAAGAACAACCCCAAAGTCATTTTCCCATAAAACCTTCAAATTGTTTAGATCAGTACTGAGTGTAGAGTTCATTCTTCTGTAAAATATCGAGGCTCTGTGATGGTGTGACGGCAAAACCAAATACTCTAAAATATGGTTGTCTTCAGTTTGCCAGTCTAGTGACATAACAAAGTGCCTTATCTGAACATATTTCCAAAAATGTTCCTTTCCATTTAGGTTATATTTACTCAATACATCATTATAAGACATAAACACTTTACCATCATACAAATTATCCAGCGTACATATTCCATGGTTGTGCCAACTCTTTCAGTAGACCAGTGTTTTACTAATACAGATTGCAGGATTTTGCCACAAAGACGAATATGGCTGTTTAGAATGAGATAATTTAATCATTTTGTGTATCTTCATCCAAGCTTCCTTGGAATGCAACATAATAGGGTTAGAGATTCTACCTGAATTTTGAGAGAGGAGCTCTATGGGTGTAAAGGGAAAGGATAAAGATTTTTCTATAATGGGCCAGTCTAACTTGCATTGTCCAGTCCAAAGTAGGGCAAGTTTCGCCATCTCAAAAGAGATATAGTACAATCTTGGGTCAGAGCATAGTCGTTGAGCTGATCTTGTGACATCGTGTTGCTAAGGAAAGTTTTTATCCTCTTTAATGTAGAGAAGCACCACTCAGACGCTGATGTTGTCATTGGTGTTGTGATGATGATGTTGAGAAGACTTTCAGAGTTTCAGTGAATGTTTCTCCAAGGTTGTTTTTTCATCAAAACCTGATAGAGAGCCAGTGCACCTTTGCAACTCCGGAACTCCTCATTCTCGTAGATCAGGGACAGTTCTGTTTTAAGTCTGGCCTTGTCCAATGAGGGATAGGCTTCCACCGTGGTTTCCAGTGCTGAATCTGGGAACTTTCTGCTGTGTTGTTGGAACAAGTCTCCTTGCAAGAGAGTGGCACTGATGAGGTGCTTGGTGAAAGAAAACCTCTCCTTGGCATGGCTCATGACAGTGTCACATACCTATGTGATAACATACAATTATAAAAAAGGTAAAGAATTAGGTCTTCACGTCTCACTACAATCAATGTTCTGAATAGCTAGCCTATATTGTGTAATAAACCAAAATGGTTAACTGTAATTATTCATAGATATCATATGACAATAAACACTTGAGTCTGGACTACTATATCAAGGGGCGAGCATCTTCATTAGATTTTTTTGATGATGTCTCTGTTCCTCTATGTGTCTCTGTTTCTCTCTGTTCCTCTGTGTGTCTCTGTGTGTCTGTTCCTCTGTGTGTCTCTGTGGGCCCTATCTTATGCCCGGCGCAAGTGCCATTTTTGCTATGTGCATAAGATAGCAAACGCGCTTGCGCTGGGTCTGTGCCGCTGTGGGTGTGAGGTCTAAACATGAAGGCAAAACGAAGGCATGGCTGGGCACGTTTGCTATCTTGTGCTCAGCGCATTGGGGTAAAACGCGCTCGTGCCTTAGGGTCGTGTCTTGTGCTGATCGAAAGCATAAGTTTCTGTTTTGAGAAAAAAGAAGCAAATCCCCCCATGTTAGTAAAAAAGTGACTGATCTGAGGGATGTGGGAAGTTGCCTGCTGCATTACCAGCTTTAACTGATGGGCATGACAGTGAATGTAGTGAGCGTTTGCATAGATGTCCTGTACCTTTTGCTGCACTCCTCCAGTGGCACCCCTCATTACCACAGCCCCATCATATGCCTGGGCCATCAACTTTTTTTCTTGTCCCTCAGGAAGGATGCTGTGCAGCCTCTCCAATAAGGCACTGGCTATTGAATCCGCACAGCGGTTGGGTAGCTTGATGAATTCAAAGAACCGCTCCTGTATATTGTTGCGTCCATCAATGTACCAGGACTGGCTGACAGTGTGTGGAAATGTCGGTAGTTTCATCAGCTTGGATTGCTAAAAACTCAGCTGTCTTTACTTCATCTATGATCTGTTCTCTCAGAACTGCCAGCATACAGTCCAGGAGCTCGTTCTGAACTGTCTTCAAGGTGCTTTTAAATACGGTCGCATTTTCAAGGTGCTCCCTCAAGTCCCGATCAATGGATGCCATTAAGTCGACTAAACCTCTGAATTTCCCAGCGTTGTCTTAGGAATCCCTTTCATCATGTCCCCGCATTGCTAATTCAAAAGCACCACAAAATTTGACATTTATTTTGGATAAAATATTATGGTTTTTATCTACCTCTTCATTGTGCCTTCTTACAGCAATGTGGTGCCCATCATCTAGCTGTGTTGCTATGCTCATCTTTCCGAGCACAGCTAGCTTTATGCAGTTTTCCATGTGAATTTTGGACCTCTCATGCTTCTTGATCCGTTCAGAGAGGTGCTTTAAGTCAGTCAGTCCAGTCTTTGTCCAAGTCGAATCACATTTGTCACTCCTGAAGAGGATACAGGGGAAACAGAAAAGTGCATTGGCTGCTCCACAACCTGCCAGCCACGTCTTACGGTTCAACCAGCTCCGACAAAGACTCAGTTTGTACAATTTATCTTTCTCCTTGGTTTGCTGGGAAATGTTCATTTCAGGTTTGTCGGGTCCCAGCTCCTTAACGAGAAGTTTTTCCTCCGTCGTCCGTCTTGCAAAAAGGTACATTAATAATGATTTCACCGAATTTGGTGGAAGCTGCTCTTGAACTCCAGTTGTCACTGCTGTCGCCATCGCCATCGCCATCATCTCTCTTCCTCGTCACCGTAGTTTTTTTTCTCCTACTGTAGGACAGAGTCTGGGAGTCGCACTACAAACAAAACCTATCGCTGGCTCCTCACGTAGCTCTAGCATTCATAAACCTTCACGCATTTTACGTAGCAGTTGGGGCTACATTTCCAGCGCCCCACCGGCGTTAAATTTGGTGACATTGATAGGCCAATTATTAATAATGTTTCCCTAGCAACCATAACCGGATTGGTTACTTAGCTGCAGGTCAGGGGCACTTTGCCGAGCACCCAAAATCTAATTAAAGGCCCTGTCAACCATAATATCCACTCAAAAAAAAAAAAAAAAGTGGCTGTTGACAGTATTACACCAGTCTTTATCACTTGATTAAAGGCAGGTGTAATCATTCCCACAAAACAAAACAAAAAATCAGGTATGAAATTCAAAACAAATTTTGAGCTCATTAAATCTGTCACCAGGAAGTGCATGATTACAATGTTGATGATCAAATGATTTGTGTTCCAACTCAAGCTCAGTGTGGAAAAAGACACATTTGAAACATTTGGATGAAGAAGGTCACAAAGCTAGCTCGTCAAAACTGCAGTTTGTCCAACAACAAGTGACATTTTTGGGTCATGTGATGACACGTGAGGGCAAATCCCTCTCCCAAAAAAGAGTAAAAGCATTTTAAAACATTTTCAAACCCAATCATAAAGAAACAAGTTATGCCTTTTGTGTTACTGTTGCAGGCCCTTCATTCCCACTGGTGTTTTCACTGGTGTCCTCAAGGCCCCCCTGAGTGCAATCGCACCTGGGTGAGGCCTAGAAGCACATAGTAAAGTGACATGGACTGCTGATGCAGGATAAACATTTGTTGACTTAAACTTGTCCTTCGGAAGACTCTGACGACTCCAACTCTTGGGTTACCAGGTCCAAAACGACTTTTTGCTCAGACTGTAGACAAAGAGTGTTGAGTGTTACTACAGGACCACGGAGACAGACAGAGATCTGTAGCCTACTTTTCAGCTAAACTTGACGCTTTAGCTACAGGAATTCCTACTTTTTAAGGTGACTGTAAACTAACTCTGCTGTCGTATGTCTCCGCCAGTCCCACCAATCTTACGTTGTTTCTTTTGCAGTGATTCTCCAGGATTTGCACACGGTCCCATAGCATATCCACCTTTTTCCCCATGGTACCGGTGTTTGTCACAAGGCCCTCAGTCGTGTCCTCCAGCTGGGAGATTCGCTCCTCCGCCTCCTCCACTCGTACCTGTAGCCCGCTGACAAGAGTTTTTCAGCTCGGTGGTGGTTTCTTTGATGGTCACCACATCAGCAGCTACTTCCATCAGTTTAGTACTCAGTTTGGTTATTTCAGCAAAGATTTTTTCGATACTTATTTTCTGTTCTGCAGCTTCGTCGGGAGACTTGTCCTCATTAGCAGCTAGCTTGTTCCGAGTAGCTATGTGGTCCATATCCTTAAAATATTTCGACGTTGTTGCCATTTCTCACCGCCAAACATGTAGTCAAAGTATTAAGAACTTTTTTGGGATAAAGTCAATCAATATTCAGCTCAACGTAGGCAGATAAATATGGATTAAACAATTACATTAATAGCGAGTGGTCTGAGCCCTCCTACAGTGCTGCCATCCTCCTCGGCGTAGCCACGTGACTCCTCATTTTCATTTATTTCTAAGGATAACCTAATCAGCATTTCTGTAAATGTGCCAGTGTTAGACAAACAGTTAGCTGGCTAAATTTCAACTGCAGGTGAGAAGTTTTGAAACCTATGAAGTGCATTTTTTGGCCACTTGGGCTGTATTGATTTTTTTTTTTAATATATGGCAGCCACCCCAAACTAGAGCTGTAACATGTAATTGGTTAATAGTGAATTAATCAACTATCAACTTAATCACCAATAATTCTGATAATTGATTAATCACTTTGAGTAATTTTTTAAAGAAAAAAGTCTCAATACTCTGTTTTTTGATCCTCAAATGTGAATATTTGAGTGTGTTTGTTTTAGTCCTCTGTGACAGTAAACTGAATACCTCTAGTTTGTGGACAAAAGAAGACATTTGAGGACGTCATCTTGGGCTTCAAGAAACGCTGATCAAGTGATTTTCACACTTTTTTTTGGACATTTTATAGTCCAACCAACTGATTGATTAATCAATATATTAATTCTGAAATAATAAATTATGAAATATTAAAAATAATTTTTAGTAGCAGCACCACCCCAGACAAATCAAATAAATGTCATTAGTCCAGTAGTGGCACACTTAAAAGTTATCTTATCTTCTCTGCAATCAAGAGGACTAACAGTAGAATGAAAACAGATGTATCAGACTTGTGTATACTGCATTTTCATGACAATCAACCAGATTGCCAGATCTTGGGGTGCATCACTGGGACTCTGGTTCACTACCAGCCTATAAGGATCTGTCACTGTAGAAGGTGATGTGGTGATCAACCTCACCAGATTGTTGATGCATCCCAAAAGACTGACCAACACTTCACTTCAATTCACTTAGAGCTGCAAATTAGAGCTGCAAACCACAGCTGCAGACTCAAGAATGACTTGACGACACAATTTTAGAACTCAAGATCTAAACAAGATTAGTGGATTCTGAAAAGGAATAGTGAACTTTAGTGGCTCACTCAGTTACAGCATGGTCTGCGACAATATGTTATTGTCCATGTTGACAACTGTTTAGCTCATCTTGTTCAGATTGCTAATGTAGTCTACAGGCTTTCAGTACACATTGTATTTGAACTTGTTTATGTAATAAATTTGCATTGAACCATTGTTAAAAAGATACGTAGTGTTCATAAGCTGTTATGTGACAATTTTAAAGATCTTGTTTTTAAAGGTACACTGGTATTTTTGGGAAATAATTTTCAATCAAAAAAGAATATTCACGGATACATACATGACTGACTGAATAAATAATTAATTACAGAATAAACAAATTGTCCTCAAAGAGCATAATTTTCATATTGTTTCTTTTTTTTTGCAGGGACCCAACTTTCTGGCTTCAGACAGTGTTTTAGGGACCTCATTTCCCTCTTAGGATCCCTTATTTATTCAGTTATGAAAATATATCAATATTTGCGTTTGTCTTACTACTTTTCTGAGTTTGAATTTATTTTCCAAAACTGCATAATGCGCCCTTATAGTTGCTAGGTTTACACTAAATGGTTAGAAGTATGCCACACAGTACCTTCATAACTGTTAAAAGGATGGTTCCTGTTATTCGAAGTGTGTTTGTATGAGGTACTTATCCATAGTCAATGTATTGCCCACAGTAGATGTTAGTTGCCTGCTTCTGGTTTGGAGAAGCAGCAGGAGTACTGATGTAGATGAGCTAAACAGTGTACTACTTTAGACAGGGTTAGCAGCAAAATATTTTAACCACTTGAAAGTGTTCTTCCCAACAAAAAAGTATTTAACTTTATGCAATATTTTCAAATATTTTCACTGCTTTAGCTTCCTGTCAGCCAGCCTTTCCAACAGGATCTCGCCTTTATACAAGCTAAATATCATATCTCCAAAGCAGAGGTTGTGCTAGACTTTTTCATTGTCTGTCATTTTGACTGACAGGCTCATAAAAATCCCGTCATAATCTATTTTTACCCGTCACTTTAATTTTTAAAATGATAATAATTACATATTCAATAGCATTTACTTTTCAGTCATTTTTAATTAATATCCAGTCCGAACAAGCTGAACAGAGAATCCACACCGTACCTCTTTTATCAACACCACTACTGGGCTTTTTGAAGAAACTTCAGCTGCTGACACTCAGCTGCCGTGACACTAGGTGCGTTTGAGATGATCCAGGCCTGCGCAGAATTGATCAGCGGTGATCGCCGCATAGTGCATGCCGGTTAGATTTGTGTCCGACTTGATCCCGACTTGCTCTGACATCATGCACATGTGGGCAACGATAACCCCACGAGATCGAGGCGGCCACAGTTTGTAGAGCCAGATGCCGCAGCTGCCCTCCACCGACTGCAAACGCCTGGCTGTCACCTGATTGACAAGCTGACAGGCTCTGATTGGCTCTTAATTTTGACAACAAACACCACGTGTTGTATAAAATACAAATTTTCTGTGTAATTGTAATATTTAATGCTGGACATATCAGTCTTCTGTTGTGCAATGAAGTTTTAATCTGTCAGCAAGCAGATATTTTGTGTCTGATAATAATAAAGGTTATATATATGATTTATCAAAAGAACATTTTAGTGCTTTACAAGGCAGATAAAAGAACAGATGTTACATGCGTCAAAAGGAGGATCTCTTCTATTTTTACTTCAATCAGCGATCAAGAACGCACTTTATTTCTTCAGCTATGAGCATGATCTGCAGACTACAGGTAACCTACAGGTGATCTAACAGGATGTTCGTGTCTCTTCCTTTACTCTCTCGTAAGTCTACTGAACACTGTCCGACTTGACTGCAGCTTTTTGTCTCCACCTCCTGCTGCGGCCGCCTGATCTCGTCTACTCTCCAGGCGAGGCACAGTTCATCTCGAACGAACCTAAAAGCTAATTAATATGCTCACTCGCCATCAAGTGGTCAGGGGTCTGAATTGCAACCTGTCAAAATGACAGATGACCTTCAGATTTTTCTGTCACCGTTTTAAAAAAACGGTCAATGACGGAAAATATTCGGTTAACGCGACCCCTGCTCCAAAGCCACCCGAGTCTTAGCAGAAGCACTAATTACTTAATACATGGTTGGTTTGGAGAGAGCGATATTTGGCTTATAAAACAGCAGTATACCATGAGAAAAGGCTGCCTGGCAGCAAGGTGAAGCTGAGAAAATATTCAAAATATAATGTACATTTAAACTGATTAAATTTTTTGTAAGTGGTTAAAACATGTTATATGTTGTTGCTGACCCTTTCCTCAACAGTGCATTGCTACGCTTCTGTGCTGGTACGCGTCTTTGCTTCTACAAAATTGGAGGCGTGTCAACATCCATCGACTGCAGGTAAGTAAGTGTCTCATACAACCTAGGTTCTTTATAAACACCTGAAAAATGTTAGAAATTAGTTTTAATACAAATATGAAATATTGTAGTTAAAAGGTATAGTTTTTGCACACTTTCCTGATATTGTTAGTTACATGACATTGATAGATACTTTATTTTAAACTAGATTTCCAGAGGCTTTCAGTTGGTGCATGGTTTACAGATGGCCAAATGTGTTTCTCTGCAATTATAATTTTCTTTTAGGATAAAAAAAATAAATAAAAAATGTTTTTTTTTTATGACAGCCAATCAGAATACAGGGGGATTTTACAACAGCCAATCAGAATAAAGAGGTATTTCTCAACAGCCAATCACACTACAGTGGGATTTTACAACAACCAATCACAATAAAGGGGGATTTTCCAGCAACCAATCGGAATAAAGACGTATTTCTCAACAGGCAATCACATTCCAGTGGGATTTTACAACAGCAAATCAGAATGCAGGGGGATTTTCAAACAGCCAATCAGAATCCATGGGGATTTTACAACATCCAATCACAGCAGAGATGTTTTTCATGACAGCGAGTCACAATACGGAGTCATTTTCAAACAACCAATCAGAATGCAGATTTTTTTTTTTAAGACAGCCAATCAGAAAATGGGGGGATTTTATAACAGCCAATCAGAATACAGGGTGATTTTCAAACAGCCAATCAGAATACAGGGGGATTTTCAAACAGCCAATCACACCACAGATGTTTTTCATGACAGCCAATCACAATACAGGGTGATTTTCAAACAGCCAATCAAAATACAGGGTGATTTTCAAACAGCCAATTAGAATATAGGGGGATTTTACAACAGCCAATCACAAAACAGGGTCATGTTCAAACAACCAATCAGAATACAGGGGGATTTAACAACAGCCAATCAGAATACAGGGGGATTTTCCAGTAACCAATCAGAATAAAGAGGTATTTCTCAACAGCCAATCACATTACAATGGGATTTTACAACAACCAATCACAATAAAGGGTTATTTTCCAGCAACCAATCGGGAATAAAGAGGTAATTTTACAACAGCCAATCACAATAAAGGGTGATTTTCAAACAGCTAATCAGAATACAAGGGGATTTTACAACAGCCAATGACAATGCAGGGGGATTTTGCAGCAGCCAATCAGAATAAAGAGGTATTTCTCAACAGCCAATCACACAACAGTGGGATTTTACAACAACCAATCACAATAAAGGGTGATTTTCCAGCAACCAATCGGGAATAAAGAGGTATTTCTCAACAGCCAATCACATTACAGTGGGATTTTACAACAGCCAATCACAATACAGGATGATTTTACAACAGCCAATCAGAATAAAGGGGGATTTTACAACAGCCAATCACAAAGCAGGGGGATTTTACAACATCCAATCACATTGCAGTGGGATTTTACAATAGCCAATCAGAATGCAGGGGGATTATCAAACAGCCAATCAGAATACAGGGGGATTTACAACATCCAATCACAGCTGAGATGTTTTTCATGACAGCCAGTCACAATTCGGAGTCATTTTCAAACAACCAATCAGAATGCAGGGTTGTTTTGCAATGGCCAATCAGAATATAAGGGGATTTTACAACTGCCAATCACAATAAAGGGGGATTTTACAGTAAGCAATCAGAATAAAGAGGTACTTCTCACCAGCCAATCACATTACAGTGGGATTTTCCAACAGCCAATCACAATGCAGGGGAATTTTCAAACAGCTAATCAGAATACAAGGGGATTTTCAAACAGCAAATCACAAAACAGGGTGATTTTCAAACAGCTAATCAGAATACAAGGGGATTTTACAACAGCCAATCACAATACAGGGTGATTTTCAAACAGCCCATCAAAATACAGGGTGATTTTCAAACAGCCAATCACAATAAAGGGGGATTTTCCAGTAACCAATCAGAATAAAGAGGTATTTCTCAACAGCCAATCACAATACAGGGTGATTTTACAATAGCCAATCACAGCACAGATGTTTTTCATGACATCCAATCACAATACAGGGGCATTTTCAAACAAACCCTCACAACACAGGGAGATTTTGCAATATATACAATTTTACAATATATGATTATCAAAGTTCATTGATTGTTTAATGTGTATGTTATTTAGTGTGTCAAAAAGTAACAGGACTTAGTGTGCTGTGTGAGCTATGAGTCGGGTAGGGATTAGCGGGTTGTGTCAGTTTGTGACAGATTTTTCCTCAGCCGGACCAGAAACTTCAGGTTGGTTCATTGCTCTTGACGGCCTGAAATTAAAGAAAAAAGGTCATGTATTTGTATACAATATAATTGATATGAGTATGCAGTTATCAGTATGATAAGGTTTCCAAAGTGTGTGAGATGTAAACAATAATTTATGCTTTCCTATGCTTTCCTATTGTAACTATTTTTATGTCTACATTTGCATTTACTACACACAATTACAGTTACAAAAGCATTAAGTTCTGTGGCTATGGAGGCAATGGGGCTTTGGGGTGGGGGGTTGGAAACACCTACTCTAAATGGGTGTGGATTTAGGTGTCATGACTACTGACAGATCACCATCAATCTGAGAGATAATGAGAGAGACGTACACCAACCTCCACCACGAATTTGACTCCTAGCATGTCAACAAGATTAAGTAAAATGTGTTTAGTTTATTTGTTATATGTATAAGGGTAGATACTTGTTCATATTTTCTTTTTTCTTTCATGATAATTTGGATCTGTTACTGTTGTTTTTCTCAGGTGTAAAGAAAAAGCTTGTTGCTGCGTCAAATAAGAGGGACAACAAAGATCTCCAAACATGGCTGAAAGCAATTAACCACCACCTGAACTGATCATGTAAAAGTGATGAGGAGGTAATAATGACATTATCTAGTAAGCGTAATACACAATAATTGACTTGAGACAATGTTGCAAATTTTAAAAGAATAATAATTTTTAGGTAACACGATAAGAATGGTATTCACCGGTTTTCACTCTGATATAATCCAAAAGGCTAAACCTAATTTCTATTCAGCAGTCCCCAGTGTATACTCTACATTTAAGATGTCTTTCAGAAAATGTTTGTTCTTGAAGCATAAATGTTTCACTTATAAATGTTTTTGTGTTCTAATTTCTGCAGGAATGTGTGTGTCAATGGAAGTCTTTGCTACATCATATTTGCGACATGCATGAATGGGAGGCGAATAGTGTGGAGTAAACATGTTATCACCGGCCTTTGACAGAGGAACAGCAGAGAAGAAAGAGGTGGCTCAAAGCAGATTCACCTGCTTTTTGGGCTCTCAAGGCCATTGTCATGGACAAGACCCTCCTTCAGAACTTGAAGCAGACGCCTCGTTTCCAGCACACTGGTATGCATTTTTTAGACTCATGTTTTTCATTCAATAACACCTGTTTTGTACAACGCCAAGTAAAAAAATGTCCATTGCGGTGAGGAGTAATAATACTACAGTACAGTAATATTACTAACACTGCCACAAGTTTAACACCCACCGAGCAAAATCACACTCTCTGTATTTATTATAGTTTTACCATTTGTTTTGAACAACTTGAACATATCATTTTTTTTTATCTGGGTGTAGCAACAACTGGGGTTTTTAAACTTGCATCAACACAGGATCTCTGTAGGTGTTCCATTCTTCTATGCTGAAGTATGCTGAGAAGAGGCTGCATTTCATATACGACTCTATGAGGGCTCATACCCAGCTGGCTATCAGGGACCATAACGCTGGCAGACCTCAGGCAACCACTAAAGATGGTAAAGATGTAATAAATTGCTGGGATTGTGTACTGATATATCAAGCACAGTCAAAAATGTAATGTGATCTAGTTATTTTTTACTAGCAGGTAATTTACTCTGGACAGAGCTCAGTAAAACCTGTCATGACTTGTAAAAGCACTGGATAGTATCTGTAATATACAGAAGAAACATTTAGCATTGTTCTTGCCTTTGTTTGGAATCTGGTGAAAGACCTTAAAAAGGCAGATTTGACAAACTTTGATATTTTAGTGTATAATATAATTGACTGAGGGGGAAAATCTAAAAAAAGATCTAACATAATGTTGTTCATCACAAGGCAGTAATACAAGCCACAGTGATGTTGTGGTGTAAAAAACTAGTGCTCATAATAATGTATAACATCTTTTTACACACCACTATAGTTTTCTCCTAAAAACCACATTCACCTAATATCACCCTGTGAATTCACACCTGTCAATAAGATGGTCAGCTAGAATTAGACAGTAATGTTTTTTGTTGTTGTTTTTTTTGTTGGAAGAGTGGTTAGACTAACAAAGACGGTTTTGGTGAGTTTTACATGTTTTTCTGCAAGTTTGAACAAAGTGTGTTTTCTGAGGCGTTAACAAGCCAATTAAGCTTGTATTAGTTCGGTAAAAGACAGAAACTTCAGAAATTACATAAATTCAGAAGGTGAATGGTTGTATTTCTCTATTTAAAATGGAAAATAAGTGTGAAAACATGTAATTTGTAGACACTTTGTAAGTTAAATTTGTCCACCGGACGTAGTGAACGTACGCAGCATGCGTAACATTGTGAATTTGCCACTTGCGCACATCTCCCAGCTGAGACCCGGAAGGACAGGAGAAAGTGGGTGGGGGGACAATGGTATTGCCAATCGCTGATGGATGAGCTGATGATGATCGTTTGGAAAATTTTAGCATATCACCCAACTCTACTAGAAACTATTTGGAACTCAATAACAAAAGAGACTGTTGAACTGTTGTGTGGAAAAGGGACTATTTAGTTGTTTCAGTTTATTATTTGCCAAATAAAAAAACAATTACATTTTTAATTTTAAACAAGTTTTTGAAAGACTTCTAAAATATATTTATGTTTTCTTGTTTTTATAACAGGTGGTCTAATAAATTTGTTTAGCACTGTATATGCAGTGGTGGACAAAGTACTCAACCGCAGTACATGAGTCAAAGCATAGATACTCTTGGTCAAATATTACTCAACTACAAGTGAAAGTTGCTCAGTCAAAATTTTACTCGAGTTAAAGTACTAGAGTACTTGTTTTTAAAAATATTTAAGTATTCAGAAGAACACGCTTTTAAAAATACTCAAGTATTCAAAAGTACAGATTACAAAGTACATTTCTAATAAACACATTGTTGTATTGTTTTCACTGTGAATTTACAGAAACCTTGTATGTGCTTTTTTCACCCCAATAAAACAATCCAACATTAAAAGCCTACCTGAAATTATTTATCTTTTTCTAATGATAATAACATCTTGAGATTTAATTTTGCCGTCGCCATTACCGAGTTTGTTTGAATGAAAGAGGGAGAGTTTGCTTGTGCTTGTTACAGAGCACGCCTGGATGACGTGCTTCTGCTTTTACATCAATCCCAGTTGAGAGCGGGTACTGTAATTGGTTTCCTTCTGTAAGGATCACAGCATGTGGCCAGTCGCATTTTAGAAAAGAAGAAACAGCAACAGCTGACTTCAAAGCTATGCTTAGACTAAAAGTTAACGGGTAATGACAACCTTCCTAGAAATGTAGTGGTGTCAAGACTACAATATTTGTCTTTGAAATGTAAATGGAGTGTAAGTCGTAAGTTTCTGAGAAAACAAATACTGAAGTGAAATACAGATACTCAAAAAATGTACTTAAGTGCAATACTCAAGTACTGTAAATATTTACATTGTGCAGGATTTATGTAGGCTCTGCTAGTGTCTCTAAAGACTGGAACAGTTTGTAGACTGCTCAGCAGTGTAGGCAAGAGTACAATTCATCGGTAGGTGTGTTCTGAACATGTCATCTTGCCTCCTTGCTTCTGACAGCTGTGATGATCCAGCTTGGCAGCACTCTTCTGTTACCACAACCAAGACATTCTCCTCTGACAGCCCACTCCAGCACCGCATGATGGGTCGCAAGTCTGTGCTGGCTGGATGAAAGGAAAGGGTTAAGATGATTTTGAAATGTCTGAGGGCAAACTAATATATGCAACAGTAAATGCGCATCTGTCAGACAATTCTAGATACAGATATCACATGCATGAAGACATTTAAACTTACTCAATGGATAGTTGACCATTTGGTCCCTGTGGTTTTGGTTACCTCCTCCAATTTATTTTGGGCACATGAAAGAAGGTATCCAGCACTGTCCTGCTGATCAGAGGGTGGGAATACTGTAAGATGGTGTGGTGGAAAATCTGAAAATTAAGACCATGACCCCATGACCAAGATTGTCTTTGTGGTGTTTTAATAGAGCTTTGCGAAGGATCAGTGCACAGTCACACACAAAGTGTAAAAGGAACTGATAACGAGTCAAGAATGTAAATCTGTCTTACAGGGTTAGGAGATGAAGGAGGTTGGGTCAGGATGGACTTGAACTGCTTATCGGGAGAGTCGGGATGTGATTGTGTTATCAGAAGCTCTTCTTCCAAAGAGAGAACAACTGTGTGTTGGACGAGTAACCATTTAGTGCCTGACAGAACATGAGAAATAACTATGAGGAACAACAGTGACCAGTTCAGCGTATTATTTTCCCACTACAATCCCCCCTTTTGATCATATGTGATCACATGTAAAAGAAAATTATAAAAGACTATAAAAGATCACACCTTCACTGCAAATAATAATCCTTACATATGGTAACATAATAGGAACGTATAAGAGAGTGATTTTAAAACATTACTCCATAAAATACTACCCCTACAAAAAGCTAGATGCTGTTGTTGCAGATGGGAGAATTCAATATAACAAATGCAAGCAACTGAGGTAGGAAAGTTACATATATATGTTAACTAGGGGTGCAATGGATCACAGTTAACCTGTGTCCCGTACGGATCGCCCTCTACGGTTCGGCATGCATGTGATCCGCGGACTACATGTGAGCATCATAGTTTTACTGTCACTGTTACCTTTGTATAAGTTATAATAACCGAAATCTCAATGCAGAGTTGCAGTGAAAAGACGGGACAGATGCTGCTGTGTGCAGCGCATCTCTGCCAAGAGTGACTGATTTAAATGCCGTCACATCGCCTTGAGTGAAATCCAGACGGTAACTTTTTTTCACTGATGTAACTATGCTATCACCAAAGAAACGGATCATAAAACTGTGATGTTCATTGAAACTTTGGTGATATCAGCTGTCTTCTAACTTCTACACAGCTCCTCTCTACTCACTGGTGATGACTGATTGATCATAACTTCTAACCAATCAGATGTGCTGTAGGTGGGACACTGAGCCAGACTACAGAGCATAGTTGTGTATTATACTGTACAGTATATAATGATCTAATATATGTATAGTATATACATAGTACAGCACTGTATAAGTTTGAAGTTTTTAATATTATTATCATTATCATTAGTATTATCATTATTATTACACTGGATAACTATGGTGATAATTACAGACAGACAAAGATAAAAGGTAAGTGCATTTTAAAAATAATTATAAAATAATAATAATAATATAAAAATAATCCCACACTTTTTTCTTTTTTGCTGATCCGAAAAATGATCCGATCCGTGACTCAAAACCGTGATCCGAACCGAACCGTGAGTTTTTTGATGCGTTGCACCCCTAATATGAACACATAAATGTCAAAATCCAGATTGTCAACAGGATCAGGAATGTTTTCAGCATTGCATGGTGGGAGCCAATCAGGAGTTCTTAACTGTGTCATCTGATGGAAAACAGTTTTTTTTTTCAACTGTAGGGAATGAACTCACAAAAAGAAAGCACACACTGAACCTCGCAGGCCACACCATCCAGGGTGTCTGAATGCATGCCATGGCTGTTGTTGGAGTTCCATCTCTGATCCCATTATGGTGACACTGAGGTTCACTCAGCACGCCACTTAGTTGGAGCTGTGGAAGTTCTCGTTGGACAGTATGCCAATACTGTTACCTCGTCTTCTCGTCCTCGCGATGTGATGACCTGTTCTGTCATAGTGGGACCCTTTTGCAGTGGCTGGCATGGATTCAGGTGACTCTTTCGGCAAACTTTACTGCCGTCTGTGTGGTCAGCAGCACCTGGAATGGACCCGTCCACTGCTTAGAGCATCAAGTCTTCCACCCCAGGTCTCTCACCACTACCCAGTCACCAGGCTGCAGGTCATGAAGAGGTCCTGTGGCTGGAGCTGGTAGCGCTTCCTTTACCTGGTGGTGAATGTCAGATAAAACAGCTGTAGGAGTGGAGGGTGTTTGAAGGTCATCATATAGAAAGAATTCAGACATAGTTAATTCTGGGCTTGCTGCGGCCTTGGCTGCTGCTGGTATTCTCCTGTGAAACTTGGTCATTGTTAGTGTGAGCATGACATTTACACACAGCAACCTGTTTTGGGAGCAGAACAGCATCCAGCATTTGTAAAACAAAAGTGTGATGTGCTATAGGTTTGCCAGATGATGTGAAGCAGGAAGTGATTTGGCATTGACTGTATCATGTGGAAAGGGTACTAGAAATCTGTATTCAAGTACAAGTACTGTTACATTGCTAAAACATTACTCAATTACAAGTAAAAGTACTGGCGTTAGAAAAATACTTCAGTAAAAGTACAAAGTATTTGTCTGAAAAACTACTAGAGTATTAGTTACTTTCAACCGTTGATGTCATTGTCACCTCTCCAAACTAGGGTTGCAAATTTTGTGTATTTTCTGGAACCAATCGTTGAAAATGTTAACAACTGATTAATCATTAATAATATAAGATTATTAGTAAAGATACATAACACAATTTATTTCCTTTTTTTTCTTATTTTCTTTTTTTTCTCTTTTTAAGTCAAAGTTTAAGTTTCCTTATTCAACAAATGGCTCTGCAGACAAAACAATATAAAATGAGGTTCAGTTACTACCAAAACTATTGATTAAACATCAATGAATACATTTCTAATTTGGTAAATTCTAAATGGCAATTAACTGACTAATGATTAATCATTAAAACCCTTAACAGTTGCTGCCACACCATTCTGTTTTGTTTTTCAATTGCATTTCTTTTCACTGGCTCGTCCGTGATCAGATCACCTGATTGGCCTCAAAAATGCAGATGAAAGCTTTGGATATTAATTCAAATTGTACTCAGTACTCGACTGTGATTTTGAAAGTAACTAAGTGGATTACATGATGAAATTAACATTTAAGTACATGCAAAAGTACAGACTTGAAAATCTACTCATAAAATTATAATTACCCCCCCAAAAAAACTACTTAATTGCAGTAATTTGAGTATTTGTAATTAGTTACTTCTACCCCTGGTGACCACAGCAAAACCAACTTGATTTATTTTTTCCTGTGTCAGGGTTGCGTGATACTGAGCCATCAACAAACAGTTCAAAATCTGGATTTTGCAATGGTGTTTCTTGCAAATCTGGTCTTGGGGAACAATCTTCAGTTATTTTAACAACATAGTTGTGTTCTCCTCCATCACCTTCTGTGGGGAAAAGAGTTGCAGGCTTAAGGACATTGTATCTCTTCACAGTGATATCAGGGATTTCAAATAGAACAGTGTTATAAAGGAGCAATCTTGCTGCTGAAAGATAAGATGTTTTCTGCTAAAGCAAAATCAATGAAACATGTGGAATGAGCAGAGTTAGTTTACAGTCACCTTAGTCAGAGTCTTCCGAAGGACAAGTTTTAAGTCAACAAATGTTTATCCTGCATCAGCAGTCCATGTCACTTTACTATGTGCTTCTAGGCCTCACCCAGGTGCGATTGCACTCAGGGGTGCCTCGAGGACAGCATAATTGGGAATGAAGGGCCTGCAACAAGAACACAAAAGGCATAACTTGTTTCTTTATGATTGGGTTTGAAAATGTTTTAAAATGCTTTTACTCTTTTTTGGGAGAGCCATTTGCCCTCACATGTCATCACATGACCCAAAAATGTCACTTGTTGTTGGACAAACTGCAGTTTTGACAAGCTAGCTTTGTGACCTTTCAAAACTTTGTTTTGAATTTCATACCTGATTTTTTGTTTTGTTTTGTGGGAATGATTATACCTGCCTTTAATCAAGTGATAAAGACTGGTGTAATACCGTCAGAGTGGATATTATGGTTGACAGGGCTTTTAATTAGATTTTGGTGTGATCACAATTGGTTGCATGCCTCTGATTAGACCAATATCATGTTTGCCTTGGGCCCACAGAGTTTTAGGGATCTTCTGAAAGGCCGGGGTGTTTGTGACGTCACATGTTTTACGCAAATAGGCAAATGTGTGTTGTGTGTCTGGTATCGGTTGAACAGATCTGAATGTGTGGACAACACAGGTAAATTTTTGTCAATAAACCTTCAAAACAGGATTATATTGAACATTAGGGTCAGATGTTGGTTTCCCTGATTCTGCACTGACACATTTTCTTGTTTGTTCCAAAACATTCAACTTAACGTTAGCTTTTCTCTCAGGCAACCTTCTCTGAACCATCACTTTTCAAACTCTGCATCCTTTCCTTTGTGTGTGTGCAGTGCAGTATAAGTCATGTGATTTCATGTAATCTGTCTCTGTGTTGTGTGTGAGTGTGTGTGCGTTGTCAGCGATAGCAGTAGTTACAGGAGTCACAGCTGATGTGCAGATTTTCCATTCATACACATAAGGCGGTGTGTCAGGGCTATATGTCACAAATATGTAATTGTCAGAGAGACCCAGTTCACTTGTTTGAGTAACAATAATCCCCTCTGGTGTGAAAATAAGACAAATACCCAAAATACACAGTATATCAACAACAACAACATTTCAAATGCAAAAACAAATGTTTAAATTCGCCTGTGACATTATCAGTACATGATAATAGAGTTGTGTATTTCTCCAGATGTGTGTCACCTGATGCCCTTATAAATTTCCTGTATCTTCTGCTGACCTTTGGAGATGTTGGAAAAGTGTCGGATTAAATAACAGTGTGTTGAGTGTGTTGTATCAGAATCAACAAGGAATGTTACATCTTTGCCATGTACAAGGGATGTGTGTGAGTTGGCATGTTTGCATCAGCTAAAAATTTAGTGCACGTCTATTGTTTGTGTATTTGCTGTTTCCTCCTTCTCTTCTAATTGAGCTATCACATCATTTATCTGTGTGTGTGTGTGTGTGTGTGTGTGCGTGTGTGTGATCACCAGTCTGATGTGTAGGTTGTCTCTCATCGTGCGTCAGTGAGGTCAAAGTTAAAGATGCTGATTCCTCCCCGAGTCAATCATCTTTTGAGTTGGATCAGTCTTTGGGTAGTTTTTGGCTTAATGTCCTCTTTTGCCACAATGGAAACAAACATCTGGATCAGCTGTACGCAGACCTCCACAGAACGTCCTTGGAACATAGTCAATGCTGCCATGTTTAGATCTTTCTCTCTTTTTCTCTCTCTCTCTTTGAAGAGTCTTCAGCATGCACAGTGTGTCCTTTTATCAGGCTTAATTTGCCTGAGTCCCATGTTACATATGTCTGTTTCACCATTTGTGAAATGTCAAAACACAGTCAGTTCAGTGACAACCTTTACACCTCAATCTGATGGTGATGGGAGGTGGGTTTAATATCTGTTTAATGTCCTCCATAGTCCATGGTCTGCAGATCAAGATGAGATGTCCACCAGCCTCTGCTTTCTCCATCACAGGGAGATTCAGGGCTTTGCGTACGTTTCCCCCTGTGTCGATCTCACTGGTGATAGGGAGATGAATGATTTGAAGATTTTCTGAACTTCAGACCAGACGTGGTGTGCTAAAAAGGAAAAGAAAACCACACTACCCGGGTAGATGAACATTGGTTTTATTTTATTTAGTTTGTTATTTTATCAGAGCTCTGATCTTTTGTTTCTATTTTAATTTCCTCCTCCTTAATTTCCTCCTCAACCTGAACCCCAACTGAACCCCAGCTCAAATTTATTGGGACTAAGGGAGGTTTTGGCGGTTCACTTAAGACTGAGACTGAGGCTAAGAGTGACCTGGAGCACTTTTGGAGAAAATGTAAAAGTTTTCATTGCCAGTGATTTATTATGAATGTACAATTTAATTTTCCAAAAATGTTTTTTGTATACTGCCGATTACAGGTCTTACAAAGAAAGAAAATTTGAATTAGCAAAGGTCAGACTTTAAATAGAATGGAATTGGACATGGACACTGCAATCTATACAATTCTAATCATACAGTTGGTCTAATAATGTTGGTTGGTTAATGGTTTAATAATTTGTGTATCAATTACTTTGTGGCTGATCAGGTTAATTATCAGCTAATTATTGTCAGTTTCTAACTGCAGTGTGCAATAAATGGTTGTCCTTTGTGTGTGTTTACCTGTCACTCACTACTGAAAGTACACAACACAATAAAAACCTGATATTTTTATAATAGTGAAATATAAAATGAGCTTTTACGTTGTCTGATTGACTGCATTTATTTAGTGGTTTGATTAATGGTTTACAGTCTAATGATGTGTGTTTGTATTGATTACTTACAGTAGCTCATCTGGCTAATTATCAGCTAAAACTGTTTCTGTTTCCTTTCTTCATACAGTGTAATTATCACCTATTGTTTGTGCACTTTTGTGCCCTACAGTTTGTCCAGAAAGCCAAAATAAATGTGAATTCATCATAGGCCAAAGTGATTTCTCCTAAAAATGACATCATTCCAGGCCTGAGCATACGTGGCCAATAGCCAGGTCTGACAAAGAAAGAACCAATACTTTTATAGTTATACTCCTATTACGCTATACCACATGGAAGCAGCTTACCTTAATAGTGATAATGCACTTGCCACTCTGTATTTTACACCCAGCAGCAAAGTCCTGTAACACAAGTATACACACTGAGTGTTAAAGTGAAAAACATGGTGACACAAAACACTGCATGCCAAAAACATAATATAGGACAAGCAATTTTATAATTCCTCTGGAATAATAATAATAAAAAAAACATTCAAAAAACACAGAGAAATAACCACTGGCAAAGGACAAACCCATCGTTACTTTGTGATCATCTCATGAAATCTTTGGATTGATACAACAAAGTACGTAGTAATTTCTGTGGTACTGGATCTTTTGTTTGTTCTGTTTTGTTATATGATTTTGTCTTTTATGTGATGCAGAACAGGAATTAGCTGTAAACCAGTTTTAAGTGAGTCAGAGCTGTTTAATTCTAATTGATTTTATTTTGTTATTTTTAATCTTTTCCTGCAAAATAATAAATGAAATAAAAGTGAAAAATGTTGTGTGTTATTGTAAGTTTTAATGCTTTCACAAAATAATAAAACTATTTGTGCAGCATCATGCATAATGTACATAAGATAAGTACAACATTGACTTTGATGCATTATTAGTTTTTGTGCACCGTCAGATTTGAACTTTTTCTCCCCTTCATACTGTTGGTGTCTGAAATTTCCCCATCGACTTCCATTATAACCATATTTTTTGATCGCACAGCCATTACAGTATAAAAAGATGCATTCTGGTCTGTCGGAAAGAGGTCAAATTAGTCATTTTTAATGTTGACCACCTCATGACACCATTTAACCACTATAGGCCTATGAATGAAATGCTGGTCATAAAGCAAGTATGAAAAAAATTCTAAATGCTTTAGTAATAATAGTTTTCATTTTCCCTGAAAAAACAAAACTCAGAAAACCAAATGCATATTGAGGGTGCATGGTTGGTTTTCTGTTTCATTTCGTTGGTGTCGGTGACACCGCTTATAAAATTGGCATTTAAAATATTACAATTCTAAAAATATTTAAATATTTAGTAGTTTTGACCAGAACTGAGGTTAATTAACATATTTATGCAAAAAAAGTTGAAAAAATATTTATCTGATATATTTTTACAGCAGTTTTTGTTAGTGGCTGTTTTCAGCCACCAACAGTAATTCCAACGGTACTGAAACGATTTTTCACAATTTGTAGGTCTTTTCTCATCGGCAACCTCCTCTCTCCACATTGACGAGGCATGGATTAAGGACACTGGTGTAGACATTTCAAACAAGTTATGGGCAAAAGGGCTGGGCAGGATTAAAGCATGTTCTATCAATGTTAGACTTCAACTTATTCAGTTTAAAGTCATTCATTCTGTCTCTTCTACTTGTGATAAGCATAAGTCAGGTGATGGTACTATAGGCCATCTTTCTGGTATGACTATATAGTAGACAAGATGAGGTTTTGCTCTTGAGGAGAGGAATACTATATTAGGAAGTGTTGAGTATAGAGAAAAAGATCCTTTTTTTATTAATCTAATATTACTACCGTGTAAATTCCATATTCATCAATCTAAACTTACAAAACTGTCTTGTTTTTATTTCTGCCAGCGAAAATTAAAAACTGCTCTCTTTACCCATTTTTCTTTTTTGGTTTAAACCACAAAAAAAACAAAAAACAAAAAAAAACACTCACTTAAAGGCATACTCCCTCTTGTGGCATGGATTGGCAATAACTCAGGGTTTCATGTGTGCAATGTCTGAGTATACCTATGAATTACTGGTAGAAAATTAATTATTGATTTTTCAGGGAGTAAAGCAATAAGTTTTTGAGTTAACGGGGTATTACAACCTTAAAATATTAATTCTGTATTTGCTTTTGACTAAAATCCAATGAATACTATGTCCTACTGGCTTTATTTTTTAATATACGGTTACTTTCACGTTTTGCATAAATGATTTGCAGCAGCATTTCTCATCTTTCTTATAAAACCCAAACTTATTCTACACTTGAGTCTTATGAAAGTTTGGTGATGCAACGCGGTACAATGTCAATTCTGTCACTGTTTTCAGCACCGTCTGTTATGAGCAAATGAAGAAGAGCCACAGGAGAGGGAGGAGGGAGCGCTTGTTTTTGTGAGTGAAAAAGCACAGAGCCACGAGTCTGACCCACAGAGACGTCATGTCACTGTGAGAACAGGTAACACAGAGCATCACTGTTCCTCCACACTAATCGAAACCACACCACTCTTCAAATGAAACAGAGCAGCAGATCATCTTACTGCAAAATACTGATATTTTAAACAGTTCTAAAGTTTCTCATTTATCTCATTTACACATGAGACTCATAATAAGATATAAACATCACTGTAAAGTCTCCCTCTCTGTCTCTACTGTTACTATATTTAGTAAAACTATCAGGATTTTTTGGCAACTAACAGCACTCTACAAACATAGCATTAATTGAATCAAAATGTAAAGACTGACACATTGCATTGTCTTGTATTGCGTCGTATCGTATCGTATCGTATCGTATCGTATCGTATCGTATCGTATCGTATCAGAATTGAATCGTATCGAACCGAATCGTTGGCCGCTTAAAGATTTATAAAATATATTGTACTGCTGAACATGGATCGAGATATGTATCGAATCGTCTCAGTCAGTGAGATACACACCCCTAGGCCTGATGCTGTCAGCTAGTGTCTGTGAATTGTACTCCTTACAGCAGTGGTTCCCAGGCTTCTTTGGCTTGTGATCAAATATAGGCTGTATCTGGTTAAAACATATATTATAATGCTCTCTCTTAACCCACCATATTTAATTGGGTGGCTGAGGTTGTGTTTTTAACATTATAAAGATGAATTTAATTTTAATTTAGCAATTATTTATTTAAGTATCTGTCAAACCCATTTTGAGGTCCTGACCCAAGGTTGGGAACCACTGCTGTAAGGAGTACATACCAAATTCTGAAACTGAAAAGAAAAGATCTGAAACTGAAACTGAAAGATCCGAAAGTGAAAAAAAGATTTGAAACTATAAAAAATAAGATTTGAATCTGAAAAGATAAAATTTCTAACTGAAAGAAATAGGATCTCAAATATCTAAATATATGAAAGTGAAAAATGAAAATAATTTATTCAAAATAATTACCAGAGTGAATCATAATTATATTTATTTTGAATACACTGATGTATTTTTCAAAATTCAAGATCAAAACAGTTTCAAATTTTTATTTTTCAAGTTCAAAACATTTGGCCCTAATATAGCTCCATAGGTTTAAAGCTAAAACACAAAAAGGGCACACTTTGAAGCATATATTCCCTCCTGTAGTATTGAGGGGCAACACTCTTCTCTTCATAAGCTCAATTCTCCTGGCTCTTATTTTGATAGAGCTAATTTAACTTCCAGGTCAGATGTCTGCCTTTCAATGGTTTTTTTAAGTCAACAACTGAGAAATAAGATAACACCAGTATAATTTACAATAATTTTTTGGATTTCTCTCGTTTTTATTTCTGCCAGTAATAATAGAAAATTAGCTCCCTTTACCAATTTTTCTTTGTTGGCTTAAAAGCACTAACTTGAGGGTATACTCCCTCTTGTGGCATAAATAGGCAACAATTTGGGGTTTCATCTGTACATTGTGTGAGTATACCTATGAATTACTGGTTAAAAATTACATATTTATTTTTCAAGGAGGAAACTGGTGTCCAATGACTGTTCAGTTATCTCTGTGCAAGCAGCTACAGTCTAAGAGGCTACAGTTGACATTTAGGCTAAAAACATGGTGTAAATGGCGTCTTTTTGGGTCAAATTTTAATGTCGCGACTTACGGACACTTGGATTACACCACATGAGCAATATGAGACATTTTGTGGGGGGTTTTGTGTGTATTCTTCTAACATTTTAAAATTGGTCACTGTTCACTTCAATTGTACTGGATTTAGCTGCAACACTGTTTTCCACAGAAATCCCGGGAATGTTTTGTGAACTGGAGATCTTCACTCAGTGAATTTTCATTTTTGGGGGAACTACTGCTTTAGGACATTACAACCTTCAAATATTAATTTTGTATTTGCCTTTAACCAATATCCAATGAATATTTATTATATTTATATATATATATATTATTTTCATAAAGTTACTTTAACTTCTGTGTCAAGTCTTCCTGTCAGTCATATCACAATGGAAAACAATACATGTATGTTTTAGCAAACAGGACATTGCAACCTTCAAACATTAATTCTGTGTTTGCCTTCAACTACAATGAAATTACATTAAATAAACAATATATCAATATATATAATATATATATGGCTTGTGTCAGTTAGGCAATGAGGGAAAACATCACTAAAGGCACAAATATTATAAGTTAAAGGCAAGATATTAGTTAAAAGCAAATACAGAAATAGTATTTGAAGGTTGTGTTGTCCCATTTACTCAGGCAAGGCAAGGCAATTTTATTTATATAGCACCATTCATACACAAGGCAATTCAAGGTGCTTTACAGAACTTGAAAATGCATTAAAATAGAAACAATAAAAGAACATTAAAATTGCATTTGAGATAATTAAAAACAAAAGCTAAAAGCAGGACAATAAATAGTTTAAAACATTACAGAAATGCATATAAAGAAAGAAGCAAACATAAAACAAAAGCGGCAGCAGACAAATATAAAAACAATAGCTACAGATTATCCTAAAAATATGTAACGTATCCACTTCACTGGTAGGCTGCAGTAAACAGAAAATGTTTTAAGACCTGATTTAAATAAGCCGACAGTTTCAGCTGACCTCAGGTGTTCTGGAAGTTTGTTCCACAGGTGGGGAGCATAGAAACTAAAGGCTGCTTCACCTTGTTTGGTTCTAATCCTGGGAACACTGAGTAAACCTGTTCCAGATGATCTGAAGGGTCTTGGTGCTTCATAACGTATAAGCAAATCAGAGATATATTTAGGCCAGAGACCATTTAGTGCTTGTAGACAAGTAACAAAATTTTAAAGTCTATCCTTTGACACACGGGAAGCCAGTGCAGTGATTTAAGCACTGGTGTAATGTGCTCCACTCTCTTGGTGTTGGTGAGGATTCTGGCAGCAGCGTTCTGGACGAGCTGCAGTTGTCTGATTGATTTTTTACTCAGACCTGTGAAGACACCGTTACAATAGTCCAGCCTGCTGAAAATGAAAGCATGAACAAGTTTTTCTGTATCTTCCCCAGACAGAAGTCCTTTAATTCTTGCTATGTTTTTAAGGTGGTAGTAGGCTGATTTAGTAATTGTCTTTATGTGACTGTTGAAATTTAGGTCTGAGTCCAGAATGACACCAAGATTTCTGGCTTGATCTTTAGGTTTTAGTGTCATGGATTCAAGGTGAGCACTGACTTTTGATCTTTGTTCTTTAGGGCCAAAAAAAAATATCTCCGGGACTTATTGTTTTATGTTCAGATGTAACAGAGATAAACAGTAGAGAGCTAAACAGTCACTGGGCACCAGTTTCCTCTCTGAAAAATAAATGTGTAATTTTTAGCCAGCAATTCATAGGTATACTCACACATTGTACAGATGAAACCCTGAGTTATTGCCTGTTTTTGCCACAAGAGGGAGCATACCCTCAAGTTAGTGCTTTGAACCAGAAAAAAAAAATGGGTAAAGAGAGCTAATTGTCTTTTTTTTGCCAGCAGACATAAAAAAGGGATCAGTTTTGGTGTAATTTTATTTCTTACTTGTTGACTTGAAAACAGCAGAAAGGCAGACAGTTGACCCCGAAGTTAAATAAGCTCTATCAAAATAAGAGCCAGGAGAATCAAACTCAGGCATAACATATATGAAGACATGAGTGTTGCCCCTTGATACCATAGTAGGGAATATATCCTATAAATAATAAGCCAAAATGTGAAATTGCTCATCTTTAAATCCAAAATAATTTTATAGATTACATTCTACTTAAGCAATCTATGAACTTCGATAAATATAAAGGCAAAGGGCTGAGTTTCTTCAGTTTTCAGGACACATTATAAGAGACAAAATATTATTTTTTGAACTATGAAGGTAAACACAGAGTTAATGTTTGGAGATTACAAACACATGTATTAAAGATATTTACATCATGTCGAAACAAAATACTCGCTTATGCTGGTTTATACTGGTTTATGCGTGTTGGACTAGTAGTAAGAATTTTCATATAAATTATTTCAGATTCATCGATTCTTTAATTAGAATGTAATCTTTCAAGTATTTTAGATGTAAAAATGACCTGTTTTCAATTTTGATTTAAAATACAGAAAGGGCACACTTAAGGGTATATTTCATAAACGTGTCATAAACGGACAACAACTCTGTGCTTAATTTATGTGCTATGAGTTATATTTTCCTGGCTCAGACAAATAGACAGTATATAGAATGTTGCATATACATAAATTCTTCCTGCTCACACAAATTCAACAGGATCTTGAGCAGTGCTCCCTACAAAATCTTTCTGTAGCTGCCAGAATCAATACAGTTTTCCCGCACTTTTTATAGTTATTCCAATGTATTCCGATATATATATATGTATGTACATATATATATATATATATATATATATATGTACACATATATATATATATATATATATATATATATATATATATATATATATATACATATATGTATATATATACATATATACATATACATATACACACACACACACACACACACACACACACACACACACACACACACACACACACACACACACACACACACACAAAATGCGGCTTTAACAAAAAGTAGAACAAGAGATTTTGTATTCAAATTAACATTTCCAGGGTTGACTGTCATGGAGAAAAAAACAGCTAAACATTTCAAGCATTCCAAACATGCAACAGAGCCGTGATAAGGAGATGAAACAGCAATACATTCCTCCATGACTGTTAGACAGAAGGCTGTACTCAGTACCTTGCTCACACCGAGAGAGGTATCAGGAGCACACACACAAGCATGCATAGAGCTCTGCCTCTTCTTCTTCTTCCCTCAACCTCTGATTATACCATTTTCTTTGTAGTTTTACATGAAATATTGTTGTCATGTATGAATGCAAGATACAAGAAAGGATTGCTGCAGAAACATGCCAATTTAAGTTTGTCCCACAACCATTACTTAGCACTTGAATGAATAAGATAACCCAACTCAAAGAACATTACATGTCCTGTTCAAGAAAATGGCACTAACACCGAGATGTTCTGTAGTGATGGTGTAAATAGTCTCATGCTTGCACTGTTGTTTTTCTTTCCATTTTGACAGTTCCACTTGTTTCAAAGTTTAAAACTAGGGCTGCAACTAACGGTTATTTCCAATGTTGATTAATGCTGATTATATCTTCTCAATTAATCAAGTAGTTGTTTTGTCTATGAAATGCCACAAAGTGGTTTTTGTTTAGTGTCTCCCAATTGCACAATTATGCTCTCAAATGTTTTATTTGTCCACATCCCAAAAATATTTAGTAAACTGTAATAAAGGGTTAAAGAAACCACAACAACAACTCACACATCTGAGAAAGTGCATCAGAGAATTTTGACTTTTTTTTTTCTTAAAAATTACTCAAAGCAATTAACAGATTATCAAAATAATTGGCAGTTTGTTGGCAATATCAAGATTCTCTTGGACTGAACTAATATATTATCTTTCCTCATCTTGTTGTGATGGCCCACTAGCAGATGTAGACATAAAATATTTTTATATTGTGGTGGATTTATTGGACCATGATGCTGTATTCGCTGTGTAAAGAGTTATTTCATCACAACTTACAATTTAATTTAGGAGACATTTTTATCTAATATCTAATGTTAATATCTAATGTCTACTTAAGGATTAACAGAAGTGTCCATGAACGGCCCAGGGGATATACTGTAAATCTACAGAATTTTCCATTTTAGGGTTGAAAGAAATGTCCACAAACCTAACAGAATATGTACTGATAAATTTTTGCCAGGACATCATTAATTACTCTACAGATTGTTTTCTTACAGTGTAGCTGAGTTCACTAAACAGTCACTGTGCTCCAGTTTCTTCTCTAAAAAATAAATTTTTACCTAGTAAATACATAAATAACCTGAGGCACAGCACATCTTAAGACAGAAGTTGTTGTCCCTTTATGCCACAAGAGGGAGTATATGTTTAATGAGCTCAAGGAATTACATACATCACACACCTTATGCTGTGGTGCTATAAAAGAAAGGCTGGGCAGAAATGTATAAAAACACTGCAAACTCTGGCTTTTTTTGCAGAATACCGACCATGTAAAGGAAAAAAAAAAAAAGAATTCTTTATTCAAGGGTCAGACAGATACAGCTACCATTTCCTGCCACCTACAAAGTTTTAGAGGAATGGATTTTTTTTTTAAATTCGTATAGATATTATGGGGCAGTGGTTCTCAAACAGGGGTCTGTGGCACAAGTGGATTGGTGAAAAGTTTTTAGACTCATTAATTTAAAAAATATATGTAAATAAATATCTAGCCTATAGTTTTATTCATAATTCAACAAATAATATATGTTTAATCTTAGCAGTGCCTTTAGCTATAATGAAATGAGACAGACTAAGCAATGCCTGAACATATCAGAAAATAGAGATAACACAATTAAAGTGACAATAAAGTCATTTCTGGTTTTGGTTTAACTTCTATTTCAATTGCTGATTTGAGGACATGGACCAAAAAAGCAAGTGGATTTTTCATTGTTATTATTTTTTGTTTGTTTGTTTGTTTGTTTGTTTGATATATCAATATATAATGATATATTGTATATTTGTTTATCCTAATTATCAAAGTTAAATACAGTTTGGGAGGGATAATACATAGACCCCTCTTCAAGATCAAGATCCGGTCGCCTACCTGGTAGAACACATGCCTTATTTGCAAAGGCGGACTCCTTGCTGCAGAGGGTTTCATTCCAGCCCTTGGACATGTGCTGCATGTCATCTGTTCTCTCTCTGCCACCTTTCCTATCACATTCTTCAGTCTGCCCTGTTATTAAAGCCAAAAAAATCAAGCTGTAATGTTATTCAATACATAACACATGATTTTTAATGTCTGTAATGTGGAAACTAGCTTCTAAGCCCTGAGTGGAAAATGAAGTGCTTTATACCAGCTTATCTCACTGTTAGGAGATATATTTTAAATTTTGCGTGTCTAGTATAGATTTGAAAAAAATCTCAAGTCAATCTATGTTCGGATTCCTCATTAGCTCAACTGTAATTATGCATGTTCCATATGCAAACACTGCATCCTTACTGCAGCGGCCCTGGTTTGATTCCAGTCAGAGTAGGGAGGAGGCTTAACTGTTTCTTAAGCAGAGGAGAACATGACAAAGAACTGATGATTGACAGCGAGTTAGTAAAACACTATGGATTGGACAGTGCGGGGATAACATTTGTGGTCGATCTCATGAGAGATGTGCTCATGTAACAATAATAATGATAAACTTTTTTTTATGTACCATGTTTTTAATGTTACCAAGTACTTTACAAGATAAAATAAAACTAGACAAGGCTGATAAATCTTCCATAACATCAATAACAATAACACTATGATGCCAGAAATGAAAGTGATCATAACAGGGAGACTTTGGTCTGTTACAACTTTCCATCAGCAGAGTGATCACACAATTACAGTGCTTTCACAGTCTTACATGGTGATACAGTTGATTTCATTTCCATTTGGCTTGGGGGAGAGACATAGCTGAGGCGGAACAAAAACTGAAATGGGTTGTAATTTGGAATGACGTTGCTGATGCCTCCTAAAACCCAAACCATCAGTATATATACATTTGAAATTTTGTCGTAGAGCATACCTTAAAGGGGACCTATTATACTCATATTCGGGCCTTTGTATTTGATTTTTGGGCTGCTGTGATTGGTCGCACTCCCAAGGACTTCAAAAGGGCTGGTGAGCGCTGCCAAGCCCGGCTACCGGCTAATCCAGCTTCGTACTGGCACATGTTGACAAAACAGTCCCCTGTGACGTACCGTAGACAGACAAACACGGAGGTATTTTTCTTTTGCTGGCCGGGAAAAACAACTCTATCCACTTCTGCCTGGTGCTTGCCTCTTTAGGAAAGCTAAACCAAGGTAATTTTCCCTCACACCCGAACAAACATTTTCTGGGAGCCATTGCTCAACGTGCTAACACTGTGAAATCGTTGTAGACAGCAGAGCAGCGCACAGTGATGTAACTTCCGAAGCAGAGCGGGGGAGCGGGCAGGCCTAGAGCATATGGCTGGGTATTACCATATAAGTAAGTCTGGCACGCATTAACATCAATGTTACTACACCGTTAAAAAAGACAGTAAAACACAGCATGCAGAGCCATCCAAAACAGCTTGCAGGGCTCACTTCCAAATGCATGAACCTCATTATTTGACGCTTTGGAATCGTTTAACACGAGTATCCGACATTGTGACAACATTTATAGGTCAAAAAAGAGGAAAAGCATAATAGTTCCCCTTTAAACCGAGAATTAGGCATCAAATAGGACTAGCCCCTGACCCATACTGTTCTTTCTGTTCCCACAGAACTGTTGGCTCCTTTATTCATGTTGTATGAAAATGTCCAGGGATTCTAGATTTCTGGGCAAAAGTTGTTAATACCCTGGCAGGACTAATTGGGGTGGTATTACCAATGCTGTACATCCTGCTGTACATCTTCTAAATGACCATTCCTGTCTCTCCCTCACAGATAAAGCACGCAAAATCTGGCTGGCAGGCCTAACTGCAGCCAAGAAGATTGTAGTCCAGTGCTGGAAACTTCCTCACAATATCTCAAATATTAATTGGCTCTGGAGCTTTTTGGACATTCCTTACCTGAACTATCATCAGCAAGGATTAATGATGCAGGACCAAACACAATTTTAATGTGGATGAATCTGATATCTGACTTGAAAGACTTTCTGTCTAAATAGGACTGCTATGATCATCTATCCTGTTGGTTGCTAGAGGGGAGTTGGGGTAGGGGGCAAGAAGGGACAGGGAAAGAGGTTGAGGGCTGGTGGTACATAAACCTAAAATGTAAAATGGCAATTTGCTGGACTGGCTTTTAGCCTATTTGTTATTGTTCCAATAAAAATGAATGATAAAAAAACTTAAGTATCCAAAGGTACACATTACAAAGTACATTTCTTTTATCAATACACTGCTTATTGTTTGAACCTTGAAATTCTCTGAAACCACCACAATGGTGCTGTGACTTACTTGTAGGACCATGATGAAACACAAAGCCTATAAAAACTTCAGCATTGAAATGCAATCAAAAACAAAAAGGACAGCTATTGTCATTTTTTCTGATGTAACTATTAAAATTAGATTGAAGCCAAGGAAGATCTCCAAGTCTGTTAAATAACTGAGATTTCTTTCTGGCTTCAGGGGCAGTATAATTGTGTGGTATTTTTCACCCAAATAAAAACAATCCAAGATTAAAAGCCTACCTGAAATTATTTCTCCTTTTCTAATTCTAACAACATCTTGAGATTTAATTTTGTCTTTCTCCTGCCATCATCATTACTGAGTTTTGTTGGCATGAAAGAGGGAGTGCTTGCTTGGGCTTGTTACAGAGTGCCTGGATGACGCATTTCTGCTTTTGCATCAATCCCAGTTAAGAGTGGGTACTGTACTTGGTTTCCTTCTCTGAGGAACACAGCATGTGGCCAGTCGCATTTTAGAAAAGAAGAAACAACAACAGCTGACTTCAAAGTAATGACAACCTTTCTAGAAATGTGGTACAATCGTACAAGAGTACAATATTTGTTTCCAGAAAAACAAATACTCAAGTAAAGTACAGTACTCAAGTAAATGTACTTTCTTACTGTCCACCCCTGTATATATGGGGTGGATGATTTTGTACTGTAAATACTTAGAGTGTGCAAGATTTATGCAGGCTCTGCTAGTGTCTCTAAAGACTGGAACACTTTGTAGACTGCTCAGCAGTGCAGTCAAGAGTACAATTATTGAAAAGTCATTCATCGGTAGATGTGTTCTGAACATGTGCCTCCTTGAACCTGCTGTAAGTGCCGGGGGGGACAGGTACTTGCTTCTGATAGCTGTGATGATGCAGCTTGGCAGCACTCTTCGGTTACCACAAACAAGATGTTCTCCTCTGACAGCCCACTCCAGCACCACATGATAGGCTGCAAGTCTGTACTGGCTGGACGAAAAGAAAGGGTTAAGATGATTTAGAAATGTCTGAGGGCAAACTAATGCATGCAACAGAAAAGGCGCATCTGTCAAATAATTCTAGGTACAGATATTACATGCATGAAGACATATTATTTATACTTACTCAATGGATATTTGACCATTTGGTCCCTGTGGCTTTTGTTGCCTCCTCCAATTTATTTTGGCCACATGAAAGAAGGTATCCAGCACTACCCTGCTGGTCAGAGGGCGGAAATCCTGTAAGGTGGCGTGGTGGAAAATATGAAAATTAAGACAGACCCCATGACCAAGATTGTCTTTGTGGTGTTTTAATCGAGCTTTGCAAAGGATTAGTACACAGTCACACACAAAGTGTAAAAGGAACTGATAATGAGTCAAGAATGTAAATCTGTTTTACAGGGTTAGGAGATGAAGGAGGTTGGGTCAGGATGGACCTGTCGGGATGTGATTGTGTTATCAGAAGTTGTTCTTCCAAAGAGAGAATAACTGTGTTCAAGGACGAGTAACCAGTTAGAGCCACTCATGCCATTTACACCATGTTTTTAGCCTAAATATTATCTGTTGCCTCTCAGACCGGATCTGTGTGCACACGCCTGAAGCAGGTACACAAGCTCTCGCCCAAGTGATGTAGCTGCAGCAAAAAAATGATGTTCCTCTTCTATATCAGTCCTCAGACATTTTCTTCTTGGTTGAAAGTTTGCAAAGTCAACTGTACGCATAACAAGTCACTATTTCTGAGAAGATCTCGCTCTGTCTGAGTTGCTTCCAGGTAGCATGTAAACACAGGCGTGAAAGTATTGCAAGACCTTGTATATCTCATGTTGCGCCGCTTGGGCAAGAGCTTGTGTACCCACTTCAGGTGTGTGCAAGCAACTCCGGTCTCAGAGGTTACAGTTGACATTTAGTCTAAAAATATGGCGTCTCTTTGGGTCAAATTTTAAGGTCGCAGCTTACGGACACACAAAGAGTATGGAGACATTTTGTGGGGTTTTTTGTGTTCTTTTTTTACATTTTAAAACTGGTCACCATTCATTACAATTGGCCGCAACGCTGTTTTCCACTGAAGCTCTAGGAGTGTTTTGTGAACTGGAGATCTTCACCCATCCACACATCAGCACAGGGATGAGTAGATATCGAGAGAAATTTAATTTGTGGGTAAACTATCACCTTAGGCTCTCAGTACTTTCTAACCTCTAAATGAATGACTGTGGATTAACGTTTAGGTTCTCTCCTGTGATGCTGTTCATACTTTTAGGTCACTGCTTTATTTTACCATTTCTTCATATTCGCTTAAGAAGTAATGGCAATGCTTCAATTTGTGTTCAACATTGTAGAAAAAGGCTATGTAGCAGTAGGTTTGGGCCAAAAATACACACATATGTGTAAAGCCATTGATGGAATTGTACTTTTGGAATTGGTTCTTAAGTGGGTTAACAGGGTGTCAAGGCCCATCCCTTATCTTGGGGCTCTCGAGTTGCTTACCTGGTAGTGCACATGCCCCATATGCAACACTGAAGTCTTTATTGCATAGCCCCTGGTGCATAGCCCCCTCTTCTATGTTTTGTTATTGCTACATGTACCATAGGGCCCTTCAGGCTCATCAGCAAGTTAAAGAATCTGGGCCTGAACAGGTGATGGGTACCTCCCTCACCCGCTATGTGGTGTGTGTGTGTGCGTGTGTGTGTGTGTGTGTACATGTGTGCATCTTTGTAGGGGTAAAACTATAGTGGTCCTCATTGCATGTTTTTTTGCATTCACTCTGCTTCATGTGGATGTGAACCACAGAAATACAATGTGAGCTTAATGCTGATGTAGGTAAGTTCAAAGCCACTCGATAACATCAATCACACGTGCACTCCGTGTAATGCATACATGTGTATCAAGGACCCAGGTGCAGAGAAAACCAAGTCGGGAAAAGTTTGAGTCTGTGAGTTCAGACGCATTAAATTTGCACAAGGGAATCAATAGTGGTATTGGAAATCTCAATTCTTAATGATTCTGGAGTAATTGTAATTTTGGAACTGGTTCTAAAGTAAAACCGGGTCTTGATGCCCATCCCTAATAGCTACTGCTATATTTTGTAGGCTACTTTTACAGTATGGCTTACAATTTATTCAAAAGAGATTATCTTAACCCTTGTGCATTCCTGAATAAGTACAGCGCATACTAGGGATGCACTGGACCGGAACCAGCCGGTTTTCAGCATGACCTGCCCTGACCGGTGACCGGCCGGTCAGCGTCACATATCCGATTCTGTGCCCGTCATTGTCACACACGAGTTCTGAACGATGGTCACGTTATGTGCGCAGCAGACAAACTGATATCACTGCTGATAACAGCTACACACAGAGAGAGAGAGAGAGAGAGAGAGAGAGAGAGAGAGAGAGAGAGAGAGAGAGAGAGAGAGAGAGAGAGACTTTGTGTGTGTGTAAACTCATGGACTCTCAGACTTTGTGTTTTTCTGTTTTTCTTGCACCTGTGTCCTTCATGCAGCTGTCTGTTTACATGAATGAGATGAATGAGTGAATGTGTGACTGTGGATTTTTGAGGGACTTTGAACTTTACTACAAATAAAGCTCAAAGCTCACATTTAATTTCTCTAAGTCCACATCCACATCAAGTATAGTTTACAGCAGACATACAAAAACAACTTTGAAGACTGCAGGATGAGAGCCGAAAAAAACCAAAACATGCTTTTATGCTCCAATGGCAATGGGATCAAAAATCGCAGTTTTGCTAGTAGTCAATGGGACAAAAATATCTTCTGGGTGTAAACTGGGGAGCATTTTCATTACACAGTTTATTTTAGACATATTATAGGATATGAAGTTAAAGTGTCTAAATTAACACAAAAATACACAACCTGACCAAAGCATATGCAATATGCATTAACACAGCCAAAATGATTGAAAAAATAAAATCCAAAAGGACAAAAATGTCCACGGGTGTTATTGAGGGTTAAATAGTGTTCATAATTATGCCTCTGCCCGCCGAAGGTGCCGGGCCGGAGGCATACTGTTCTCCGGTTGTCCGGCCGTACGTGAGTCCGTGCGTCCGTCCGTCCATCAAAGATTTTTGTTTGCACGATAACTTTTGAACGGGTGGACGGATTTGAACCAAATCTTGTGTGCTAAAACTCTATAATAGGTACATGAACTGATTAAATTTTGGATGCCAACGCTTTCCAGAGCCGCAAAATGGCCGCCTGACAGACCTGTCTCTGAAAACACACTTATGCCAATGACTTGGTCAATTTTAAAGCTTTTTTATATTTGACTTTGATATATTTTTGAATAACTATGTTGGATACTATTAGGTAATAAAGGTAATAGCTCTTTCCTTGCAATCTTTGCTCATTAACTGTATACTGAATCAATAGAGCCATAATTCTCAAACTCCTGGGACACTTGCAAATAGGATTTATAATGAATCAATGGTTTCAATCAGGTGTAGGGAACACAAAAAGTCACAGTTGTATGAAACTGTTGCAGGCAGAGGCATCAGAATCGACGCTTCAGCGGCGACTTCTACCCGTTTTCATTACACCATGTCTTAATAGGGGCTTTTTTTAATTTTAAGAAATATCTAGTTGTAATTATTTTGACAGATTTTGCTATTGCAATAGGATTTGCAATATTGGAGGAAAGGATATTTTTTACATCTTTATTCTCAGTTGAAAAACACATTAAAATGATTATGATCTGTTAATTTCAGGGATCTGCACTAAACTAGAGAATGATGTGTTGGCCAGTACACCTCTGCAGCGCCACAATATTTAATTTAAAATGGTCTTTTGACCTTCACTTTGCCTTTGAAAAATGTTGCGCATCCTGTGATTTGAAAATTGCAGCAGAACATATTGCAATTGTGACAAAATTTTGATTAATTGTTCAGCCCCAATAGAGACTAAATTCTGTCTGTCCTATTTTTTGGATCAACCAATCACACCTTTTAAAAGAATAAGTCATACCCAGCAACAGCGTCAACCACACCTCCTCACCAAGACAAAAGTTTCTGTCCCTCCTCCTTTTTTTTCATTTTTCAGAATGTTTGTGAGTACCGCTCCAGATATTCAGAGGAGAGATACATGACTTTCAGTGAGATGTTGCAAAGGTCAGACTTTAAATAGAGTGGAATTGGCTATGGACATTGCAATCGACACAGTTCTAATCTTACAGTTGGTCTAATCATGTTGGTTGGTTGATGGTTTAATAATTTGTGTATCAATTACTTTGTGGCTGATCAGGTTAATTATCAGCTAATTACTGTCAGTTTCTAACTGCAGTATGCAATAAATGGTTCCCTTTGTGTGTGTTTACCTGTCACTCACTACTGAAAGTACACAACACAATAAATACCCGATATTTTTATAATAGTGAAATATAAAATTAGCTTTTAAATTGTCTGATTGACTGCATTTATTTAGTGGTTTGATTAATGGTTTACAGTCTAATAATGTGTGTTTGTGTTGGTTACTTACAGTAGCTCATCTAGCTAATTATCAGCTAAAACTGTTTCATCTTCAAACAGTGTAATTATCACCTACTGTTTGTGCACTTTTGTGCCCTACAATTTGGCCAGAAAGCCCCAATAAATTTGAATTCATCATAGGCCAAAGTGACTTCTCCTAAAAATGACCTCATTCCAGGCCTGAGTATAGGTTGCCAATAGCCTGTTCTGACAAAGAAAGAACCAATATTTTTATAGTCATACTTAAGCTACATCACATGGAAGCAGCTTACCTTAACGGTGATAACGCACTTGCCACTCTGCATTTTACACGCAGCAGCAAACTCCTGGAACATAAGTATGCACACAAAGTGTTAAAGTCAAAAACATGGTGACACAAAACACTGCATGCCAAAAACATAATATAGGACAAGCAATTTTATAATTCCTCTGGGTTGAAAAAAAAAGAAACATTCAAAGTTTAGCCTCACTGGCAAATTTGGCATGAATGCAACGAGTTGTGGCAAAGGACAAACCCATCGTTACTTTGTGATCATCTCATGAAATCTTTGAATTGATACAGCAAAGTATGTAGTAATTTGTGTGTTACTTTATCTTTTGTTTGTTCTGTTTTGACCTTCACTTTGCCTTTCAAAAATGTTGCTCATCCTGCGATTGCAGCAGAACTTATTGCAACTGTGACAAAATTTTGATTAATTGTTCATCCCTAATAGAGGCTAAGTTCTATCTGTCCTATTTTTTGGATCAACCAACCACACCTTTTAAAAGAATAAATCATACCTAGCAACAGGGTCAACCACACCTCCTCACCAAGATAAAAGTTTCTGTCCCTTTTTTTCATTTTTTAGAATGTTTGAGAATAATATTCAGAGGAGAGATACATGGCTTTCAGTGAGATGTTGTGGTGAGGACCTGCAATTACAGGTGCACCTCAAGTGTATTTAACGAAAACATGAAGAGAGCAATAAACATAATATCTGTTGCAACAATAACTGCACCCCCAACTTCTTAAAGTAAAGACATGAACATGCTGTTTGTTGGTCTGAGTAAGCATGTGCGACCTTGAAATTGAAATTCTATATATATCAGAATATAGAAATCAATATACATTGAGGCCAAAAGACAATAAAGACAATAAATATTGAGCTCCAAAAGGAGTGGGAGCGGTCTTCAAAAATGTCAAAACTACATGCCAAAACAATTTGTGTTATTTTTAGGGATAACAGACAGTTAACTGTAAAGAGTGAATCTGTAATTATGTGTCCCTGGAGTCTATTACTTATGGCCACTGACTGACAGATAATGTGACTTGGCTGATGCACAGAACATTTACAAAAACTGTAAAGAAGACATTATTATTCCAAGCATATGGTCAACACTGTAAGTAGTGAAGCCCTACTATGTCATGTTTTTATCTTAATATAAAAGTGCAGTGTAGCAGTAAATGCATTCCCTCAAGGGGCTGCACCTAATGATTATTATGTAAAGGACCAGTGTGTAATAATTACAGGAATTTATGTACATAAATGAGATATATTATATATAAGTATGTTATTTATTATTAGCAATCAACGTAAACTCATAATCTGTATGTTCCCGTTACTTTAGAAATAGCCATTTATAGTTACATACTGTCGGGTCGACTTACGGAGGTCATCATCCTGCGCCGTCTACGGCAGCGCAGAGCGGACAAACTGCACTAACACTGAGTCTTGGGAAGCCCATGGCGACCTTACGTAGACGCCGCAGCGTAAAGACGTAAGTAGATGGGGAGGATAGACGCGGGTGATTGCTGGCAGACCATTTAGTGTTGTGAACCTTGACTGGCACAGTTTTGACAAATGGAGGATCATACATACACTGTACCAGAACAAAAAGCAGCGGACAGTGAATCCCCGTCATCCAAGAAGCGGAGACGCAAAGAAAGTAAACGCAAACATGACAGGAAACGGCAAAAACACGAATCAACATCGGCATAGCGTTCACACGATGGAAATCGCTGATGGAGGACAAACATTTTCACAGTGATGCTGAGGTTGCCTGTTTTCGGCTGGACAGGTAATTCATCCTACACACATAATTGTAGTTTGTTGTGAGATAGCTTTCGCTCGCCATTTTGTCCGCTGACGGCCACCATACTCTTGGTGAGAGAGGGGCAGTGTCGGGTAAATCCTCTTAGTTGCAATCTAAGGTTTGAACGCTAGATGCCACTGGAAATCACACACTTCTCCTTTAAATTATTAATCTATTGATTAATTTACTGATTAATCTGACATTTTTTTTATTATTCAATTATATAACAATTAACTTACCAAAAATTACAGATAAAAACTTGTCTTATTAATATTTCAATATTTTATTCAATCATAATCCTGCAAAACAGACAAATAAAGCATATTGGAATAATGATAATAGTGTCATATTTTTAAAATATGTCTAATTTCCACCCTATTTTTTCTTTTCTTTTTTATGAGATTTTATAACTAAAACATATACATGTATAAACAACCAAGATCAACCAACATAAACAACACAAACATAATATATTATCCATTCAAAAAAAACCACGCAAAATTAACAAATGCTGCACAATATTATGACTAAAAAAATTAAGCAAATAAAAAAAGACATTGTCCAACAATGTGATAATGACATCAACAGATGTCATCAGTTAGCAAGTCAGAGTTTCTGGAGGAAAAGGTGTAAGGGTTCCCAAAGGTGACAGAACTTGCCCGATTTGTTTTGTTTTTTTTTCCTCCAGGATAATTTTTTCTGGCTTTTTTGCCTTTATTTGACAGTGGCAGCAAAATATATGACAGGAAAGGGGGGTCGAGAGACAGGGGATGACACGCAGCAAATGGGCCACAGGTGGGAGTTGAACCAGCGGCCACTGTGGAGGACTGATAACAACAGTACATGGGGCGTGCGCTCTACCAGCTGAGCTACAGGCGTCGCCCCTTGTATGACTTGTTATTGAGATCATAAGTCAGTTTCTCCAGAGGAAGCACAGCTGATATCTGTGATAACCACATGTCAACTGTGGGGACCTGTGGGACAGACCATCCCAACAAGTTACGCTTTTTAGCCAAATATAAAAGAGCCGTTAACACAGATTTGACATCATTATTAAAGAAATTGTTTGAAGTATGGTGCAGCAAGGAGAACAAAGGAGTCAATAAGAACTGTCTGCCAGTAACCTCCTGAATTACAGAGTGAAGCTCTTTCCAAAATATGTGCATACACTGGCATGACCGGGACACATGAAGCAAATGTACACTACCGTTCAAAAGTTTGGGGTCACTTAGAAATTTCCTTATTTTTGAAAGAAAAGCACTGTTTTTTTCAATGAAGATAACTTTAAACTAATCAGAAATATACTCTATACATTGCTAATGTGGTAAATGACTATTCTAGCTGCAAATGTCTGGTTTTTGGTGCAATACCTACATAGGTGTATAGAGGCCCATTTCCAGCAACTATCACTCCAGTGTTCTAATGGTACAATGTGTTTGCTCATTGCGTCAGAAGGCTAATGGATGATTAGAAAAAGCTTGTGCAATCCTGTTAGCATAGCTGAAAACAGTTTAGCTGGTTAGAGAAGCTATAAAACTGACCTTCCTTTGAGCAGGTTGAGTATCTGGAGCATCACATTTGTGGGGTCGATTAAAGCCTCAAAATGGCCAGAAAAAGAGAACTTTCATGTGAAACTCGACAGTCTATTCTTGTTCTTAGAAATGAAGGCTATTCCATGCGAGAAATTGCCAAGAACCTGAAGATTTCCTACAACGGTGTGTACTACTCCCTTCAGAGAACAGCACAAACAGGCTCTAACCAGAGTAGAAAAAGAAGTGGGAGGCCCCGCTGCACAACTGAGCAAGAAGGTAAGTACATGAGAGTCTCTAGTTTGAGAAATAGACACCTCACAGGTCCTCAACTGGCAGCTTCATTAAATAGTACCCGCAAAACGCCAGTGTCAACATCTACAGTGAAGAGGCGACTCCGGGATGCTGGCCTTCAGGGCAGAGTGGCAACAAAAAAGCCATATCTGAGACTGGCCAATAAAAGAAAAAGATTAATATGGGCAAAAGAACACAGACATTGGACAGAGGAAGATTGAAAAAAGTGTTATGGATGGACGAATTGAAGTTTGAGGTGTTTGGATCACACAGGAGAACATTTGTGAGACGCAGAACAACTGAAAAGATGCTGGAAGAGTGCCTGACGCCATCTGTCAAGCATGGTGGGGGTAACGTGATGGTCTGGGGTTGCTTTGGTGCTGGTAAGGTGGGAGATTTGTTCAGGGTAAAAGGGATTTTGAATAAGGAAGGCTATCACTCCATTTTGCAACGCCATGCCATACCCTCTTAAGACCTGGCGTACACATGCGTGGACATCACATTTTGGGTTATATTACCATAGTAGCTAATTCTGCTTAACTGGGGCCATATGGCCACATATGTGGACCCTTACACTACCACCCAGTGGTGTCAGAAGAGTACTACACACTTCAGGAAAAATTCAAAATGGCCGCCAGCACATGGCAAAGTTCGGCTGGCCACTCCAAACGAAAACGTCGACAAGGTAAGAAGTCCAATCATATTTCTTGGCTTATTCTTGTTTAGATATTCATAGAAGCATTGTATGTTTGCCATGACATGCAAATTTGACAAAAAATTGTAAAAGTAATGATCTAGTATGATGCTAAACATGATGTACACGTATGTGTACACAGGGACTTAGCTTTGTTAAAAATGCTAATATGTTAGCAAAAATGTGCCCAGGAACAGCAGGCTTATAGCTAATTCTGGTGCAGCTAAAAAACTGTACTTTGTCCCAGTGAAATAAATAAATAAATACATAAATAAATACATAAATAAATATATAAATAAATACATAAATACATAAATTACATGGATTTGTATCTGATTTTTTAATGATTTTATTTTCAGAGCGTTTTTCTGTGGAAAGAGCACTGGAGCTGCTCGAGTTACTTGATGGAGAGTCAGATTTGGATAATTTGTCTGACAACGATGATGCCATCCTGGATGCTGATTATCAGCCCCCACCACGGGATCAAAGCAGCAGTGATGATGACAGTGGTGAAGAAGACCCCATTCCCACTGAGCACAGCAGGGGACGTAAATGTCTCCGTCGTGAAAATAATGGTTAGCAAGACCCAGTGGATTTTAGTTTATTTTAGGCAGTTAGGGCTTCAAGGCTAGGTGAAAGATTCTGAGGAAAACATACAGACACAGCACCATTCAATATTTGTAGCAAAATGCTAATTTACAACACTTGTTGACAGATTCAGGGACAGGTACAGGTTCAGGCTATGACGCCAGATCCCACACTCCCAGACGTCGCCGTCAAAGACATCAGATTGAAGCTGATGACTCAAATGATGGCCCAGAAGAGCCAACACCAGGACCAAGCCCTCAGGGACAGAACAATAAAGGTATTTGTTCTTATTTGAAGATAAATCTTCAAATGTCTTATAAACATCCACTCAGATTCAAGTATGTTATGCACCAATACACCTCAGTGAACTGCTTGCATGGGTAAATGTGTAACTTTCTTTGCACTAAGAACTATTTTTATTCTGATTCTGATTGTGCAGGACGTGGAATGCGCTGGAGGGCTACTCCATTGATGCCAAACCTTGCCAAGTTTGAGAATGAGGACGAAACTGAGCAGGACAGACATGGCTGGACCCCACTAAACTATTTTGAACAGTACATAGATAAAGATTTGATGAAAGTGATTTCAGATTGCTCTAATGCTATGTCATTAGCCAGGAGTGGGGTCCCACTCAACACATCAGTAGATGAGATTTACCATTTTTTTGGTGCCTGTATTTTGATGTCCTGTGTCCGATACCCAAAAATCAGGATGTACTGGTCCAAAGCATTGAGATTCACTGCAATCACTGACAGATTCACGCGCGACAGATTCTTCAGACTGAGGCGATCATTAAAAGTGCTAATTGATGATGATGTGCCAGAAGACCTGAGGAAGAGTGACAAATTCTGGAAGGTGAGGCCTTTTCTGGATCGGATTCTGCAAGGTTGCAGGTCTCAGGCTCGACCTGAATGCGTATCGATCGATGAGCAGATGATACCTTTCACAGGAGCATGTCCATGTAGACAGTATCTCCCAATGAAGCCAAACCCAGTTGGCATAAAGAACTTTGTTTGTGCTACAGCAGATGGAATTGTGCTGGACTTTGATCTCTATCAAGGTACAGGTGCACTGCTTGAGCAGGTTGAAGAACCAGAAGGTCTGGGTTTGGGAAGCTTAGTCATGGCTCGTCTGTGTCAAACTCTGCATCGTGGCACAAAAGTGTATTGTGACCGGTTCTTCACAAGCATCCAAGGTGCGGAACGAATGATGAAAAAGGAGCTGTACATGACTGGTACAGTAATGAAGAACCGGGTTGCTGCAGCAGTGCAGAAGTTACCCACTGACAAAACCATGAAAAACGCAGGAAGAGGTACCTCAACAGAAGTTTCCACTGAAGATGGAAAGATGTGTGTCGTGAAGTGGTATGACAACAAACCAGTACTGATGATGTCTGTTGTTCATGGTACACAGCCTGAAGACACCTGCCAGCGCTGGGACAAAAAATTGAGACAATATGTGTCTGTCTCGCGACCAAGCATTGTCCGTGAATACAACCTCAAGATGGGTGGAGTTGACTTGGTTGACAGGATGATCAGTTATTATCGCATGAGCGCTCGTACTAAGAAGTGGACAATGCGGATGCTAATGCACTTCACAGATCTGGCTTTAGCCAACAGCTGGATACTCTACCGCAAAGACCTCACAACATGTGGTGCACCAAAGAAGAGCATCATGCAGTTCCTTGAGTTCCGTATGGAAGTTGCTAGGACCCTCTTGGCCCAGCATCACAGTCAAGAAGACGATGCAGACCTTTCAGAAGTGTCAGAGGAAGAAGACGACTCAAAACAAGGGAAAAAACGTCCAGTGACAACAGTGCCCCATGTCTCAGTCCGCAGGAGGGCTAATGCACATCTCCCAGAAATGATCAGCCTGAAGAATGCAGCACGCTGCAGAGCAGCAGGCTGCACTGGGAGAACCCGAGTGCGTTGTGTGACCTGCAAGGTGTTCTTGTGCTTGCAAACCGATCGCAACTGTTACACAGCCTTTCACACATAGGTGTGTACATGTTCCTAAGGAAAAGGGCATTCCTAGTTATTGTTGTTGTTTTTTTGCCAATGCAAAATGCTTTGAATGTTTTATACTTTGTTACAGGCATACGATGTCTTCCTGAAACTGTTCCTTCCTGTTTGCAGCATTTCAAATGAGCCATACTGTAGCTCTGACTGTCCAAAACGGGCATTTTTTTAATTTAGTTTTTTGCACAATGATGTTCAGAACACATGTTTGTATGTGTTATTAATATGCTACAGTGACAATGCAAAATGCTTTGAATGTTTACTATTTTGTTACAAGCATAAGATGTCTTACTATAGCTGTGACTGTCCAAAAGGGGCACAAATGTTGTGACTTCGTTTTATTTTTTGCACTTTGATTTTCAAAACATGTTCACTACGTTTTTATGTGTTATTAATACATGCAGAAAGCAGTCAGGAAAAAAAAACTGCTATGTTCAGGGTGGAAATAAAGAGTTTTGCACTCTATTACACAAAGGTGACTTTATTGTGTTTTAAGGAAATTCAGACCGAGTGTCCTCATATGTGGACATCATTTTTCTCTAAAACTACACCATGTAAAAAGATGATGCTTAGTTTTTATACTTATCAGGGTCCAATAAGCCCAAATAGCAAAGAGAAATAAAAAATGCATATCAAACAAGAGCTCGGGTCTTAAGAGGATACTCTGTGGAGAGTGCTTGATTGGAGCCAATTTCATCCTACAAAAGGACAATGACCCAAAGCACACCTCCAAATTGTGCAAGAACTATTTAGAGAAGAAGCAGGCAGCTGGTATTCTATCTGCAATGGAGTGGCCAGCGCAGTCACCAGATCTAAACCCCATTGAGCTGTTGTGGGAGCAGCTTGACCGTATGGTACGCAAGAAGTGCCCATCCAGCCAATCCAACTTGTGGGAGAGGCTTCTAGAAGCATGGGGTGAAATTTCTCCAGATTACCTCAACAAATTAACAGCTAGAATGCCTAAGGTCTGCAATGCTGTAATTGCTGCAAATGGAAGATTCTTTGACAAAAGCAAAGTTTAAAGGAAATCCATCCTAATCCATAAAAGTTTCTTGCGTATTTGTAAACCAATCTGACATCATTTTGAACAGAGCTGACTAGGGCTGTGTGATTGCCTCTAAATTTCAAATTGTAGATTCTCATTGCTCTAGATTGCCAATACACGATTAAATTGGCAAGGGGGCAGGGGCGGCACGTGTCCTTGGCACGTGTCTTATGTTGATCGCTACCAGTCAGCAACAGTGCCAACACTGACCCTTTGGCCACTTTGGTGGCAAAGAAAAACGCCACATCTCCAATTTGGGAGTTTTTTGGGTTTATGCCAGAGGTGAGCCGACGGACACAACAAAGCCTATCTGCAAAATATGCAACAAATGTGTGTCCGTGAAAAAAGTTCAGACAACCAATTTATTTGCGCACCTTCGTCTTCATCAGCTGCTGAAGCCACAAAACTCCCGATCCCCCAAGCTAGCACTTCAAGCACTGCAGGTTTATTCTTTTTGTTATAATGACGTTATTTTTAATGTTTTGCATCACATGCAAAAGTGAGCGACACCGCTGCGCTGACAAGCCGGAGACAGGAGAGATGGACTCCACCGCTCCATGCTCTGTCTCCGCTGCTGGTACAGCCACCGCCGCTACTGGTACAGCCACCGCCGCTGCAGGTGCTCCTGCCGCTCCGGTCTCTCCCCCCATCGACGATCACTGGGTCCAGCTTGGAGCTGGACCGAGAGCTCCCATCAGCTCCACCCCACTACATCCCGAGTCTTGGACTGTGGTCGGCACCCACAAAAAACACTGGACAGGGAAGGGGGCTTCTCCAACCCATGGCATCCCGCTGGAAAACAAATTTAGCATCCTCGATCCCAATGATTTCCCCCATTGGCTGGCGATCCGCGTCCTCCACCTACTCCTGCGCGGACATCTGTGATATCTGGGTCTCTACCATCTGCATCACCTCTGGCTGCCCATTCAGGAATGCCGAGCAAGTATGACAAGCTCGGCCGATCCACTCTGCCCAAAACCCGCCGCTCTGAGCCCAACTTCACCGCAGTGCGGAAGCCTCCGGTTCACTCCGCGGCGCGTCGTCTCCCGTGCGCTTCTTCACCTGAACTCCAAGCACCACCACGAGCCTCTTCTCCCACCACACTCGTTATTGGAGATTCAATTGTGAAGAATGTTAGGGGAAGATCTGCGGAGACCCACTGTTTTCCTGGTGCAAGGGTTGCTGACATTCTGGAGGTGATTCCCGGCCTCTTAGCCAATCACCCTCATGTCAGGAATGTAATTATCCACGTTGGCTGTAATGATATTGCCAGCCAGAGGTCCGAAGTTTTAAGGCAGGATTTTAGCAGGCTCTTAGACTTCCTTAAAAACTCCGGCAAACAAGTTTTTATTTCAGGCCCAATTGCTCCCTACAAGAGAGGCATTGGTCGTTTTAGCAGGACCCTTAGCCTCCACACCTGGTTGCAATCTGTCTGCTCGAACTTCGGTGCCATTTTTATTGACAATTTTAACCTGTTTTGGAATCGTGCGTCCTTCTTCAGGTTTGACGGCATTCACCCCAATGGCCTGGGTGTATGGATTTTGACAGACAACGTATTTTATGCAGTCGTAAATAAGACCTCCTCAGAGTGACTGTCCAATGCCTCATGTTCAAATTTGGAGATGGCCACTTCCGGTCATCGGTCACATGCTCCGCCTCACACCTTACGCCCCACATCAAACTCAGTCACTTACTCACTAGCTCCGCCTGGTGACCACAAGTTTCCAGTCTCCTGCTGTAACACTCTCCCCTTGATAACTTCTATGCCAGCAACTCCCTTACTCAGGATACCTGTCCTATGGAAACCTCGAACTTATTTGAAATGTTCAAAACGCACTGCAGTTGTCTCAAATTTAATTAGAGTTCCCCTTCAGTCCAATACTGCTACCCCCTCATCGTATGAACTTGGGTCAACTCCACCCTCCTCACTTAATCCACATACTTTTAAAAACAGAAAAGGTCTGGGTTTCATCCACTGGAACATTAGAAGTCTGCTTCAACATCAAAAACTTGATCACCTTAAGATTCTAGTTTCCCAAACAGACCCTGATATTCTGGTGTTGACTGAAACTTGGTTAAAGAAACATGTCAGTGATTGTGAAGTATCTTTAAATGATTATAATTTATTTAGAACTGACAGAAATGCAAGAGGAGGTGGGGTGGCTATTTTTATTAAATCACGTTATTTGGTTACAGTTCTAAATACTGTTACCATACAAAAATGTTTTGAATTCATTGCTTTGAAGGTCAATTTAGGGCCTAGTAACTTAGTTGTGATTGGGATTTATAGACCTCCGTCTGCTGAACTGGATGCCATTGATAAATTGGCTGATTTAATCTCTCAATATAGTAATTCAGAGCTTATAATTTTGGGCGATTTTAACCTCAATTGGTTAACTAGTGTGTCTGCTTATTGGGAGGAGGTCTGTGATAATCTCAACCTAACTCAGCTGATTTCTGACCCCACTAGGCCTAACCTAAAAAACAACTCAAAGTCAACTTTAATAGACATGATTTTGTCTAACAGGAGTGATAAAATGGTTGCTTCTGGTGTCTTTGACCTTGGAATAAGTGACCACTGCCCCATAGCTTGTATTAGGGATACGAGATTGCAGAGAACTAAACCACAAATTGTTCTGAGGAGAAATCTCAGAAAATTTAATGAACAGGCCTTCTTACATGATCTTTGTCATAGTAATATTTTAACCACATTACAAATCCCAGATGCTGAATTAGCATTGGATCATTTTATAAACACCTTCAACTTAGTTGTTAACAAACACGCCCCTTTTAAGAAGCAAAGAATCAAAGACAGATCGAGTCCTTGGTTCACCTCTGAGCTCTCATCTTTGTACCAACTGAAGAATAAAACCTGGGCTTTAGCTAGAAAAACTGGGGATCCCTCCCACTGGCTTGCTTTTAGGCAGCTAAGAAATAAACTTACATCATTTGTGAGGAAAGCTAAATCTGATTATTATTTAAATACCATCTCTAGCTGTTCTTCAAACCCAGCTAAATTTTGGAAGGTAGTGAATTCCACTAAAAATAAACATACTGTTTCTCTGCCCTCACATGTAACCTCTGGCCAGCAAGTAATAACAGATCACTTGGAAATATGCACAGCTTTTAATGAGCATTTTGCAGCAGCAGGTCATCTTTTTAAAAATGGGAATATGGATTCTGGGGAATCTATAAATTGTCCAGAATCTGATGTCTCAGTATGCACTGTAAGACACATTCCTCAGTTCACTCTCCAACTTTTCACCCCTAATCAAGTTACTGGAGCACTTCTTGCCATCGACTCCAAGAAAGCAACTGGAGAGGACAGTCTAGACCCTTTCTTTCTCCAGCTTTCTGCTTTGATGATCTCAGAATGTGTTACACATATTTTTAATTTAACCATCTTAACAGGTACAATTCCCAAAGTATGGAAGGTTGCGCATGTTATTCCATTGCATAAAGGAGGAGATATTAATGATCTTAATAACTACAGACCTATATCTAAATTATCATGTCTGTCTAAAATACTTGAATTGTTAGTAAATAATCAATTGAAGTCTTTTTTTAACTGCATATTCTGTACTGAGCCTGCACCAGTCCGGCTTTAGAACTAATCACAGTACCATCTCTGCAACATCTCTGATTTTAAATGATATTGTGTCTGCAGTAGACGATCAGAAATATTGTGCTGCTCTGTTTGTCGACCTTTCAAAGGCTTTTGACACAGTCGATCATTCCCTGCTTTTACACAGACTGTCAAGTATTGGATGTGATGCTAATGCTCAAAGATGGTTCCACAGTTACCTCTCAGGTAGACAGCAGTGTGTAATAGCAGGTAATGCCCAATCTGCATTTTTATCAATAACAAAAGGTGTTCCCCAAGGTTCAATCCTGGGGCCTATCCTATTTACAATCTACATTGATGACATTGTCCAGGCCCTAACTACTTGCACGGTTCATTTATATGCTGATGATACCATTTTATACTGTTGGGCGGATTCAATACAGCTGGTCATTGACAAGCTGCAATCTTCATTTAATGCTCTTCAGGAGGCACTCATTGGCCTCAAACTCATGTTAAATGCAGAAAAAACAAAATATATGGTATTTACAAAATCTAGGAAAATTGATTACAGTACATGTCACATCAGCACTTTATCAGGCACAGCGATCGAAAGAGTCCCACACTACAAATACCTGGGCATCTGGATTGATGACAAACTCACTTACAAAGTTCACGTTAATAATCTGGCTAAACAACTGCGGGCAAAACTTGGGTTTCTCTACAGAAACAAATCTTGCTTCCCAATATTTTGTAGGAAAAGAATTGTTGAATCTGTTTTACTCCCTGTTATTGACTATGGTGATGTGATTTATAGACACGCTGCTGTTACAACCCTTAAGCCTCTGGATGCAGTTTACCATTCTGCTCTTAGGTTCATCACCGGCGATACCTACAGTACCCATCACTGCATTCTGTATAACAAAATTGGCTGGCCGTCTCTCTCTGTGAGATGAGACCATCATTGGTATTTATTTATTTACAAAGCACTCCTTAACAAACTACCAACCTACCTTGCATCACTATTACATCTAAGGACAGGAGCTTATCAGACCCGCTCTCAGGACTGGATAACACTTCATGTTCCTCGTGTCAATTCTGAACTAGGAAAAACTGCTTTTAGATTCTGTGCTCCAAACACATGGAATAACTTGCAATGCACTTTAAACTTAGAGTCCCTGATAACTCTGGGAGATTTTAAAATTATGCTTAGAAGTTTTAATGTTCTTACATGCACATGTTTTAACTAGAAATTGTATTAATCAATTGTAAATTTCTTACTGGCTATTTTTTTTTTTTTTTTTTTTTCTGCTGTTTCTATTGTATTTCTGCTTTGTTGCCTAATTGTAATCTCGGCATCATTGAAAATGAGGGCCACCCCTCAATGTATTCCCGAGAAATAAATAAAGGTTGAATGAATGAATGAATGAATGAATGAATGTTGCTCCTCCTCACTTCAAGTCGCTGTCATTAACTTTTAACCTGCAAAGGCGGCAGTGCCGCAACACTGTAGGAATTTATGAAAGCCCTTGTGTGAACATTTCAGTAGTTACACATTAAAACAATATTTATTTGCACTTAGCCTACTCTGTTGAACAACCCCGAAGCATGAGCCAAACGGGCTGTGTCAGTTCGAATCAAAGAGATGCGAGGAGATGCGAGGAGAGGAGAGGAGAGGAGAGGAGAGGAGAGGAGAGGAGACGAGAGGAGACGAGAGGAGAGGAGAGAGAATGTGGATTGTAGGTCTGTTTGTAAAAGGGGCTTCTCTAACTGTCATGTATTTCCTCCGGAAACATCTCTTAATGCACAGTAGAGCGCCATTTTTTTTTTTTCAAAATCGCCTTGATAAACAGCAAATCGCCTGGCAACCTTCCAATCGCCAATATATGATTTAATCGGTGATCGTCCCAGCCCTAGAGCTGACCAATAGTCGACAGCACAGGTTTTGTTTGTTTTTTGGTTTGTTGTTTTAACAACTGCCAATTAGAACACATGTTGTTTTTTTAACAACTGCCAATCGTAGCACAGGGATTTTACAAGATCAGAGGGGTATACTACGAAGCAAGCTCAACACAGCCAGGCTTTCTTTGCATGATCTGGATCGACAAAGCCTAAAACGTCAATCAGAGATAACGGGTATCACAATGGTGGTTATCAACTTGCTTTGTTAATCCAGGCTCTCATTTTAAGGCTTTGTGCGCGCTCACATAAAAGTGGCAATTGTTGCATCATTTGACTCTTCTTACACATTAAATGAAGCGATCGCAAGCCACTTAAGTCAAAATGATCAAGTTGTTATAATTATGAGCTGTGGAAAATATGCAAAATACATTACGGCAAAAAGCAACATTATTGCTGCAAATAAAGCAGGAAAAGAAGAATGCTGTCAGAAAATTACTGATCGACTAAATGCGGTCTTAATGCTGCTGTTTATTCTAACATGAAAACTGCACATTAAACAATAAAACTCCATACAGCAGATTTAAACATGAGGAAGTCTGTCTGACACTGTCCTTTGATGGCAGAGACGTGGAGATCACTGTTTTTGACCAACCCAACGTAAAATGAGTGTAACTGATTTAAGATAAATGATGATGAATTTTCTAATCAGTGATCTGAGCTGCAGTATCACTGAGACAAAACAGATAACAGTAAAAAGTATTCAAAGTGTCTGTAGTTGCTTCATCATTATTTTATTGTGTGGACTGTATACGATGTCAATTTAAAGTGTTAATATGATCTGGAGCAAATGGGAAAAATGACTCTGCATCACCAAACGGAGGTTACCATGACAGCACGATGTATACAGTTTGTGCCGCTGTTACATTTTTACATTATATGGATTCGTTCGGTGATATTACGAACATACAGCTCAGCAACTTTTCATTTTTAACGTCTTTCCTCAGTTTAAAAGCTATATTGCTCATAAACAACCTTGTTAGGACAATAATTAGTTAAAGAACAGCGCGTTTTACAGACGATTTAATCTGAAACTCTGAACATAAGCTGCTCCCGACCAGGTTATGAGTTTAGCATAAGTTACCATGGTTATCTAGCCAGGTTAAAAGAGAGCCACCTTCGTGACACTGAAAATCCTGGCTTTAGACTCAACATAGCTCGTTAACCCATTAATCTCGCTTCGTAGTACACCCCTCAGATAAAAGAAGAGGGGGATTTTACAACAGCATAGCAAAACACAGGGAATTTTCTATGAGCACAAGGGTTGTTTTTGTTTTTTTGTTAACCCTTTTGCTAACCCTAACCCTCGTTACAACAGTCAGACCCTTTACAGCTGCCAACCACGAGACAGGTGGGTTTTACATCAGCCAATGATGACAGCCAATCACAGCACACGAACAAATAAAAGAACATTTTTTCCTTTTTTTTTTTTTTTTTTTACAACAGCCAATCACATCATAAGTGATTTTTAACAGTCAATCCGAACACTGGATTTTCTTTACATGAGTAAATAAGAGAACAGACAGATTTTACAGGCAGGGCTGTCACGGTAACCGCAAAAATGAATTACCGCGATACTAAGAAGCAGAGGTGGTGAAAAAAATTGATTATTAATTAATCGCAATTATGTTATTTATTTTCAAAAATCTATTATTTTTTGCATTGTTTTATTTTGAAAAAATGTTATCCCGCGGTCAACAGAAGTTGAACGTCACGCGAGCGCGCCCACTTCCAATTGGCAAGTGCGTGCAGCGGCCAGAGCGAGTGAGCCATACAAGCAGGTGTGTAAAATGGATGAGAAACAACCAGCAACGAGCAACCAACTAGGGGTGCAACGGATCACCATCTACGGTTCGGCACGCATGTGATCCGCAGACCACATGTGAGCATCATAGTTTTACTGTCACTGTTACTTTTGTATAAGATATAATACCCAAAATCTCAATGCAGAGCTGCAGTGAAAAGACAGGACAGATGCTGCTGTGTGCAGCGCATCTCTGTGAAGAGCGACTGATTTAAATGCCGTCACATCGCCTTGAGTGAAATCCAGACGGTAACTTTTTTTCACTGATGTAACTATGCTATCACCAAAGAAACAGATCATAAAACTGTGATGTTCATTGAAACTTTGGTGATATCAGCTGTCTTAACTTCTACACAGCTCCTCTCTATTCACTGGTGATGACTGATTGATCATGACTTCTAACCAATCAGATGTGCTGTGCTGTAGGCGGGACACTGAACCAGACTATAGAGCATAGTTGTATATTATACTGTACAGTGTATAATGATCTAATATATGTATAGTATATACATAGTACAGCACTGTATAAGTTTGAAGTTTTTACCATAATTTCCATTATCATTACTAATATCATTATTATTACATTACACAACTATGGTGATAATTACAGACAGACAAAGATCAAACACAAGTGCATTTTTAAAATAATTTAACCCTAATCCCACCATATTTTTCTTTTTTGCTGATCTGAACAATTATAAGCCTTCCTTTAGTACAACTTGATCAGTCACAACACAATGTGCTGTGTTCATTTCTGTGTTCTACAGTATATAAGCTAGTAAAGCTACAATATGTTTTGCCAAGTTAAAACAAATAATTCTGAAGTTACACCTACACTACACAGGAAGTGCTTTGAGTTGTTACTCAATAAAAGAATTAGGTAATTCAGCAACTGACTGTTTTTTTAAATGGTGCAATAACTTTGTAGTGTATTTTTGGGTTACTGTTGTCAAATGGAAAATCAATAATCGCTAATCGAGAATCGTTAATAATCGAAAATCGGTGGGTAATCAAATCGGGACCCACCGCACTGCATGGTGAGCCACCGTCACCACCGCACATGAGCTGACCTCATCACACCTTACGTTGAACAGGAGACAATGGCAGTTGCGCTTGTACCGAAACCAAATGTTACTTCACCCCTTTGGGAGCATTTCAGCTTTCAGCCAAATGAAAAGGGGGAACCAGCTAATTTAGATGAGGCCGTTCCTAAAATCTGTGGCAAAAAGATCCAAGTAAAACGAGGAAACACTTTATTTTAAGGTCTCACCTAGCAAGTTACCATCCAACTATGGAGGCGAGGCTGCCTCCTCCCACACCAAGTCGCATAGCAGCTCATGTCAGTGCCAGCCAACAGCTTGGAGTCTCCTTGAGTTGCCAAGTACAGCATTGAAAGTGACAGGCATAAACGCCTAACAGATGCTGTTACACGGTACCTGGTCGAGGAGATGGTGCCGTTTACTATGGTGGAGAAACCGGCATTCAAGCCACTGCTTCAAAAAATTTGACAAGTGGACTATTTCACTGCCACCACTGACATGTGGTCAAGCATAAATATGACTCCTTACATGAGTTTAACTGTACATTACCTGACCACAGACTGGACTCTAAAATCATGCTACCTCAAAACAGTGTTTATGCCCCAGAATCACACATCCGACAACATCGCAGAGGCTCGCCGCAGGGCATTTGATGAGTGGCCCCTGGATGAGAAGCAGCTGGCGTGCATCACGCAGGGCTCCAGACTGCGACTAAATGGTTGCATTTTGCGACTAAAATTTGCGACAGTGAGAGTAAATTTTTCATCTACTCGTGCATGACAAACTTCTGCTCCACACTTCAGCCCAGTAGTTGACAGTGATGCACAAATGAGCTAGTTTGCATTGCTATCGTTTCATTACATTCATTACAATGCATTTCTCCTCTCCTCCGTGACGGGCGGGTCTCCCCCCTCGCTCCTCTCTCACACATACACCGGTCTGCAGTTTATATTTATTTCAAATGGCACAGGATATCTCCTTATCTATGTTTTCACTATAGATCAAGTAGATCAGTATATCAGTTCAATAAGAACTGTCATTTTATTCCTTTTAATGCATTTTCATTTGATCTGGCTGGATTACTCTTTCAATTCATTGTAAGGAGATAGAGAAAGAAAGCGATCAGAATGATGGGTGAGCTACAATGACTTTTAACAGGAGAGAGAACGCGCTGCAATGCGCTCTTCATTCATCAACTTATCTGTGCTGTGAAGGTAATCTGAAGACATCAAGTCAGGCAGCAATATTCAGCTCTACCTCCTGTATTATCTACATTTTATAGACATTCTAGTTTTGATGAAAAAGGCATTTGCATGTATAAAATAAGACAATGATAAGCTTTCCTCAGTACACCGGTCATCATTTCTGCCGAACAACCGCCATAGTGTGATGTGCATGTGCAAGGGTAACATATCTGGTGCGACGAATTATGGCCCACTGTGATTGGTCCAGACCTCACATGTGATACTAGCTGAATAAATGTTGTCTTTTTGTCAGATGGAAACTTTTTTGTCTTAAGGGTGTATTAAAATCCTGATTTTAATAATTAAAAATAAAAGTTAAGAAAATATATGTTCTCCCAGTCATTTAAGGTGGGCCATTGTATAAGTGGGTGGGCCCAGGCCTGTTAGGCCCACCCATAAAGCCGTGCCTGATGGAGGGATGGATAGATGCATAAATAAATAAATGAATACAAACAGTGTTCCGTTGCTAAAATAAAAAAATATGAACACAAATCAGTGTTAACTGTTTATTCAGGTCCAAGTGCTCTGTAATCATGGTAATGGGGTCCTTTGGCGAGAGGGTTCTGCAAGGACCCCAATGACGGACCACGCTCATTCCAGCCCAGTCTTGCTGGGATTATTTATATGTAGGCCTATTTTAAATCATTACATAGGCCCAATAGGTTTACTAAAAATCTGAATACTGTGAATATGAATAATCTTTTAAAATGTTGCCCAAAATTCATTCATTCAATGAAACATCGATGCAGCCTAAAACTGCCCATACAACCAGTTGCTGGCTTTCTGAGATGGTTAAAAAAATATTTTTCGTTTAGAAAAAATTACACTGAAATGAAAAATAAATTAAAATATAGCCTATTCATTTAAAGAATTATTAAGTAGGTGTAGCCAGGCTAATTTCACTTCCATAATTAAACGGCCATCACTCTGTCCATGCAGGACTGTCCTACAAGATGGAACTCCAAACAGAAAATGGTGGACCGAGTCTTGGAGCAAACTCCAGCTATAAAAAGAGTTCTGGATGATCGGTGGCATCAGCATCTCATGCCTAGCTGGCAGGACATTGCGGTTTTGGAGTCGGTGAACATGGCATTAAAGCCAGCGGCTGAATTTACGCATCTGCTGTCTGGCGAGACCTATGTCACAGTCTCATCCATTAAATCCATCCTGAAACTCCTCACTGAAGATGTTTTAAAACCATCGGACGAGGACACCACTCTGACCGCGGACATCAAGCGGAAGATGTGCAGTGTTCTCGAGGAAAAGTACAGACCAGCTGCCCTACAAAAAACTTTGGCAAAGGCCTGCTTGCTGGACCCTACATATTAGGGCAACAATTTTGATGATGACACAGAGGAGACAAAGTACGCGCTGATTGAGGAAATACTAGACGTGGAGGACGGAGGGAGCGGTGTCAGTGCGTCAGCTGCTGCACAACAGGAGTCCTCGGCACAAACAGCGGTGCCACCAGTGGCTAAAAAGAAAACCCTTAGAGACCTGCTGAAGCCATGGACAACCACCTCTGCAACCATACCCAAGAGAGTTTGAGCCGACACTGAACTCACATGCTACCTCCAGGAGGACCCCATCGACTCCAATGCAGACCCACTCGCATGGTGGAGTGACAACCAGGGTAGATATCCTCTCCTCTCTAAAGTCGCCTGCAAGTACATGTGCATTTGCGCAACAAGTGCACCATCGGAGAGAGTTTTCAGTGCAGCTGGAAATATTGTTACCCCTCTCCAATCCTCTCTGAAACCACATAAGGTGAATATGCTGGTTTTCCTCGTGCGCAACAAGGACATGACCCAGGTATAAATCATAGGCTATTTTCTTTATAGGCTCAAGGAGAATTTTTTATTATTTTTTTTAATTGTCTAGTGCCTCGTACATCTCACATTACGGAATGTAATTTTAAGATTCTTTTATGTGAGAATGTAGAAGTTAAAACTTAAAATCTGTGGCCAATTCATCAGGATAGCGCGTAGTTTAAAATTTGCTCCTAAGATGTGTCGTCCTGCTAATGAGACGGCCAGCATACCTCGCCAGCTAGCAAGATGACTGGGCGGTTACCCCGCTAAAAAGGGTTGTGTTTTTTCTATATTGTTTGTGTAACATTTGTGTGCAAAATTATTGTTTTTTTTTTTTTGTTTTTTGTTTTTTTTTATATGAAAATTTAGTTGTTATCTACTCGCCCTCATGCCAACTGAAGATCAGGTTTAGTTTTTTAGTCCACAAAACACTGCTGACTTTCAAAGGAAAACAGCATTATAGAATCCTCCAAACAATGGAAGTGAATCATGGCTAGTTTTCAAACATGGAAAAACAAGAGAAAAAAAAAAAGACTACATATTACTTGTCTGGTGTAATCCAAGTCTCCTAAAGACCCAGCACACCAGGTTGACTACAAGAATGTTATTTACACCATGTTTTAGCCTGAATCTTCACTCTAGATCAGGGGTCCCCAAATGGCGGACCGCAGTCCTATACGGACCCACACGCCGTCCTATACGGACCCGAACCTATAACCAATAAATTATTAATAGATTTTAAATTTTTGACAGGACGCTTCTATTTTAACTGGCGCAGCTTTTCTAGTCTTTCCGGCGCTGGTTTATCTGATCAGGAAACGCACAGACCAACTGCAGAGAAGCTGCGTGTGGAGGAGACTGTTGTTAATGACGGAGTTTATTATAAAAGAAACTAACGTGATGGTTAATGACATCATCACCAACCAGATGCATTTATAAAATTAAACAACTGTATAAGGAGGCCTGTACGTAAAACAGGAGAGTCTGTGTTTCTCTGTGAGAAACTTTCAGATCTTCTCACAGCAGAGTGAACAGGTGAGGGAGGAGAGGAGGGCAGACTGATCACTAATCAATCACTGATACCGTCGTTCTCTCAGACTAATTAAAAAAATAAAAATGACAAAATTGGTGTCAAACCAAACCTGGATGTCCACACAAATAAAGTCTTTGTGTGAAACACTGCAGAGTGAAACATCGTGATGTTTACAGACAGTCTGCTGTCTGTAGTTTGACAGAGACAGAGAGGGTCGTGTCTAGAAGGGAACCCTAGACCCGAGAAAGATCGCGCGAGTTTGATTATTTTAGTAGAAATAACGGACACAAATCTCGCGAGAGTTGTGCAAATAAAGAGTTACCTTCGAGACACGACCGAAAAAGGTGCGCAGCTCCAAAAATAGAAAATCATGTCGTGGTGCCGATGTTTTTAATGTGGCGGCCGCCATAAATAAAACACTATTCACTGATCCACAGAGAGTCACTGAAACCCTGATCACTGACCTGCTGTGATGGAAAAAATACTCAGATTCTTTATTTAGGTATTTTTACATTGTGGTATTAGTGTTTTACTTAATTACAATTGAAATATTTTGCATGTTATTGTTTCCTTTTTTGAAAAATCAACATTTTTATTGCTGTTGTTGTACTTTAATGGTATTCTTATTGGTATTTTTTGATGACTAAATACAGATCTGCAAACTCATAAGAGGAGAAAAAGGTGGCATGTTGGTAAACCAGTCCTCTGTCCTCGGGGGGTCTGGGAGCGTCTGTCCTGCTCCAGAAGAAAAATGTTGTGATTTTAACATGTTAAAAAACATCCTGGTGACTGTTTCAGTTAAAAGAGTTAGTTCACTCTTCTGTTTGTGGTTTCTGCAGACATTACTACCTTTACTTTTACCTTTGTACTTGGAAAAAAAAAGTAAAAAGTAAAGTGAAAACAGTAAAAGTAAATCTACATTAAAAGAAAAGTTACTTTGCTGAGTATTTTTACTTTAGCAATTTATAGTTGTTCATTTAATAGACCTTTCTTATCTTCTCTTTTGTATATTACCATTGTTCTTAAATAAAGCAAGTAATGTAATAGAAAAAAATGCAGAACACGCAATATTTCTTATCTAATTACTCTATTAATCGGCAGAATAATCGATAGATTATGCTTTAATTTTACTGGTTCGGCCCACTCGAGAAAGTTAGACATTATGATGTATCGGACCTTTGCTTTAGGAAATTTTCTCTAACTGGACCTCTTTGAATTTTAATTGAATAACCCTGCTCTAGATCCTTAGGTTTGAACCTCGATCACATGCACACTGTCTTAACTAGGTGTGTTTGTTGTGACGGTGTGCAAGGGGACTTGGATTACACCAGTATGGAGGAATTTTATGTTTTTTCTCTCCCCAGTTGTTTTTAATGTTTGAAAACTGGTCACCATTCATTTACATTGTTTGGGAGATTCAGCAACTCTGTTTTCATGTCAAACTCCAGCAGTGTTTTGCAGACTAACAAAATATGCCCGACCCTCAATTGACTTAAGTTTGAGTAGATAATGACTAAATTTTCATTTCTGGATGGACTATCCTTTTACATAGTGCAGGGCTGTACGCTTACTTTTTTAGGTGGTAGCACTGGCGCTAGCAAGTTAAAAATTTTAGTAGCACAAAGAAAAATTCAGTAGCACACACAGTTGGACAGTTAGTTAATGTGTTTATTGGCTAAATTCGATACTGATCAGAAATTCTAACAATGTTAACCCCCTGGCTTCGTCTTAATTTCCATCCTAATTGGTTGTTAAGGACAAAAATGTCCACCTCCATAAAAACTACATTAAAAAAGTACAGATTCATATTTTTTCTACTTTTTTCTGCATAAATCTCTCAAACAACTTCAGTCCTGCCCCCAAAACTAAACATTCAATCATTTTGAGAAGTTTAACCCTTTAAATGCCTGTTTGATTACTCGATATCAATGTTATTATTTATGAAAAAAAGCAAAGAAATTTAGATATTTTCGATACAACAAATGTTGGGTGGCTGGGGCATTTTTTTATCAGTCTTGGATATGTCAAGGATTAACCAAAATACTGACTTTGATGCATTATTAGTTTTTGTGTAGCATCAGATTTAGACGTTAAGGACAATTAACTCCCATTCAAACCACATTTTTTTATCTCAAAGTTGCTGATTATAATCATGCATTCTGTAATGTTAGGGTTTCATCTTTCAGAAAAATAGTAAAATTAGTCATTTTTACTGTTCAACACTAAAATCTGCCATTTACTCACCATAGGCCTATGCATACAAATCTTGTTATTTCTTAGTGATAAAATACTGCACTAACACTATTTCCACTTTTTTCCACGTTTCCACTGAAATTATTTTTAAATCAGCAGCAGATCTTTCAATTCTTATTTATTTTACGTACTTGAACATTCAAATTGAACACTCAAAACAGAACAATATGTTACAAAAAAACTTGACTTGAGGCGAGGTGAGCATCTCTACAGGCGATGTGTCGCTTTGTAATACTGTGTTTATAAACGTTGTCACGTTTAAAGATTGTACTCCCTGTGATGTATGGCGTATTCCCTGCCATCAGTTCACCTGCCGCCACACAATATTTACAAAAAGGCGCTTTTTTGGTTTGTTTACCCGGAAATGTAGTTCTTTTGTATTCGGATTGAGAAGGACGGTACACACTTAGAACTACAACTCCCGTGAAGCATTGCTACAACAACTGACGTATAGGACAAGAGACAGCCTATAGCAGGGGTGTCAAACTCAAACACAGAAAGGGCCAAAATTTAAAACACAGTCTAAGTAGCGGGCCAAACAGGATTAACATTTATTAAACTGTCTAAAACTGACTATGTTTTATTCAGAAATATGAATTTGAACAGCCAGACTGCAACAACTTTTTCCTCAATAAAATAAATAAGATTTAAATTTTTTTTTTTTTCTTCAACAATAACAAAAGAAAACGAGAATATTTCAGCTCAGAATATTTCAGCTCACATATCCAGGTGGGGGTTACATTTGAAAATGCTTGCTTTTTGTCTGCACACAAGATATCGCACATTTTAATCATGCAAACCCTCAATGGCACTGCATTTGCCATAAAAATATGCTCATATAATAATATTACAAACCCATCAGCCCATCAGGTACAGATGAACATATTGACCTGCTCAATTTAACATTAAGGCCAAAACGCACTGAGAACTTCAACAGAAAAGTCAACTGTAGCTTCTTATGGTGCACTGCAGGCTTCAGATTTAAAATGTAACACCACAGAACCAGCAGTATTTTAGGAAAAAGTTAAACTGCACACTGACACACACTGAGGAGATGAAGAGGAGAGACAGAGTCTGGACTCTTCATCATGACTTACAATAACGCAGCAATTAAGTATTTAAAAGTACACAAATCAGACTAAAAAAGAGTAAAAAAAAAAAATCGCGCACCACATAAGTGTACATTAATATTATGATTCATGATCATAAAAAGTTTTTTATATCAAGTCGACACATCTGTCCATATTGACTCTCTCTCTCTCTCTCTCTCTCTCTCTCTCTCTGCTGTGGGTCAGTCTTATTTTTATTTTTACCTGGTTTCAGGTGGAGCTGCAGTTCATCTCCCTCCTCATATACTTGTGTTTCTTTGCACTGAGTCAGTTGCCTAAACAGACAAACCTGTTTACATTGTCGTTTGATAGAAGCTCGCGTCTTCGCGACTGCGAGCTGATTTATTTCTCGAGTTGCGCGGCAGCTGACGCAGTGCATTGTGGGACTTGTAGTATGAGTGGTGGGAGTGCTATTTACCGACGAGCCATTCATAACAGACACGTGAAATTATCTCGCGGGCCGTATGTGGCCTATAGCCTTGTTTTCCCTACTATTTTTTTTTAGACATGATACCAGCGCAACTCCTTCGCACTTGTGCACCCATAAATAAGCACGAAAGCATATACTCTTCAATATTGTTGAAAAGTGTAAAAAGTGTTGAAAATTGTACTTTTCAAGTTCATTTTCAGTAATTAAGAGAAGTTATATTAGCCAACACCTTACAGTGTTAGTGGTAACACTTGTAGAGTTACAAGTTACTATGTGAGAGAATTAATATCAACACTGCATACATGCAATGCAAGAAGTGTTGAATTTTAACTCAAAAAGTGTCAATAATTACACTAAATTAGTGTTAAGGTACCAACTCTCCAAAAACAATAAAATTAACTATCTGTGGTGTGGACCAATATAGACATTTCAAAAGTGTTCAAAATCAATTCCAACAGTGTTAATCTGAGTATACAGATTTTGCGGTGTAGCTGGCAGCATATTACTGTTCACACAGTGGCAGTTAAAAACTCATTTCCTGTTCTGACTTAAGAATAATAACAATCTGTGCTGACCATGTCTCCCCAAACATTATCCAGACTCATTTAGGTCTCTTCTTTTGTTTCCTCACTGCTAAGCAGTACTACAGCAAACTGTTGCACCAAGTCAGCCTATGTTTTGTTTACATCTGCCTACCCATGACTTCACAAGAGCTTGTGCTTCCTCTGGTACATAAACTTAATAAGACTAAGGCTAAGAGTGACCCAGAGCACTTTTGGAGAAAATGTAAAAGTTATTTCATAGCTAGTGTTTTATAATGACTGTATGAAGGAATGTACAATTTAATTTTCCATTAAAGAAAAGTTACAAAAACATGTCTATATACTGTCAATTACAGGTCTTACAAAGACAGAAAAGCAGAATTTGCAAAGGTCGACTTTAAAGGGGACCTATTATACTCATTTTTGGGCCTTTGTATTTGATTTTGGACTCCTATAGAGCAGCTACACACATTCGCCCGCACAGAAAGCTTTGTAGATCGTCAGGACGCTGTGCCTCTCGCTGAATCTCTTCCTTGTATTTTCTGCATCCCGCGAAAACGGTCTGTGTAATTTACTCCACCCCCTGGCCCTCCTCCATGTACGCCTCCCGCCGAGCCCACTCCGCTGTGATTGGTCACACTCCCGAGGACCTCCGAAGGGCTGACAAGGGCTGCTGAGCTCAGCTACCGGCTAACCCAGCTTCGTATTGGCCCGTGTTGACAAAACAGTCCCCTGTGAAGTGCCATAGACAGACAAACACGGAGGTATTTTTCCATTGCTGGCCGGGAAAAAGCAACTCTATCCACTTCTGCCTGGTGCTCGCCTCTTTAGGAAAGCTTAACAAAGTTAACTTTCCCTCACACCCGAACAATCATTTTTGGAAGCCATTGCTCAACGTACTAACACTGAAATCATTGTAGACAGCAGGGGGCTGTACTACGAAGGAAGCTCAACACAGCCAGGCTTTCTTTGCACGACAAATCCTAAAACTGCAATCAGAGATAACGGGTATCATGATGGTGGTTATCAACTCACTTTGTTAATCCAGGCTTTCGTCTTCAGACTCTGTACCCGTTCATATAAAAGGGGTGTTTGTTGCATCATTTGACTCTTCTTCCACATGAAATGAAGCGATCGCGAGCCTTACTTAAGTCAAATCATCAAGTTGTTATAATTATGAGCTGTGGAAAATATACAAAATACATTACGGCAAAAAGCAACATTGTTGCTGCAAATAAAGCAGGAAAAGAAGAATGCCGTCAGAAAATGACTGATGGACTAAATGTGGTCTTAATGCTGCCGTTTATTCTAACATGAAAACTGCACATTAAACAATAAAACTCCATACAGTAGATTTAAACATGATGAAGTCTGTCTGACACTGTCCTATGATGACAGAGACGTGGACATCACTGAAGTTTTTGACCAACCCAACGTAAAATGAGTGTAACTGATTTAAGATTGGCTGTGATAAATGATGATGAATTTTCTAATCAGTGATCTGAGCTGCAATATCACCAAGACAAAACAGATAACAGTAAGAAGTATTCAAAGTGTCTGTAGTTGCTTCAGCATTATTTTACTGTGTGGATTATATACCATGTCAATTTAAAGTGTTAATATGATCTGGAGCAAACGGGGAAAATGACTCTGCATCACCAAACGGAGGTTACCATCATGACAGCGCGATGCAGACAGTTTGTGCTGCTGTTACATTTTTAAATTATATGGATTCGTTCGGTGATATTACGAGCATACAGCTCAGTAATTTTTCAATGTTAACGTCGTCCCTCAGTTTAAAAGCTAAGGACAAAAATTAGTTAAAGAACAGCGCATTTTACAGACGATTTAATTTGAAACTCTGAACATAACCTGCTTGCGACCAGGTTATGAATTTAGTAGTTACCATGGTTACCAGGTTAAAAGAGAGCCACATTCATGACACTGAAAATCCTGGCTTTAGACTCAACATAGCTGGCTAACACATTAATCTCACTTCATAGTTCACCACTCAGGGCAGCGATATAACTTCTGAAGCAGAGCGGGGGAGCAGGCAGGCCTAGAGCACATGCCGGGGTATGACCATATAAGTAAACTCGCATGCACTGACGTCAATGTTACTACACCGTTAAAAAAAAGACAGTAAAACACAGCGTGCAGAGCCATCCAAAACAGCTTGCGGGGCTCGCTTCCAAATGCATGAACCTCATTATTTGACGCTTTGGAATCGTTTAACACAAGTATCCAACATTGTGACAACATTTATAGGTCAGAAAAGAGGAAAAAGCATAATGGGTCCCCTTTAAATAGAATGGAGTTGGCCATGGACATTGCAATCTATACAATTCTAAGCATACAGTTGTTTGACATTGACTGTTAGATACTGGTTGGTTAATGGTTTAATAATTTGTGTATCAATTACTTTGTAGCTGATCAGGTTAATTGCCAGCTAATTATAGTCAGGTTCTAACTGCAGTATGCAATAAATGGTTGCCCTTTGTGTGTGTTTACCTGTCACTCACTGCTGAAAGTACAGAACACAATTTAAAAGAAATTATATTTTATAATAATAAGATATTAAATGAGCTTTTAGGTTGTCTGATATACTGCATTTATTTATTGGTTTGATTAATGCTTTACAGTAGCTCATCTGGCTTATTATCAGCTAAGCCTGTTTTATTTTCATAGAGTCTAAATATTACCTACTGTTTGTGCACTTTTGTGCCCTACAATGTGGCCAGAAAGCCCCAATAAATTTGAATTCATCATAGGCCAAAGTGACTTCTCCTAAAAATGACCTCATTCCAGGCCTGAGTATACATTTCCAGTTCTGACAAAGAAAGAAACAATATTTTTATAGTCATACTTGGAAGAAGCTTACCTTAATGGTGATAACGCACTTGCCACTCTGTATTTTACACGCAGCAGCAAACTCCTGGAACATAAGTATGCACACAAAGTGTTAAAGTCAAAAATATGGTGACACAAAACATTGCGTGGCAAAAACATAATATAGGACAAGCAAATGTATAATTCCTCTGGGATGAAAAAAAAAAAGAAACATTCCAAAAACACAGAAATAACCTGATAGTTTAGTCTCACTGGCAAATCTGGCATGAATGTAACGAGTTGTGGCAAAGGACAAACCCATCCTTACTTTGTGATCATCTCATGAAATTTTTGAATTGATACAGCAAACTACGTAGTAATTTGTGTGTTACTGTATCTTCTGTTTGTTCTGTTTTGTCACGTGCTTCTGTCTTTTATGTGATACAGAACAGGAATTAGCTGTAAACCAGCTTTAAATGAGTCAGGGCTGTTTAATTTGAACTGTAAACAGTAAAGGTGAACAGTAGAGTACAGTAAAGACGGACGTTACTACGCTGAATGAAATAATGAAATATAGCAATATGTGGATTGTATCATTTGTCGTGTAATTACTGTTGTTTTGTCAAGGAGACTTTAAAAAGTTTTAACTGGCTCGTGTATCAAAATAAATGTTTTTATTCTTCAGTGCTTATTGTCAAGGTTTATTGCACGAATGCAATAATATGTTTACCTTTCTTCGTTAAGGACATGTTTTCATTACGAAGACTAGTTCAGTCAGTCTGTCAAAATATGTATCCCCCATCATGCGGGGACACACATTCTGTCAGGCTGTATTTTCAGTCGGCCAATATATGTATCCCCTGTCTACAAAGCCAGTCTTTACCATATCATCAAGTGGTTTTATTTTACAATTTCTTACCCAGCAAAAAATAAATAACAGAAAAACTTATACATGTCACATGAAAATAAATATCTATTTAATTACATACAGCATTCTGAAAGGAACAAATGACCAACATAACATTACATTCTCAAATTAATAACTAGGTAAACATAAAAGATGAATGCTCCATCCTGTCTAGATTACAGTCAATTGTCTACTCATATACAGCATGCTAGCCACGCTCATAGATACACCTCACTAAACTCATCAAACTGTTAAAAACACGGCCAATTATCACTCAAACACATTGCGGACTTTCACCCAACATGTACACATGAACCAGTGAACAGGATGGGTGGTTTTAGTGCTGACGTTTAGACATAATGTAGGATACTGATCCAATGCTTACCTTGCGGAGCAAGCGAAAATAAACTTTGAAAAACATGGCGTCCTACACGGAGCAAATCCCAACACTACGGTGCCCTGGAAGGGATAAACAGATCGAATCACCAGATCAACTGCAGAACAGGCAGCGCAACAGTACCACCCTGTGACGTAAATAGGCAACTGCCCAACATCAAGTAACTGTCTGACAAAAGGAATTGAGAACCGTAACACCAGTACCTCCTTCCCCAACTGATGACACTGAGGGTGAGATCTGAGTTTGCCATCTAGAAAATCAGAACAATCAGTTAAAAGAAGGTTAAAAAGTGTTAATTAATTAAGTGGTGATAATTTTTTACTTTGTGAAAATTCACTAATATGGATTACTGCACTTTTAACAAACGAGAAATTGTTGTGTAAGCGGCAGTTTTTTAAAGAGTGATTATATACATATAAACACAGCTTATAAAATTTTATAAATTTTATTCTTTTTCTATTTTTACCTGTTATAATGAAGGAAAACCCCAAACATAAGTTTAGTGTGCATGTGTAGGCCTACTTTGAAATGAATTAAACACTGAACTATGCGTGCCTATTTGTGTAAAATTAATAAAATAAAAACTAGCCCACTTTAATATAAATAAAACATATAGCAGCACCTTAGCAGCTTAAAAAAAGTAAACATAAAATCAGGAATGTTTGTGACTAAAGTCCATTTCAGTGTGCTGTCATCCTTTTCTGTTTTTGTTTTCCTCAGCCACGTACAGCAATCAGCACCGAGGCACCTGAACATACAAACAAAACTACAACAGCTCCGGGTCTAAAATAAATGTTTTTCTGAAAAGCAATAACCTATTAGATTCTAGTGTTCTCACCTATTTAATGTGACTTGATCTTCATCTGTGAGGCGGGAGCAATATTTGGAATTTATGAAGTTCATGCTCAAGAAAACCTGCTCACATAAGTATGTTGAGCCAAAGATGGACATGACTTTAAGTGGTTTTTCATGTTCATATAAGTGTCGGGAATGGCATTTCATGTTTCAAAAACAAGTTTGTCGGGTTTGGGGGGGTTTCAATATCACTCCATTAGTGCTCTTTAGCGAGAACGGCCTTCTGACAGATGACTTTTTCAAGATCTGCTGTCAGGCTTTTGAACTTGGACACCCATAAGTCTTTATCCGCTATGTCGGCCAGTTCAATTTCAAGATTGGGCTGAATTACTCTTGTGAATGCAGAAATGTTCAGCAGGGATGGGTCCATGTCCAGGGGTGTGACAGGGAAGGACAGAGTGTTTTTTTCCCTTTCTGAACTCGCTGAATCTTTCCCCAAATGCTGTTTGAGCGCACAGTGCTTCTGGGTGCAAGATGCAGTGAAATGTCAGCAGCTTTCGATCCAGTGACTTCTGAAGTAAATTCACAAAACCCTTCTGTGCTCCTCTCATACTACTGTCAGTTGCCACTGACACCAGGTGAGTGGGTTTTTTTTTTTCCTTTGGCTTTTAGGCAACTCACAACAGCCTCACAAATGTCCTCCCCCCGTGTTTGTCCTTTTAGCAGTATGAGTTCAATCAGTTCTTCCTGCAGCCCAACAGAGTTTACATATCTGCATAACAGTGCTGTTACATCACTTGACTCATCACAGGCAATTGAATATGCTTGAGCTGAATTGATGTCATGTCAGATGCGCTGATATTTTTATGAACGATTCTTTCATGTATTCTCCATCTGTGAACTGCTTTCTCCGCCTTACGATCTCATGAGCTGCCACAAAACTAGCAGCTGTAGTTGAGTTTGGAGACTGAATGCACTTCTTGAAAGTATGTTTACTCTGCTCAACTTTCCGTTGTAGTTCTGAAATCACTCTCTTTCGCTCATCTCCAGTTTGGTACTTTTCAGCAAATGCTTGTTCTGAAAATGTCTTTCAACATTACATTTTTTTGTTGTTTGCTAATTTCTAGCCACATATCAAGCACACAGCATTGCTGGCGCTAAAGGCAAAGGAATATGTCCACGGAAAATTAAACTCTCTATTTTCCTCTGAGACTTTTCTTTTTTTGGATTTATTCATGGTTGGCTTACCGAGGGCGAGGGTCGCAAACTCAAGAAGCCGCCTGCAGGTAAAGGTGTGGACAGACGTGGATGTGATGCAGATTTTAGTTGACAGATTATTAAAACTTTTTAAAATTAGTATCACCTCAAACTCCAAGATAACTGTGCAACAAAATAAATAAAAATAAAATAAATCAAAGTTAAATTAAGAAATCACTGTTATTCATTTTCTTTCTTTTCTTTTTTTATTTTGGTCAAAGCCAGAGGGAGCCACTACAAGGAGGCTGAAGAGCCGCTTGCGGCTCCAGAGCCATGGGCTGCCGACCTCTGCCTTAGACCTTCTTGAAGGTCAGTGATAACTTGCTGGTGACTAAGCCATCGAGACCAACGCTGTTGCTCGGTGGCTGACTTGATAGTACTGACTTGTTTAAGGCAGACTTTCGTGGTGTAGTGGAGGATCTGCATGTCCAGGACTGAAATTGCGCTCATCCCGGTGTCTGTTAGAAAAGAATTTTCAGACACTTGAATCTTCTTCATTAAAGTTTCTCCTAACAGCACAGCACAGGACAGCAGACAGAGCTGTGTTAGTAGACAGAAATAATAAAACTGGAGACTTATGATCCTTATCCATTAGTACAGCTCTTAATATCAAACACAAACTTAATTATAACTTACCCAAACAATAGTAACAGTAACAGTAACTGCAGTAAAGTTTTAGTACAGAAAACGCTTGTTCAGCTATTATTGTGTGGTGTTTGCTGCCCTCTAGTGGAGTTTATATATGGCATGTATGTATATAGTACAAACATGTCATGAGCTAACTGCGGCCTCCCCCTTATTCCAGCAAAATCCTTTTCCATTTTGCTACATTTTTGGTGTCTGGCAAAGTTTTGACTGAACTGAAGTCCCAGCTCTAATCGTCACGGTTCGCCACTGAGGTGCAATTCAGGGATACTTTCAACAAATGTCTTTTCTTTGGTGCTTCTATGAACAGGTGCTATGAAAAAAACTGTAAACCTGAGTAAGTTAGGCAAGTACTAGAGTAAAGCTAACTTTTTTTGCGCCAATAAACTCAGAAGTTCAGGGTTATCAGTGCTTAAAATTTTGGAATAAGTAACCGGGATGAAGTAAACATCTGTTGAGTATTTTAACATAAAATTTTTGATTTTGTTGACTTAAAAACTCAAAAATGCAGCAGGTCCATCAGACCCACGAATACTGGCTGAATAACTAAAATATGGACACCACACAAGGGTTAATCCATTCATTCATTCATTCATTCATTCATTCATTTCTAAGGATAATCTAACCAGCATTTCTGTGCAGGTGTTCACCAACCAGTTAGCCAGCTTAATTTCAACTGCAGGTGAGAAGTTTTGAAACCTCTGAAGTGTAACAATTTTGATAAGTGATTAACCACTTTGAGTCATTTTTTTAAAAGAAAAAAGTCTCAATACTACTCATACTCTGGTTTCTTTAGTCCTCTACGACAGTAAACTAAACATCTCTGGGTTGTGCATAAAAGAAGACATTTGAGGACGTTACCTTGGACTTCAAGAAATGCTGATCAAATGATTTTCATATTTTTTGTACATTTTATAGTCCAGCTGATTGATTAATCAATAGATTCATTATGAAATTATAAATTATGAAATATTGAAAATAATTGTTAGTAGCAGCACCACCCCAAACATATCAAACAACTGTCATTAGTCCAGTAGAGACACACTTGAAGGTCATCTTACTTTCTCTGCAATCAAGAGCACTAATCAGTAAAATGAAAACAGATCTATCAGACTTGAGTATACAGCATTTTCATGACAATCAACCGTTGTTTTTCAGTGAATGTGATTAGTGTATGGTCTTTCTTTCATTCTTTCAGGATGATGTGGATGAGGCAGATCTTGGGGTGTATTAGTGGGACTCTGGTTCACTACCAGCCTATGAGGATCTTTCACTGTAGAAGGTGATGTGGTGATCAACCTCACCTTTTAAATTCACATAGAGCTGCAAACTGTCACCACGGCTGCAGACTCAAGAATGACTCAATGACACAATTTTAGAAGTCAAGATCAAAACAGGATTAGTGGAAATCCTGAAAGGAATAATGAACTTTAGTGGCTCACTCAGTTACAGCATGGTCTGCGACATGAATATGTTGCTGTCCGGGACCCACCTTTCTGGCTTCAGTGTTTTAGTGATCTCATTTCCCTCTTAGGTGCCTTATTTATTCAGTTATGAAAATATATAAAATAAATATTTGAGTTTTTCTATTATTACCTTTCCTAGTTTGAATTCCTTTTCCAAAACTGCATATTGCGCAGTTTAGCATATAAACTAAATAGTCAGAAGAATGCCACACACTACCTTAATAACTGTTGAAAGGATGGTTCATGTTATTTAAAGTGTGTTTGTATTAAGGTACTTGTCAGTGTATTGCCCACAGTGGATGTTGGTCGACTGCTTCTGGTTTGGAGATGCAGCAGGAGTACCAGTGTAGAAGAGCTAAATAATGTACTGCCGTAGGCAGGGTTAGCAGCAAAACACATTTTAACTGCTTGAAAGTGTTCCTCCCAACAAAAAAAATATTTGACTTGCTATGACTATGCAATATTTCAAATATTGTTACTGCTTTACCTTTCTGTCAGCCAGCCTTTTCTGACAGGAAAACACTGTTATACAAGCCAAATATATCTCCAAAGCCACCTGACTCTTGGCAGAAGCATTAATTAATTAATACATGGTTGGTTTGGAGAGAGTGATATTTGGCTCATATAATAGCAGTTTACAATGAAAAAAGGCTGCCTGACAGCAAGGAGAAAGGTTAAAATATGTTATATGTTGTTGCTGACCCTTTCCTCAGCAGTGCATTGCTGCACTTCTGTGCTGGTATGCTTCTACAAAACTGGGGGAATGTCGACATCCATCTACTACAGGTAATACATTGATTATGGATAAGTGCCTCATACAACCAGACTTGAAGTCATCTGAAATACTTTGATGCCCCATTTTAACGTTTCAGCATTTATTTATTTATTTTATTATTATAAAGAGTTGATCAGCACTTTATAATGTTTAAAGACTGTGGAAACCCAAACTCTTCCTATTTTGTATTTTAGGTTCTTTGTAAACACCTGAAAAGTGTTAGAAATTAGTTTTAATCCAGATTTGAAATATTATAGTTAAAGGTACAGTTTTTGTACACTTTCCTGATAATGTTGATAATGTTGATGGATACCATGTATGCATTATGGTATTTTCACTCAGATTTCCAGAGGCTTTAAGTTGCTGCACAGTTTGCAGATGGCCAGATGTGTTTCTTTGAAATTATAATTTTCTTTTAGGATTAAAAAGAATTCTTTCTACAATATTATTTATGTTTCAGTCTCTGCTATAAAGGAAGAGTGTGGACAAATGTACTCAAAAAATTTAGGCAATCAGTTGTGGTAAATGATTTTAAGTTTTATTAAGTCTGTGTTTTTGAGTTACGGATAATTAAGAGATTGGGTTTACTGAACATGAAATGATGGGTCTTCATTAGGCCTGTCACAGTATGCATATTTGTCCTGCAACATCATGGCACTGGCGTCAAGGTTCGGTATACAGCATGTGCATGATGAATACAACAAAGACATGTTTTTCTGACCGATTCGGTCAGACTGTCGTTCTGGCATGTGTAGTAACACTCCAATCCAGCGGGTGGCGTTAAATCACCAAAACGCTGTTTGCCAACTGCCATTAAAAAAAAAAAAAAAAAAAAAAAAAAGAACAGCCAAAGAAGACAGTGCAGCCAAACAAGGACATTGGATGCTTTTCATTCTGTAAATTCATCTCTTCCACTTGCTTCCTCTCCTCACATCTTATCTCCACCCAGTGAGGTCATGACAGAGAGATGCGAGGACGGAGGAGACTGTTGGGAGAGCTGAAATTTGTGCAATTGATATTGATGATCTGTCTCACTGACTTTAGCAGGTGGCCAGCCTTAAATCTGGTCATGGGCTGATAGGGCCCAGATTCTGTTGAATTCCTGGATCCCTCCTACTGGAGAGGGAAAGGAATGGGATAAAAAAAAATATATATATATAAAAAAAAGATTCAGAAAAGACAAAAAAAACAACAAAATAACTTCATGAGGATTTCTCCATGGGTGCAGTCAATACAAGATGTCAGAACTAGAATAGCATCCTGTTTCATACACAGGCACACTTAGTAAGGCACATATCTCCTTCCTCTCGTGTTAGGGTCGGCATCGACCCGTTTTTGATTTTAAACGCATAAAAGTACTACATAAATTTTGTTTATTGCATCAAGACTTTTTGACTTTGTCAGGAACTTCTATTTAAACAAAATAATAATAAAAAAAATTACTAAATTATAAAATGCTCTGGTTAAAATTATGACCTTTGTGTTGTTTGCCAACAGCCACAGCCAGCTGTTCCTCCAACCACTTGCACTTCAGTTAAGGGCTTCTCTCTGCCTGTTTGACCAAACAAAGACGGACATGTCCAGGTGCATAAGGCCAATTCAGTTTAGGGTTGGTGACTTGCAGAGTACACATCTCCAGTTTACAGCATGCGACAACAAGATTTACTGTAAGGACAGAAACACAAACACATTGTGCTTCACCTGCAAAAAATATCTCTGCAAAGAACACACTAAAAGTGTCATTTTTTTGCCACACATGCATCTAAACACACACGCATACACATGCATGTTCTTGCACATAGAGTTTTTACGGATCTAGTACTTGATTTCTGTTGGTTTGATTTGCTTGATTGGTTGTTGTTTGTTTGACCTTTCAAATCTACATTTTGTTTTATTACTAGTTCTGTGGGACAGCATGGTGGTGCAGTGTTTAGCACTGCCACCTAACAGCAAGAAGGTCCTGAGTTTGAATCCCCCAGCTGGCTGGGGCAGGGCCTTTCTGTGCAGAGTTTGCATGTTCTCCCCGTGTCTGCGTGGGTTCTCTCCAGGTTCTCCAGCTTCCTCCCACAGTCCAAAGACATGCATGCTAGGTTAATTGGTGACTCTAAATTGCCCGAAGGTGTGAGTGGTTGTCTTTCTCTATGTGTCAGCCCTGTGATGAACTGATGACTTGTCCAGGGTGAACCCTGCCTCTCGCCTAATGTCAGCTGGGATAGACTCCAGCTCCCCGCGACCCTTTGGGAATAAGCAGTTACAGAAAATGGATGGATGGACACTAGTTCTGCTGTTCATTTTGTATTTGTATTAAGTTCTATTTTTGAAAAGAAAAATACTTTTTTTTTTTGCCTTTTTCTTGAAGTAAATATATATGGGTCAATACTGACCCGTAACACCATAGATGTTACTATAGTCAATAATATTAAAATTAGAAAAATTTAAGAAACATTTAAGAGATGTGTTCTAATACCCCTCAGTAACAGTCAGGTAACATAACAACCTTTTATTTATTTATATAATTCTGTTCATTTGGCAGTTTTTTTTATATTGAAAACAAGGGCTATGATGTCAAAAGAAAGGCCAAGGGGGCCACAACAAAAATATTAAAACCAAACTTTTCATGGTTAGGGAAGCCTGAAAAGGTAACCAAGAGATAAGAAACAAATTGGATGATAAATAATTGTTTTTAGGGTATTTTATGGCTGATTCAAGACACGGGTCAAAACCGACCCGTTAACATAAGAGATAGTAACGGAAAGCTAACACAAGAGGAAGGATATACAATCATTTTAGGAAGTTTTTACACATCAGTATACTCAGCTTTTGAAATGTTGAAATGTTTTTGGAAATGGTGTTACATTTAACTAGATGGAGGACCCAAACGCAGGCAACAGGAGGCAGATGGGAGAGTTCAAATGATATTTTAATAAACAACAAAAGACGAAAAAAGGCTTACATAAATTCTGCAGGTGAAAGTCCATAATCCATGCAGGGAGAAGAAACCAAAATCCACACACTGGAGAACCAGAAAACACAAGGAAAAAACCTCGTGACGAGACAAGAGGAGTAAAATGAACCAACAAAGTAAGAGGACAAGACACAGGATTAAATACACTAGGGAGGGGGAAAAAAACGAGACACAGGTGAGGGCAGACAAGGACAGGTGAAGGTAATGGCTAATCACAAAGGGAGGGAAAACAGACAAAGACAGAAAGTAAATCCAGAACACATGAGGAAGGAACAGAAACTACCAAAATAAAACAGGAAATAACCAACAAAAATCCAACACCGTGACAAATAGTTGATCATAATTCTTACCTACTTGAAAGTGTTTTGGAAATGGATTCCATCAAGGTTGTTAGTTAGGCAAAGTGCCTGTAAAAGATAATGTTATTTTGGTCACAATATTTAGATATAAAGCTTATATTTGACACTTATAGAAATCTGTTTCTGACCTATATTCTAGGCAGCACACTATTACAGATATACATTCATCAGATATCTAACAAAACATCAAAAATTCTTAGTCACATAAACACCTAAGCATATGCACACACACGCACGCACACATGCTCACACGCATGCACACGCAGACTTACGGTCATGACCTATTGACCTACATATACACCATCCCATTTATTCTTAATACTCAAAATACAGTTAACTATTATTATGAATCTCACTTCTCGAGATTGTGCAGACAACTGGGCTTAACTTTTTATACGTATTTATTGTCATTTTCACTTTTTTGTTTTAATCTATCAAGTTTAGGAGGGTTCCATCAGAGTTGTGTGTATGTGGAGGAACATGTTTGTTCATGATCTGAATTTAGTTTGATTGTTTTGGAAATTTCTTATGTACTTGTTTGTTTGCATCATAGTAGACAACAAGTACAGTGTTAGATTTGAGGAAAGATATGATTTTGTAAAATGTTTAGTGTTTCAATTTTAGCATTGCTAGGATATGGGTGAGGTATTCTCTGCCATAGACAAGAGCTTGTGGTTAGAACTTCCTGCAAATGCAGAGCAGGTGGCTCACCTTGTACTGACATGTGGGGTCAGATGAGCATCATGAACTTATTTGAACTTTTGAACTGGTTTTGTCTGGTAGACGTGCTGCCACTGAATTTCTGCTGTGGTGATGCGACAATTGCGACAATTGAAATAAGCCTGAAACAAGAGCATGTAAAACCAAACCAAACCAGTTCATCTTTTTCTGTTTTATTTTTGCCATAGTGGATAAGTGACATTGTAAGCGCAACACTGAGTAAATAAAAACATGCAAACTTGAGAAGACTTGGTTTCTGGATTTCCTTTTTGGGAGTACCATAAGAACCACATAAAGGAGATTATTCTTCACAGGACGCTGCGTGGCACCGAGAGGTAAGCTCTAGCCCCACGGCACACATGACTGATATACTTTCGCACCTCATACACACACCACAGGATAGAGAATCTTTAGGCCCCCTTCCCTGGCCAGGTGTTCGTGCTCGGATATAGGGATATAGGGATATAGTTTCTGATATGTGGACATATTTTTCTGATATGTGGACATATTTTTGTAGACCATGAATTATGGTTTATAAACATAAGTGCACTTTTTGCAATTATGAGGAGTATTAGGAATTAATTAGTTCTCAAACTAAATTTCAATCCAGAAAATTTAGATTGATCCAGTTATAATTTGAGTGACTTTGTTTCTGGTAACAATGATTTAAATAGGTTAAAGATTCAATCAAAATTTAAGTCCTAATAACTTAGGGATAAGACTGAATCTAGTCTAGCACCTGAATACCTGAAGAAATAGAAAGACTTAATTTTGACTAAAAATTTAGTTCCTTGATTTAGGTATAAATCTGGATCTAATAAGTAATGCAAGTTTAATATTTAAGAAATCGAGTGACTTGAACTTAAACTAACATCATTTAAACGATTTTTGATTTAAGAGCTAAGTTGATTCCAAGTTTTAGAAAACTAAATCTGGTAAATTACCAAAGGATTCTCTAGGAGAGAGGAGGCACCATGGTAGGTTTGTGAGGCTCGTGCAAACTGCTTCTTGTAACCGGCGCCAAAAGTAAAAGACTGTGCGCCTTAGGGAGCCTTCAACGAGCTTCATGGTCAGGCCAGTGGGTAGAATAAGAGGGCCCACCTTCATCCCTCTCCCCTTTCCCATAGCTTTAATGCCTCGGGGTTCATACGTTGTCTCAAGCCAGAAACGAGGCCAGTGAGCAGAGGCCAAGTTGTGCAGGGGACCCACGGTGGCAACCGGACAAAGGACGGAGAAACTAGCCGTAATTTTTCTGGGGGCTAAGGACCCGCTAGTACAGTCCACTGATCCATGAGTGCTGCAGGCAGCAGATTAATGAACATGCCGTCGCCTGCAGGAAAGTCTCAGTTTCATGCGCTTCTGAGGGCAGCCCACTTCTAAAAAAAATCTATCTGGAAAGGGATTTCCTGCTACGTAAAATACAGTCCCTGCGGGGGTGAGAGCAGTATCCCCTCCACTATTTGGGGGGCTCGCTTCAAGACAAAGCTGCGAGATGAAAAATCCTTGATTCCTTTTAGCATTAGTCTGAAGCGATGGCAGTTACTGATGACGAGCTAATAACAGCTGTATCAGCTCTCAAACTGACTGGTACAAGTGTCCACAGAAACAAATCTAAGAACGATTTTGACACCTGACAGCATTCAGTTAGATCTGTAAACTGAAATGGCTGATTATTGGTAGTATTCTTTCTGATGTTGATTTTAATCATCATTTAATATTCCTTTTTATATCTTATAATTAATACAGGCAACTGATGAGTGTTATTTGTGTACTTAGGCTATTTATCAGCTTCCATTATGGTCATCTGCACAATAATACACACATCACACTTTCTACTTGCTTGTGTCATTATTCACAACATGCAGCGATATGCAATCAGTTATTTCTTCATGAGCTCTTTGTGAAACCAAAGGTCATAAATATTCACAGCAGAATCATTAAAGTGCTGCAGAAACTTTGTCAGTCACTGGACTTTGATCTCCCTTTGTGGGTCTTGATGACACAAGATGAAAATCGCCAAAACTGCCCAATCAAGGGATACACCAGTGTATCCTCAGTCTGAGCTCCTCCCAGTAAATTGCACTGCTCTGTTCAACGTAAATGAAAAGAAACTAAACTTAATTGATTTTGGGTTTTTTTTTGTTGTTGTTGCTTTTTCTGCATTTTACTGTGACACACCTAGTTTTCATACTGAAAATTATTCAGCTCTTGCAGTGAGTAAGGTGAACGAAAATTTAGAGTTGCATGTGTTGAAAATATCTGTTTGCTTAATCAGTTTCAATTTTCACTGTAATCAAAGAATACATGTAACACTTATTCCAAAATTTTAAGCACTGATAACCCTGAACTTTTGAGTTTATTGGCGCAAAAAAAAAAAGTTAGCTTTACTCTAGTACTTGCCTAACTTACTCAGGTTTACAGTGAATAAATATTAAATAGTAATAATAACAACAATAATAATAATAATAATAATAATAATAATAATAATAATAATAACAATAATAATAATAATAATAAGTCTATTATCTAGTACTTGCCTAACTTACTCAGGTTTACAGTTTTTTTCATAGCACCTGTTCATAGAAGCACCAAAGAAAAGACATTTGTTGAAAGTATCCCTGAATTGCACCTCAGCGGCGAAACGTGACGATTAGAGCTGGGACTTCAGTTCAGTCAAAACTTTGCCAGACACCAAAAATGTAGCAAAATGGAAAAGGATTTTGCTGGAATAAGGGGGAGGCCGCAGTTAGCTCATGACATGTTTGTACTATATACATACATGCCATATATAAACTCCACTAGAGGGCAGCAAACACCACACAATAATAGCTGAACAAGCGTTTTCTGTACTAAAACTTTACTGCAGTTACTGTCACTGTTACTATTGTTTGGGTAAGTTATAATTAAGTTTGTGTTTGATATTAAGAGCTGTACTAATGGATAAGGATCATAAGTCTCCAGTTTTATTATTTCTGTCTACTAACACAGCTCTGTCTGCTGTCCTGTGCTGTGCTGTTAGGAGAAACTTTAATGAAGAAGATTCAAGTGTCTGAAAATTCTTTTCTAACAGACACCGGGATGAGCGCAATTTCAGTCCTGGACATGCAGATCCTCCACTACACCACGAAAGTCTGCCTTAAACAAGTCAGTACTATCAAGTCAGCCACCGAGCAACAGCGTTGGTCTCGATGGCTTAGTCACCAGCAAGATATCACTGACCTTCAAGAAGGTCTAAGGCAGAGGTCGGCAACCCATGGCTCTGGAGCCGCAAGCGGCTCTTCAGCCTCCTTGTAGTGGCTCCCTCTGGCTTTGACCAAAAAAAAAAGAAAAGAAAGAAAATGAATAACAGTGATTTCTTAATTTAACTTTGATTTATTTTATTTTTATTTATTTTGTTGCACAGTTATCTTGGAGTTTGAGGTGATACTAATTTTAAAAAGTTTTAATAATCTGTCAACTAAAATATGCATCACATCCACGTCTGTCCACACCTTTACCTGCAGGCGGCTTCTTGAGTTTGCGACCCTCGCCCTCGGTAAGCCAACCATGAATAAATCCAAAAAAAGAAAAGTCTCAGAGGAAAATAGAGAGTTTAATTCTCCATGGACATATTCCTTTGCCTTTAGCGCCAGCAATGCTGTGTGCTTGATATGTGGCGAGAAATTAGCAAACAACATTCAGCATTTGCTGAAAAGTACCAAACTGGAGATGAGCGAAAGAGAGTGATTTCAGAACGTGACGTGAATAAGCTGCTAAGGTGCTGCTATATGTTTTATTTATATTAAAGTGGGCTAGTTTTTATTTTATTAATTTTACACAAATAGGCACGCATAGTTCAGTGTTTAATTCATTTCAAAGTAGGCCTACACATGCACACTAAACTTATGTTTGGGGTTTTCCTTCATTATAACAGGTAAAAATAGAAAAAGAATAAAATTTATAAAATTTTATAAGCTGTGTTTATATGTATATAATCACTCTTTAAAAAACTGCCGCTTACACAACAATTTCTCGTTTGTTAAAAGTGCAGTAATCCATATTAGTGAATTTTCACAAAGTAAAAAATTATCACCACTTAATTAATTAACACTTTTTAACCTTCTTTTAACTGATTGTTCTGATTTTCTAGATGGCAAACTCAGATCTCACCCTCAGTGTCATCAGTTGGGGAAGGAGGTACTGGTGTTACGGTTCTCAATTCCTTTTGTCAGACAGTTACTTGATGTTGGGCAGTTGCCTATTTACGTCACAGGGTGGTACTGTTGCGCTGCCTGTTCTGCAGTTGATCTGGTGATTCGATCTGTTTATCCCTTCCAGGGCACCGTAGTGTTGGGATTTGCTCCGTGTAGGACGCCATGTTTTTCAAAGTTTATTTTCGCTTGCTCCGCAAGGTAAGCATTGGATCAGTATCCTACATTATGTCTAAACGTCAGCACTAAAACCACCCATCCTGTTCACTGGTTCATGTGTACATGTTGGGTGAAAGTCCGCCATGTGTTTGAGTGATAATTGGCCGTGTTTTTAACAGTTTGATGAGTTTAGTGAGGTGTATCTATGAGCGTGGCTAGCGTGCTGTATATGAGTAGACAATTGACTGTAATCTAGACAGGATGGAGCATTCATCTTTTATGTTTACCTAGTTGTTAATTTGAGAATGTAATGTTATGTTGGTCATTTGTTCCTTTCAGAATGCTGTATGTAATTAAATTAGACTGATATTTATTTTCATGTGACATGTATAATTTTTTCTGTTATTTATTTTTTGCTGGGTAAGAAATTGTAACATAAAAACACTTGATGATATGGTAAAGACTGGCTTTGTAGACAGGGGATACATATATTGGCCGACTGAAAATACAGCCTGACAGAATGTGTGTCCCCACATAATGGGGGATACATATTTTGACAGACTGACTGAACTAGTCTTCGTAATGAAAACGTGTCCTTAACGAAGAAAGGAAAACATATTATTGCATTTGTGCAATAAACCTTGACAATAAGCACTGAAGAATAAAAACATTTATTTTGATACACGAGCCAGTTAAAACTTTTTAAAGTCTCCTTGACAAAACAACAGTAATCACACGACAAATGATACAATCCACATATTGCTATATTTCATTATTTCATTCAGCGTAGTAACATCCATCTTTACTGTACTCTTCTTTACTGTTCACCTTTACTGTTTACAGTTCAAATTAAACAGCCCTGACTCATTTAAAGCTGGTTTACAGCTAATTCCTGTTCTGTATCACATAAAAGACAGAAGCACGTGACAAAACAGAACAAACAGAAGATACAGTAACACACAAATTACTACGTACTTTTCTGTATCAATTCAAAGATTTCATGAGATGATCACAAAGTAACGATGGGTTTGTCCTTTGCCACAACTCGTTACATTCATGCCAAATTTGCCAGTGAGACTAAACTATCAGGTTATTTCTGTGTTTTTGGAATGTTTCTTTTTTTTCATCCCGGAGGAATTATACATTTGCTTGTCCTATATTATGTTTTTGCCACGCAATGTTTTGTGTCACCATATTTTTGACTTTAACACTTTGTGTGCATACTTATGTTCCAGGAGTTTGCTGCTGCGTGTAAAATACAGAGTGGCAAGTGCGTTATCACCATTAAGGCAAGCTTCTTCCAAGTATGACTATAAAAATATTCGTTCTTTCTTTGTCAGAACTGGAAATGTAGACTCAGACCTGGAATGAGGTCATTTTTAGGAGAAGTCACTTTGGCCTATGATGAATTGGCCACATTGTAGGGCACAAAAGTGCACAAACAGTAGGTGATATTTAGACTCTATGAAAATAAAACAGGCTTAGCTGATAATAAGCCAGATGAGCTACTGTAAAGCATTAATCAAACCAATAAATAAATGCAGTATATCAGACAACCTAAAAACTCATTTAATATCTCTTTATTATAAAATATAATTTCTTTTAAATTGTGTTCTGTACTTTCAGCAGTGAGTGACAGGTAAACACACACAAAGGGCAACCATTTATTGCATACTGCAGTTAGAACCTGACTATAATTAGCTGGCAATTAACCTGATCAGCTACAAAGTAATTGATACACAAATTATTAAACCATTAACCAACCAGTATCTAACAGTCAATGTCAAACAACTGTATGCTTAGAATTGTATAGATTGCAATGTCCATGGCCAACTCCATTCTATTTAAAGGGGACCTATTATGCTTTTTCCTCTTTTCTGACCTATAAATGTTGTCACAATGTTGGATACTTGTGTTAAACGATTCCAAAGCGTCAAATAATGAGGTTCATGCATTTGGAAGCGAGCCCCGCAAGCTGTTTTGGATGGCTCTGCACGCTGTGTTTTACTGTCTTTTTTTAAAACGGTGTAGTAACATTGACGTCAATGCGTGCCAGACTTACTTATATGGTCATACCCCGGCATGTGCTCTAGGCCTGCCTGCTCCCCCGCTCTGCTTCGGAAGTTATATCGCTGCCCTGAGTGGTGAACTATAAAGTGAGATTAATGTGTTAGCGAGCTATGTTGAGTCTAAAGCCAGGATTTTCAGTGTCACGAATGTGGCTCTCTTTTAACCTGGTAACCATGGTAACTACTAAACTCATAACCTGGTCGCAAAGCAGGTTATGTTCAGAGTTTCAAATTAAATCGTCTGTAAAACGCGCTATTCTTTAACTAATTTTTGTCCTTAGCTTTTAAACTGAGGGAGGACGTTAACATTGAAAAATTACTGAGCTGTATGCTCGTAATATCACCGAACGAATCCATATAATGTAAAAATGTAACAGCAGCACAAACTGTCTGCATCGCACTGTAATGATGGTAACCTCCGTTTGGTGATGCAGAGTCATTTTTCCCGTTTGCTCCAGATCATATTAACACTTTAAATTGACATGGTGTATAATCCACACAGTAAAATAATGATGAAGCAACTACAGACACTTTGAATACTTTTTACTGTTATCTGTTTTGTCTCTGTGATTTTGCAGCTCAGATCACTGATTAGAAAATTCATCATCATTTATCACAGCCAATCTTAAATCAGTTACACTCATTTTACGTTGGGTTGGTCAAAAACTTCAGTGATGTCCACGTCTCTGTCATCATAGGACAGTGTCAGACAGACTTCATCATGTTTAAATCTGCTGTATGGAGTTTTATTGTTTAATGTGCAGTTTTCATGTTAGAATAAACAGCAGCATTAAGACCACATTTAGTCCATCAGTCATTTTCTGACGGCATTCTTCTTTTCCTGCTTTCGTTGCAGCAACAATGTTGCTTTTTGCTGTAATGTATTTTGTATATTTTCCACAGCTCATAATTATAACAACTTGATGATTTGACTTAAATAAGGCTCGCGATCGCTTAATTTCATGTGGAAGAAGAGTCAAATGATGCAACAAATGCCCCTTTTATATGAACGCGCACAGAGTCTGAAGACGAAAGCCTGGATTAACAAAGTGAGTTGATAACCACCATCATGATACCCGTTATCTCTGATTGCAGTTTTAGGCTTTGTCGTGCAAAGAAAGCCCGGCTGTGTTGAGCTTCCTTCGTAGCACAGCCCCCTGCTGTCTACAATGATTTCAGTGTTAGTACGTTGAGCAATGGCTTCCAAAAATGATTGTTCGGGTGTGAGGGAAAGTTAACTTTGTTTAGCTTTCCTAAAGAGGCGAGCACCAGGCAGAAGTGGATAGAGTTGCTTTTTCCCGGCCAGCAAAGGAAAAATACCTCCGTGTTTGTCTGTCTATGGCACTTCACAGGGGACTGTTTTGTCAACACGGGCCAATACGAAGCTGGATTAGCCGGTAGCTGAGTTCAGCAGCGCTTGTCAGCCCTTCGGAAGTCCTCGGGAGTGTGACCAATCACAGCGGAGTGGGCTCGGCGGGAGGCGTACATGGAGCAGGGCCGGGGGGTGGAGTAAATTACACAGACCGTTTTCGCGGGACGCAGAAAATACAAGGAAGAGATGCAGCGAGAGGCACAGCGTCCTGAAGCTCTACAAAGCTTTCTGTGCGGGCGATCGTGTGTAGCTGCTCTATAGGAGTCCAGAAATCAAATACAAAGGCCCGAAAATGAGTATAATAGGTCCCCTTCAAGGTATGCTGTATGACAAAATTTAAAATGTATATATACTGATGGTTTGGGTTTTAGGAGGCATCAGCAACGTTATTCCAAATTACAACCCATTTCAGTTCTTGTTCCACCTCAGCTATGTCTCTTCCCCAAGCCAAGCAAGTTTAATTTGTCATACATATAAGCCACTATTCATCTGGAACACACTGTATCCAACTTAAAATAGGATGTTCTTGTAAGGCTGATTCCCACTGAACTTTATAGGCTTAACAAACTGACCCAAAAAGAGAATGTTTGTCAATATTGTATGGAACTTAAGGATTGTGCTTGCCCCATTAATATCTTGTTGTAATACCTTTATCTTCCCAGGCTTTGTTAGTAAAAGGTTTCCCCCTAGATAAAAGGTGACCATTATTCCATAGTGGGGATGATTTACACCAAACACTTTTAACTTTGAGGAATTTTTCTGCCGCTTTAAAGACTTGTAGCATATGAGTTAAAATCGGATGTATTCTCTTCTTGGGCTGGCAGTAGTGATCTTGGGAAAAGTGTACACTGCAGACCCGATGGTCTGCAAGATGCAGTGTCTGGACAGAAATGTTAGCATCAATTTGTAGCACAATTAGCCACAACTTCAGCATCTTTTTTTTTTTTTTTTTTCTTTTGTAATCGATATAGTGAAACTCTCAACTGCACTCAGGGACAACCAACTCCACTCTGACCGGCTCTCAGTCATGGTTCCTTTGTTTTCTTCTGGCAACACACTAAGATCCCATGAGATTTTGTCACACACAGCCTGGAGCAAGTGAAGGTTAAGAGATGTGCTTTGCATGCTGTTAACAGAGTTTACACTGGTGATCTGAGCTGGTCTGTGGTGGAAAAAAAGCACTTTCAATGCATGAACTTTTACAGGAGGCATTTACCCCCATATATACTGTTGTAACTTGTTTTGCGACTGCTGGCTGCATCTGCATCCCTCAATACTGGACCAATTTCAAAATGACTTGTCCCCATCAATCATACACACACATACACATGGGGAAATTGGACCCAGGCTGAAAAATACTGAAGTTATCCTTTAAGAACTGAATACTTTGTAAGCCTAATTGTACTTCCTGTGTCCATGAATGCCATTTTGTGAGCCTGGCAGATGTGGGCATCCAGTGGAAATGAAATCAACTGTATCACCATGTAAGACTGTGAAAGCACTGTAATTGTGTGATCACTCTGCTGATGGAAAGTTGTAACAGACCAAAGTCTCCCTGTTAAGATCACTTTATTTTCTGGTATCATAGTGTTATTGTTATTGTTGTTAAGGAAGATTTATCAGCCTTGTCTAGTTTTATTTTGTCTTGTAAAGTACTTGGTAACATTAAAAAAGTGGTACATAAAAAAAAGTTTATCATTATTATTGTTACATGAGCACGTCTCTCATGAGATCGACCACAAATGTTATCCCCGCACAGTCCAATCCATAGCGTTTTACTAACTCACTGTCACTCATCAGTTCTTTGTCATGTTCTCCTCTGCTTAAGAAACACTTAAGCCTCCTCCCTACTCTGACTGGAATCAAACCAGGGCCGCTGCAGTAAGGATGCAGTGTTTGCATATGGAACATGTGTAATTACAGTTGAGCTAATGAGGAATCCGAACATAGATTGACTTGAGATTCTTTTCAAATCTATACTAGACACACAAAATTTAAAATATATCTCCTAACAGTGAGATTAGCTGGTATAAAGCACTTCATTTTCCACTCAGGGTTTAGAAGCTAGTTTCCACATTACAGACATTAAAAATCATGTCTTATGTATTGAATAACATTACAGCTTGATTTTTTTGGCTTTAATAACAGGGCAGACTGAAGAATGTGATAGGAAAGGTGGCAGAGAGAGAACAGATGACATGCAGCACATGTCCAAGGGCTGGAATGAAACCCTGAAAGGAGTCCACCTTTGCAAATAAGGCATGTGTTCTACCAGGTGAGCGAACGGATCTTGATCTTGAAGAGGGGTCTATGTATCATCCCTCCCAAACTGTATTTAACTTTGATAATTAGGATAAACAAATATACAATATATCATTATATATTGATATATCAAACAAACAAACAAACAAACAAACAAAAAATAATAACAATGAAAAATCCACTTGCTTTTTTGGTCCATGTCCTCAAATCAGCAATTGGAATAGAAGTTAAACCAAAACCAGAAATGACTTTGTCACTTTGGTTGTGTTATCTCTATTTTCTGATATGTTCAGGCATTGCTTATTCTGTCTCATTTCATCATAGCTAAAGGCACTGCTAAGATTAAAAATATATTATTTGTTGAATTATGAATAAAACTATAGGCTAGATATTTATTTACATATTTTTTTTTAATTAATGAGTCTAAAAACTTTTCACCAATCCACTTGTGCCACAGACCCCTGTTTGAGAACCACTGCCCCAGAATATCTATACGAATTAAAAAAAAAAATCCATTCCTCTAAAACTTTGTAGGTGGCAGGAAATGGTAGCTGCATCTGTCTGACCCTTGAATAAAGAATTCTTATTTTTTTTCCTTTTCATGGTTGGTATTCTGCAAAAAAGCCAGAGTTTGCAGTGTTTTTATACATTTCTGCCCAGCCTTTCTTTTATAGCACCACATCATAAGGTGTGTGATGTATGTAATTCCTTGAGCTCATTAAACATATACTCCCTCTTGTGGCATAAAGGGACAACAACTTCTGTCTTAAGATGTGCTGTGCCTCAGGTTATTTATGTATTTACTGGGTAAAAATTACAGATTTATTTTTTAACTTATTTTTAATTTATTCTAGTTAACTCAGCTACACTGTAAGAAAACAATCTGTAGAGTAATGAATGATGTCCTGGCAAAAAATTATCAGTACATATTCTGTTAGGTTTGTGGACATTTCTTTCAACCCTAAAATGGAAAATTCTGTAGATTTACAGTATATCCCCTGGGCCGTTCATGGACACTTCTGTTAATCCTTAAGAAGACATTTCTGTAAAATTAAAGCACATCTAGAGCAGCATTTGCTGAAAATTTCTTCACCGCTTTAAAGTTCTAATCAAATATCAAATCTGTACAGTTTTTATGGGCAGTTTCTTTGAAAGTGAAGCGTAAATGGTGACTTACAACCACTTACATTTTCTGGTAAATACAATTGTATTTTCTTCCACGGTTTAGACCAACATCATGTTCTAATAATCTAAAATGAAAGACACCAGATTCGACCACCACAACAGAGTTCAAGGTCACTTACTAGACTCTTCCATTCTGGTGGAACGATTGTCAGTCTCTCTCAGTCAGACTTGAACTTTGCTTCATGGGACTTATTCGTGTTGTTCTCTCATGACTAGATCCTTGCTTGTGTGTTGTATCAGCTCTCAGATGTACGTGACTTTAGATAAAAATGTCTGCTAAATTAAATTGTAAATTGTAAGTTGTGATGAAATAAATCTTTACACAGCGAATACAGCATCATGGTCCAATAAATCCACCACAATATAAAAATATTTTATGTCTACATCTGCTAGTGGGCCATCACAACGAGATGAGGAAAGATAATATACACATGTGGGCAAATACAGAGAAAAGGCCTGGTGTCAATGTAATAAACCCAAATAATATTGGAAGGAAGGCATTCAGACCAAAAATTAGAGCAAAACTGTCCTCAAAATCACTATTAACAATAATAAAAATAATAACAATATTGACGGTGAAATACACCTCAAGTAATGAAACAAACCTTAACTACCAACTCTCAGGAAAGGACAGAAGGTCACATTGCTGCTCATTCTTACAAAAGAGGATGGACCCCTGAAGGAATTTAGGGTAAAAACATTTCACAATCAGCATTACTTCCAGCTGGGGCACAGGGGGGGAGAGGATTTAGCAACTGGTCAACCGTTTTAAATAAAACTCTAGGATTGTGTTGATGTTTGGAAATAAGGTCAGAAAAATAATATGTTCTTGCATTCTTGACCATTTTGTTAAAATTTAACAATAACCCCTTCATAGTAATGAGATGTACATGGAGCTTGGATTTTTTCCATCTGCGCTCAGCTTTCCTACATTCTCTTTTGCAGCTGCGAATGTCATCATTTATCCAGGGTTGTTTTCTTGCTGAGGACTTAGACCTAACTTTAAGAGGTGCAATGGCATTGAGAGTAGACAAGCAGATTGAATTGAAGCAGTTGGCCAGATCATTGGTATTGGGATGTTCAGACAGTTGTGAACTTTGATCACCAAACAGTGTGCGGAACTCTAAGATACTGCGCTCATTAAGAAATCGAGTGGGCAAGGTGCTGGGTGTAGCTGTACTGATCACAGGTAATTCACAGTTAAAAATTATACATTTGTGATCTGATACAGTCATCTCCAAGAGTTCGACAGGGTATATTTCTACACCCAGTGTAAACACAAGGTCGTAATGTCTGCAGAAACCACAAACAGAAGATGCAACTAACTCTTTTAACTAAAACAGTCACCAGAATGTTTTGTTAACATGTTAAAATCACAACATTTTTCTTCTGGAGCAGGACGCTCCCAGACCCCCAGGTGACTTGGGACTGGTTTTCCAACATGCCACCTTTTTCTCCTCTTACGAGTTTGCAGGTCTGTATTTAGTAATCAAAAAATACCAACAAGAATACCATTAAAGTTACAACAACAGCAATAAAAATGTTGATTTTTCAAAAAAGGAAACAATATCATGCAAATTTTTTAAACTGTAATTCAGTAAAAACACTAATACCACAATGTAAAAATACCTAAGTAAAGAATCTGAGTATTTTTTTTCCATCACAGCAGGTCAGTGATCAGTGTTTCAGTGAATAGTGTTTTATTTATGGCAACCCGCCAAATTAAAAACATCGACACCACGATATAATTTTCTATTTTTGGAGCTGCGCACCTTTCTCGGTTGTGTCTAGAAGCTCTAACTCTTTATTTGCACAATTCTCGCAAGATTTGTGTTCGTTATTTCTACTAAAATAATCAAACTTGCACCATCTTTCACAGGTCTAGGGTTCCCTTCTAGACACGACCCTTTCTGTCTCTCTGTCAAACTAATGACAGCAGACTGTCTGTAAACAGCATGATGTTACACTCTGCAGTGTTTCACACAAAGACTTTATTTGTGTGGACACCCAGGTTTGATTTGTCACCAATTTTGGCATTTTTATTTTTTAATCAGTCCGAGATGACGACGGTATCAGTGATTGATTAGATCAATGTGCCTTCCTCCCCTCCCTCACCTGTTCACTCTGCTGTGAGAAGATCTCAGAGTTTCTCACAGAGAAACACAGACTCTCCCGTTTTACGTATAGGCCTCCTTATACGGTTGTTTAATTTTATAAGTGCATCTGGTTGGTGTCGATGTCATTAACCATCACGTTAGTTTTGACTGTTGTAATAAACTCCGTCATTAACAACAGTCTCCTCCACATGCGGCTTCTCTGCAGTTGGTCTGTGCGTTACCTGATCAGCTAAACCAGCGCCGGAAAGACTAGAATAGTTGCGCCAGTTAAAATAGAAGCGTCCCGTCAAAATTTAAAATCTATTAATAATTTATTGGTTATAGGTCCAGGTCCATATAGGACGGCGTGTGGGTCAGGACTCGGACCGTGGTCCGCCTGTTAGGGACCCCTGCTATATAGGATACTTACAGATGGTCTGGGTCCATCTGAAGATTAGCAATGAATGTTGAGTAAAAAGCACATAGCTGCACTGCCTTTTCCTGTCCCTGAGAGGAGAGGAGAGGAGAGGAGAGGAGAGGAGAGGAGAGGAGAGGAGAGGAGAGGAAACTTTAGCGCCATGTCTGGAAATCAGCAGTTTTCAGAGTCATGGTGTAACACTATAGTGTTCATGACTGACAGAAAAACACAGTCACATACCAGGTACAGGTCAGGTATATTTGTCGTAGCCTCTCAGTGTGGCTTAGCTGTGCAAAGCACACTCAAGTGTTGCTGTCGGTACCGCACTGCTTCGTTGACATGTGTCCTACTTCACGTTTGGTCAAGACATATAGCTGCACTACCTGTTCCTGTCCCTCGGTCCATGTGGCTCTGGTTATGTGACGAGAGGAGAGGACACTATAAGACTGATGATGTAGACGGCCAACACAAACAACCCACAGTTATTTGTTGTCTGGAAATCAACAGTTTTCAGAGTCATGCTGTAACACTTCAGTGTTTATGACTGACAGAAAAACACAGTCGCATACGAGGTACAGGTCAGGCAGTTGTCAGGTGTATTCATCGTAGCCTCTCAGTGTGGCTTAGCTGTGCAAAGCACGGTCAAATGTTGCTGGAGCCCTCCTTGATTTCTGTTTGTTGTTCATGAAGGACACAAGCACAGAAACATAAAAAAAGGATATGACAGTTGGCATATACCATAACAGTCTGTGGTTTTGCACATGTACATCACAGAAATCTCTGTTTAACACTTGAGTGTCAGAGCAAAACAGAAGGAGCAGTGACTGAACCTTTAAATGTTTTCACATTATAACTATTGCTCATACTAATGGTATGCACAATCTATGAACTGTAAAGTTGACTTACAGCATGTTTGACTCCAGCTCAAGATGACTGCTGATGTTGCTTGTTGCTTCATTGACGTGTGTCCAACTTCACATCTTGTCAGAGCCTTGTGAGAGGAAGAGAAAAATGTTACACCATTGATGCATATAAAAAAAGCACAATACAGACAGTGTACATTACATGCTTATATACCACTAATACACAATAAAAAAGAGACACATATCATGCATGGGAGTAGGCTGTTCTTATTTACCTGGCACAGGTCGATTTATAGAGCAGATAGTAGTGGTGTGTTCCTGTGAGTTTTGTCTCTCCATCTCTGGAACATGTTTGTTTCCTGTTAAGAACAAGTGCACAAACACAGATCAACACTCATTTACATGTTTACCTCTGCAAATGAAAATAATAAAAAAAAAATTTCAAGATGTTGTAAGTTATGTATGTTAATTATTTCATGTTTATAGATCAGTGGAAGAGAGAGATGACATTAACCAATGATGTACATGGTCAGAATTTACTGTGTCCATAAGTATAACTATAAGTTATTGGCAGCATTCAAAGAATCAAAGAAAACAAACATAGTTACCCACCAGGTCCAGGTTGTGCTCCAGGTCAAATAATGGTGAAGCAGTGGCCTCTTGGTGTGCTGACTCCCACTCCCAGGTACATGGATGCTTTAGGTTAGCGGTGAGGACAGCAGTGGCGGGTTGCTGGACTCCATCTCCTCATGCACTGTGCTAAGACCAGGGGTGTATTCCAGGTTTAGTGAAAAATCTCAGTTAGTTAATCTTGACATAAGTAAAACTCTGGATTAACAGTGGGCCATTTACAATGGAAACAAATTCTTTTCTAGGTGGACCTTGTTCAGGTGGCTAAAATATGTTTTGTTACTGACCTTGTCCACAGTAGTACACTGCTAGCTTCCCTAATGGTGCTAGTTAATACACTGACTATAGATAAGGTCCTCACATAACCCCACTTCAAATAAGCTAAATGATCCCTTTAAAAGCTATTAAAATTGTTTTAAAGGCACTTGGCTTTTTTGTTTACCAACAAATAGTATATCAACATGGTTTGTGAGAAAACTTCAACAAAGCATGACATTAGACTAACTTCTGCAACTTCAAGAAAGCAGACTGACATAAAAGAAACATTTACACTTTTTAAGTCTGCCTTTATTTACTTCAACTGCAGTAGGATGAATTTATTACAGTAAAACAATTAAATTTATTAAAGGGATGCTTCAGCATCATGTTCACTGTAAATGCTGTAGTGTAAGTGTCATTCAGTGTGCCTGATGTACAATTCACATAGGCATCACTAACTATAGCCAGAAAATTTTGCACAAAACTTTGAGTGTGCCTTATGCTCACTGCCAACTAGTATTTCCACCATAGTGCCAGCAGTAATAATAGCACTAAATGTATCATTGAAGTTGTGCATGTGTGCTGTTGTGCCGTACAAGGATTACCAACAAAGGTCCACACTTTCTTTGGTAACTTTGGGGCCTGTATGTAACCATAAAAGCCTGAGACCACATGTTGGCTCCCAAGAGAACAAAAGAACAGAGTCAACACCCTCTTTTTGGATGACTCAGCAGAGACAAACCCCAGCAGAACCCCCGCTGACCAGCAGGGGTCCCCGGGGAATCCACAGCTCCCATTGGGTGAAATCCGCCATGGCCAATGATGTCACACAGGACTATAATAATGCGAAGCGCACCCGAAGGCAGCGCTTCTGACTGTGACCCCATAGTCAATGGAAGTGACCAGTAACTGCTCCTGAAGTTAGAAACTCGCCCCACGTGGCGACGCATTTCCAAGAGTTACTACTGTGCAATTAGACGCGTTAGGCCTACGGATTTCCCTCGCTGGTCGAGCTGATTTCCTCTCCTCTCCTCCACTCTGTGCGCCGAGGAACACAGAGCCGCCCGGTACGAGACCACGGATTGACCCTCTCGACCGGATGCCCGCGGATGCGAAGCCTGGCAGATAACAAAGACTGCCCGCTTCAAGAAGAAGGACCCCTTCTTTCTGAGTGATTCCCCGCTACGAGCTGGAATCGACTCGCCTCGCCAGAGACTTGCCCCCTCGCCGAGGACCCGTTGGCCGCTGGGAGCCGCTAACCCCGTTACCTCTGCCGCAACCAGGACGCACGAGGAACGGCGACACATCACTCTGCTTTCTGCAACAGTAAGAGGCTTTAGCTCTGGGCAGATATAAGCTAGTGTGTGTTTTCTTTATACCATTTGTAAGGGCTTGTTAATATGGACCGCCACATCCGGGTTTATGCTGCAATTTTAATGTCGTAAGATATTGCCTGTGTTGCTGTGTTTGTTATTCTCCTTCCGCTCAATTGTGTCTGCTCGTGATACATAGTCAGTGTTTCCTCTAGGATTTTTTTCAGCAGTGGGGGCAGGCGTTCCGTTTCTCTTCTTAGAGAAATATTTCAATAAACTCATCTGAAAAATGCAGTCAGTTGTTACATAATGGCGTGTAGATATTAATGTTAGCCTAATACTATCAATTAGTTTACTCACGTTAGCGACACTGAGTTGGCACCGGGCCAAATTAACTTAAACTACCGATAAGTTACGTAACGTTAGCTGGTCATCAACATATTGTGAACATCGGTTTAACTTGTAAAATCTATGTTGAGTTATCTCAAGCTAATAACTTACGTCTACCTCTTCTCCGGCTGGTAATTCGCAGCTTTATTGTTTATTTGTAATTCATGAATTCGCTCCTCTGACTCTGCCCTGTCGCCTAGGTGCTTGACGTGCTTGACGACCGCGCCCCCCAAACAACGCTAGCAGCATGCAAATGAGCACGCGCAAGTATATTTCCATACTGAGCATGATAGTTATCTGCAGTTTACCTTAGTGCTCGCAAGTACCCGACAGAAGTCTGTTTTGAAGGTGGAGAGATGCGGCAGTGGTGTATTTGCGTCAACAATAAAAAAAAAAAAAAAGAAATTTGAAGGAGCGGCGGCTAGGATTTAGGAGTGGTGGGCCGCCACTCCTAAATGAATGTAGAGGAAACACTGATAGTGATCCGACCTCATCGGACCGCTATCGTGTCGCCTTGCACTTGGGATTGGTCAGTACTTCCGCTGTGTTGGCTCAATGTCCAGATTCACGCCGCTGACCAGCTGAGCCGAGCGCGTCTCTGCGTAACACAGACGGGTTACTGCACCTCAATACTGCCTGCGTGACGACACCCTTGAGTGCTTTCCTTTCTCTCCCTCTTCTCTACTAACCTACACTTGGAGCCGAGTAACTTGAATCTCCCTCGCTCCCGACGCCCCTCCTTTATTGTGAGTCACGTGCGTTCTTGGTGAGCCGCCATTACGGGCGTGGTCAGTGGCCCTCGCGTGACGCAGCCTGCAGTGTCACCGCCGCCATCTTGCCACGTCTTACCCCCACTCGGGCTCACCCCCCCCCCCCCACACTCTCTCACACACCTCGTTCCCACACACACGCGCACACACACACACACACACGCACACACACACACACCCACTCGCTCAACCACCCACTTCCTTCCACACTCTCTCTCTCTCACACACACACACACACACACACACCCTTCTTGATGCTTGTTGATTGTGTAATGTTTTGTAGTTGCTAGGGTTTATACAGCAATGTTGATGTTGGTTATGAATTAATGTCAGCAGTGAGAATAAACCCTGTCATATTGCAGAGAGAAGTTGTCCTGATTTTTCGTTGCATATTGTGATAAAGCTGGTTGACGAGGTCAGTGCCTGAGCTCCACGCCTTCTTCTGAATACTCTGAGACTGAATTACGTCTGATCATTGGTCCAGGTTTTCCCGGTGGTGCCCCGTTATAAGATAATTAGAATATTATGCTTTTAATAATCTATAATTAATATTATTAATTATGAATTATTGCCAATGATCTTATGTAGCTCCTTCCCTGCACAACAGTGCGTGTGTCCATGCACGTGTGTGTGCGTGCATGCACTATTGTGCATGTTTGTATGTGTATGGGTGAGTGTGTGCGTGTCTGTGTGTCTTGCTTACACATTGGATGCATGTTCACTCATAGCTGTTGGCCATAGCAGCCATTGAATATCTAGCTCTAAGGCTAATATCCATCACTGCCTACTGCCATTTTTATTGTCAGCCATTTTGTTCTTCTCTTACTTACACCCCTTCTCAGATTCAGACTTCAGTGTTCTCTCAACATACACAAATTGCACATCAGATTGTAGGAAAAGCTGTGCCGGTAGCAACATGTGACCACAGAAACAAAAGGACTTATAGTTTTGGCTCAGCAAGGTCAAAAAGGACAAGTTTTCCAACCAACTGCCCCATTCACTCCCATATTAACTCAGATTAAGACCTTCAGGAGAAAAGCAGATGACCCCAGTTCTTTAAATTGTTGGTGTGACCACATATTTGGCACCACAAGAATAAAATTTACATGGCTGTGTTCGCAGTCTTCTCTTCTCACTCAACATGTGTTTGGTTTGGCTGTGGGACTTAGTGTCTGTCACTCAGAGGCAGTAGTTCGAGAGGCAGATTTTCATCAAATGCATGTCTTGCCTACACAGTGGATACATGTCCACCCACAGTTGCTGGGCAGAAATTGTCAAAGCTGATTGTGATTGGTTTAACTGAATGTCTGGCTCTAAGTCTAATATACATGGCTGCCTACTACCATTGTTCTTCTGTCCCATTTAAGGCAGCTAAACACAGTCCACAGTCAAATAATGTACTCTGTTGTTACTTTGAGTTCAGATTTTACTTCACTCACCACTCAAGCGCAGCCTCCAAACGTATTTCTCTTTGCCTAGAAACAATATATTAGTCTCATCTTATGTATCTCAGTTTATCTGTGTGTATGTCTGCTCAAACTATGCAGCACCAGTTATGACTGTTTTTATCCATAGGTTCGCAAGAAAGTACATTCATAATAAACATTCAAATTCTAGGCACTTCTACACACACTACATTAAGCAAAAGTTCACACATAACCAACAATCTTTACGTAATAAAGCTATCAGCTAATAATTGTCAAATAAAAACACAATCACATGAGACAATTAAACATAAACACAACAATTAGCCTATATATACCTTAGCTGAATTAATGCTTAAGTATACTGAATATAAGATTCAGTCTTTCCCTCAAGATGCCCTTTGCTTTATTTATTTATTTTATTTAATATTTACTGTCACACTGTCTCTCCTGTTCTCTCACCTGTGGTTTGTGCTTTACTGAAGCTAGGGCTACATTCATACACACAGAGGAACGGGGGGGAGACAGGCGCTTGTTACTGCAGATATGTTTCTGCAGCTAACAGGCAGCACCAAGTTAGCTAGCTCAACTGTCATGACAAGAAATTTGCTCTTCGCTCACCGCCAGGTAGGGCGCAGAGGCGCCGAGCGGATGCGGAGGAGCTCAGGTATACGTCATCGAGAAGTGGGAGCTATTCACCGTTGCTAGGCAACACCAAACGCAACTTGTCACTCCGGAAAGAAAAGGATGAGGAGGAAAAAGCAGACTCCCCTTCTGCAAAAACTAACCACAGCTCTATGTAACAACATGATAGGATTTACTGTTGCTGAGCTAAAGGACAGTTTATATAGCTACGAAGCACTGATCCTGTCACTGTGTCTGCCTGGTATAGCGAACGTACACAAACAGCTAAACTAACGTTAGCATTGTATTTAGCTTAACGGTAGCTCGTAAACTCTGCCTAATCACAAGCCTGGTAGCCCGATCTGACTACTGACATTTCGCCAAGCAATACTCTTCCTGCCGAGATCGTGGTATCGTGTTATACAGTTCGGGGAACTCGGAAACACAGAGAATGAGTTTTTCTTCCATTTTCTCTCCCTCCTCTATTTGTATGTGTCGCTTTTGGCTACGTCACATTCAGCTGTTATCTCATTGGTTGCGCTTTGAAAGGTCAGCGGCAAACGAGGTCAAAGTTGAACTTTGGGTGCGCCATGCCAAGGGTAGTGGTGCCGCTAGGTCGGGCGCCACCGCTCTCTCCATAAGAAAATATGGGACAGCCAGCGCAAAGCGTTTTTACCGTTGATCATGTATAGGGGTTTTTAAACCGCCGGATTTCGACGCACCTCCCTCTCCCGCCCTTCCCCCTGACCGCCTATCGTGCGAGGCTTCTTTTCCTGTCCGTATTTATCGATTATCATGCCAATTTACTGTCAGTTTACATATTTCTGACTATTTAACTGCTGTTTTTTGACATTAAAGAGACAGGAACGGAGACACACAGCCACTCACCTCAACAGACGCGGGAGAAGTTAATGGTCCGACGACGTCACACAGCCAAGTCAAGTCGAGGTGCCTTCACGGACACTCGGAAATTCCACCGTTACACACTGAAAACTTACAAAATGCCACTAAAATGTGTGTGGGTTTGTTTTTTTTTCGAATGTATTGCATTATGCACATTATACAGCTACATTATTAGTACCATTTCTATGATGTAGTTTATATGGCAAAGTTCAAATTTAAGCTTGCAAATGTTTTGATATAACTGGTTTGAGAAATTGGTCTGCCAATTCCCTTTCATACATCCTAATTTTAGTTTCCAATTCCTTTATCTTACTCATGTCCTCCCTTTTCTTTTTAGATGCATATGCTATAATTTTCCCTCGAATATAAGCTTTAGATGCTTCCCACTCTGTTGATCTCCTGTCTGAGCTGCCTGTATTTAATTCAAAAAAAGACTGCAATTCTTCTTTTAATAATAAGTTAAAAGCCTCATTAGATAATAGTTTTGGTTTGGGTTACATTGGTGGTTGGTGCATAAATATTGCACAAAATAATATTTTTGCCATCTATATTAGCCTGTAAACAAATCATTCTACCCTCATTATCCTTTATCTGTCTAACCAATTTAAAGCCATATTTTTATGTATAAGTATAACCACCCCATTGCGTTTACTGGAAAATGAACTATGAAAAACATGTCCTACCCATCCAAATTTTGGTTTCAGAGCTTCCTCTGACTTAAAATGTGACTCTTGAATAAATGCAGGACTTCCACAACCTTTTATATTCCAGCTGATAATTGTAACATAATTTCTAGCCATTTAATATGACAATAAACAAAAACACAATGCCCTGAGAGAAAAAAAAACAAGCAAACAAGGTCCGTGGGGTCCTCCCAACTGCTCGTTGCTAATGACAGCCTGTGTAAGCCGACCCACCCGCATCACATTCTCTCATGATCTACCTGTCCCTTGATCCTCAGTCCAGTTGAAAATAAATATGTATCCCGTACATGTTTCAAGCGTTGTTGCAATTCTGGTTGATAAAGTGTTCAGCCTCCTCCACGCTTGTAAAATGATGGCTCTTGCCCTTCCATGTGAATCTCAGCGTGGCGGGGAAGGCCAGTGTGTATCTCACATTGCGTTGCTGTAGTGCCTTCTTCGTGGTCAGGAACTCCTTCCTCTTCTCCGCTAACTTCTTGGTTAGATCAAGAAATATCGACAGCCTTTGTCCATCCCATTTCACTCCTCATGTCTTGGCTGCAGCTCTCAATACCTTCTCGCAGGCGGACTGCCCCAGAAAGCGGATCAGTATGGGTCTGGGCAGCTGGTCCTCATTCGGCATCGGGGCTAGCATTCGGTGCATTTGTTCAATTTCAAACTCCGCCTCAGGGTTTATCCCTAGCCCTTCGCTCAGAACTTTTTTGACACATTCCTCCAAAGTGCCATTTGTCCCGTATGTCTCCACCAGTCTCACCAATCTTATGTTGTTTCTTTTGCAGTGATTCTCCAGGATTTGCACACGGTCCCATAGCATATCCACCTTTTTCCCCATGGTACTAGTGTTTGTCACAAGGCCCTCAGTCGTGTCCTCCAGCTGGGAGATTCGCTCCTCCGCCTTCTCCACTTGTACCTGTAGCCCGCTGACAGAGTTTTTCAGCTCAGTGGTGGTTTCTTTAATGGTCACTACATCAGCAGCTACTTCTGTCAGTTTAGTACTCAGTTTGGTTATTTCAGCAAAAAATTTTTCGATGCTTATTTTCTGTTCTGCAGCTTCGTCGGGAGACTTGTCCTCATTAGCAACTAGCTTGTTCCGAGTAGCTATGTGGCCCATATCCTAAAATATTTCGACGTTGTCGCCATTTCTCACCGACAAAAATGTAGTCAAAGTACTAAGAACTTTTTTGGGATAAAGTCTATCAATATTTAGCTCAAGGTAGGCAGATAAATATGGATTAAACAATTAAATTAGTAGCGAGTGGTCTGAGCCCCCTTACAGTGCTGCCATCCTGCTCAGCGTACCCACGTGACTCCTCATTTTCATTTAGTTCTAGGGATAACCTAATCAGCATTTCTGTAAATGTGCCAGTGTTAGACAGACAGTTAGCTGGCTAAATTTCAACTGCAGGTGAGAAGTTTTGAAACCTATGAAATGTATTTTTTGGCCACTTGGGCTGTGTTGATTATATATATGACAGCCACCCCAAACTAGAGCTGTAACATGTAATTGGTTAATAGATAATTAATCAACTATTAAATTAATCACCAATAATTCTGATAATTGATTGACAACTTTGAGCCATTTTTTAAAGGAAAAAAGTCTCAATACTCTGTTTTTAGATCCTCAAATGTGAATATTTTCTGGGTTTTTTTAGTCCTCTGTGACAGTAAACTGAATATATCTAGTTTGTGGACAAAAGAAGACATTTGAGGACGTCATCTTGGGCTTCAAGAAACGCTGATCAAGTGATTTTCACACTTTTTTTTGACATTTTATAGTCCAACCGATTGATTAATCAATACATTAATTCTGAAATAATAAATTATGAAATATTAAAAATAATTGTTAGTAGCAGCACCACCCCAAACAAATCAAATAAATGTCATTAGTCCAGGAGTGGCACAATTACTTTCTCTGCAATCAAGAGCACTAAACAGTAGAATGAAAACAGATCTATCGGACTTGTGTATACAGCATTTTTATGACAATCAACCATGATCAAAATTCTTTGCTCACCTTAGTTTCCATTGTTTTCACTGGATGCGATTAGTGCATTGTCTTTCTGAGCCACAGCCAGATCTTGGAGTGCATCACTGGGACTCTGGTTCACTACCAGCCTATAAGGATCTGTCACTGTAGAAGGTGATGTGGTGATCAACCTCACCAGATTGTCGATGCGTCCCAAAAGACTGACCAACACTTTTAAATTCACTTAGAGCTGCAAATTAGAGCTGCAAACCACGGCTGCAGACTCAAGAATGACTTGATGACACAATTTCAGAACTCAAGATCTAAACAAGATTAGTGGATTCTGAAAAGGAATAGTGAACTTTAGTGGCTCACTCAGTTACAACATGGTCTGCGACATGAATATGCCATGTTGACAACTGTTTAGCTCATCTTGTTCAGATTGCTAATGTAGTCTACAGGCTTTCAGTACACATTGAACTTGTTTATGTAATAAATTTGCATTGAACCATTGTTAAAAAGATACGTAGTGTTCATAAGCTGTTATGTGACAATTTTAAAGATCTTGTTTTTAAAGGTACACTTGTAGTTTTGGGAAAGAATTTTGAATCAAAAAAGAATATTCACAGATACATACATGACTGACTGAATTAATAATTAATTACAGAATAAAGAAATTGTCCTCAAACAGCATAATTTTCATATTGTTTCTTTTTTTTTGCAGGGACCCAACTTTCTGGCTTCAGACAGTGTTTTAGGGACCTCATTTCCCTCTTAGGATCCCTTATTTATTCAGTTATGAAAATATATCAATATTTGCGTTTGTATTATTACTTTTCTGAGTTTGAATTTCTTTTCCAAAACTGCATAATGTGCCTTTATAGTTGCTAGGTTTACACTAAATGGTCAGAAGTATGCCACACAGTACCTTCATAACTGTTAAGAGGATGGTTCATTCGAAGTGTGTTTGTATAAGGTACTTATCCATAGTCAGTGTATTGCCCACAGTAGATGTTAGTTGGCTGCTTCTGGTTTGGAGAAGCAGCAGGAGTACCGATGTAGATGAACTAAACAGTGTACTGCTTTAGACAGGGTTAGCAGCAAAACATTTTAACCACTTGAAAGTGTTCTTCCCAACAAAAAAGTATTTAACTTTATGCAATATTTCAAATATTTTCACTGCTTTACCTTCCTGTCAGCCAGCCTTTCCAACAGGATCTCGCCTTCATACAAGCCAAATATCATATCTCCAAAGCCACCCGAGTCTTAGCAGAAGGACTAATTACTTAATACATGGTTGGTTTGGAGAGAGTGATATTTAGCTTATATAACAGCAGTATACCATGAGAAAAGGCTGCCTGGTAGAAAGGTGAAGCTGAGAAAATATTCAAAATATAATGTACATTTAAACTGATACAATTTTTTGTAAGTGGTTAAAATATGTTACATGTTGTTGCTGACCCTTTCCTCAACAGTGCATTGCTACACTTCTGTGCTGGTACGCATCTTTGCTTCTACAAAATTGGAGGCGTGTCAACATCCATCGACTGCAGGTAAGTAAGTGTCTCATACAACCTAGGTTCTTTATAAACACCTGAAAAATGTTAGAAATTAGTTTTAATACAAATATGAAATATTGTAGTTAAAGGTATAGTTTTTGCACACTTTCCTGATATTGCTAGTTACATGACGTTGATAGATACTTTATTTTAAACCAGATTTCTAGAGGCTTTCAGTTCCTGCACAGTTTACAGACGGCCAAATGTGTTTCTCTGCAATTATAATTTTCTTTTAGGATAAAAAAAAAAAATTACTGAAACTGACTGCCTCACTTTTTTGAGTACATTTCTCAGCACTCTTCCTTTATACATAAATAATATTGTATGACAGAGAAAAACATCTTTTTTTTAAAGTTTTAAGTTAGTGTTTTTGAGTTACAGATAATAAGAGGGCTTACTGAACATGAAATGATGGGTTTTCATTAGGCCTGTCACAGTACGTAACAGCCAATGAAATACAAGTAATTTTTCCAACAACCAATCAAAGCACAGATGTTTTTTATGACAGCCAATCAGAATATAGGGGGATTTTACAACAGCCAATCACAATACAGGGGGATTTTCCAGCAACCAATCAGAATAAAGAGGTATTTCTCAACAGCAAATCACATTACAGTGGGATTTTACAACAGCCCACCACAATACAGGGTGATTTTCCAACAGCCAATCAGAATAAAGGGGGATTTTACAACAGCCAATCACATTACAGTGGGATTTTACAACAGCCAATCAGAATACAGGGTGATTTTACAACAGCCAATCAGAATACAGGGGGATTTTACAACATCCAATCAGAATATAGGGGGATTTTACAACAGCCAATCACAATACATGGGGATTTTCCAGCAACCAATCAGAATGTATGGGTTTTTTGCAACAGCCGATCAAAATATGAGGGAGTTTTTACAACAGCCAATCACAGTACAGGGGGATTGTCCAGCAACCAATCAGAATAAAGAGGTATTTTCCAACAGCCAATCACAATGCAAGGGGATTTTACAACAGCCAATCACAACACAGGGGGATGTTCCAGCAACCAATCAGAATAAAGAGGTATTTCTCAACAGCCAATCACATTACAGTGGGATTTTACAACAGCCAATCACAATGCAAAGGGATTTTACAACAGCCAATCACAGCACAGATGTTTTTCATGACAGCCAATCACAATACAGAGTCATTTTCAAACAACTAATCAGAATGCAGGGGAATTCTGCAACAGCCAATCAGAATATAGGGGGATTTTACAACAGCCAATCACAATAAAGGGGGATTTTACAGTAACCAATCAGAATGCAGGGTGATTTTACAACAGCCAATCACAAAACAGGGTGATTTTCAAACAGCCAATCAGAATACAGGGGGATTTTACAACAGCCAATCACAGCACAGACGTTTTTCATGACAGCCAATCACAATATGGGGTCATTTTCAAACAACGAATCAGAATGCAGATGTTTTTTATGACAGCCAATCAGAATATAGGGGGATTTTACAACAGCCAGTCACAATACAGGGGATTTTCCAGCAACCAATCAGAATAAAGAGGTATTTCTCAACAGCCAATCACATTACAGTGGGATTTTACAACAGCCAGTCACAATGCAGAGTTATTTCTCAACAGCCAATCACAGCACATACAGTTAAGCCCAAAATTATTCATACCCCTGGCAAATTTTGCTTAAAATTACTTTTATTTAACCAGCAAGTTTTTTTTGGGACCGGAAATGACACAGGCTTCTCCCAAAAGATAATAAGAAGATTTACAAGAGGCATCATTGTGGAAAAAAAAATTTCTCAGCTTTTATTTACATTTCAACAAAAAGTGGCATGTCCAAAATTATTCATACCCTTTGCAAACTGTCACAGTCTATGGGAAAATCCAAAGGTCTGTAAAATTCCAAATAGTCCAAGCTGTTCTAAAGTATCTAATTACCCTGATTCATTGGGAACAGCAGTTGTAATCAACTCAACAGGTGAAAAACAGCAGCTTTCTGCAGTTGGTTTGTGAACAGTCATGACAAAGGAGCCCACTGAGGACCTGCGGCTGCGCATTGTGGCTGCTCACAAGTCTGGAAAGGGCTATAAGGTCATATCTAAATGTTTTCAAGTTCCAGTGGCTACAGTGCAAAGTATTATTAAAAAATACAACACGTTCTGCACTGTGGAAAATCTCAGAGGACGTGGTCAGAAGCTAAAATTGACACCTGTGCTGGCCAGGAGGATAGTGAGAGAGGTGAAAAAGAATCCAAGGATCTCCAAGGCCATCCTGGTGAATCTGGGCTGTGCAGGTGGCAATGTCTCAAAGCAGACCGTCCAACGGACACTGCACACTGCTGGGTTACATGGACGCAGACCAAGGAGGACGCCACTTCTCCAGATAAGGCACACAAAAGCCCGCTTGGCCTTTGCAAATGCTCATCTGGACAAAGAAGAAGACTTCTGGTCTTCTGTTTTATGGTCAGATGAAACAAAAATTGAATTGTTTGGCCACAATGATGTATCCTTCATTTGGCATAAAACAGGAGAAGCCTTCAACCCTAAGAACACCATCCTCACTGTCAAACATGGTGGTGGGAACCTAATACTTTGGGGGTGTTTTTCAGCCAATGGACCAGGGAACCTAATCACAGTAAACGGCACCATGAAAAAAGAGCAATACATTAAGATTCTCAACAACAACATCAGACAGTCTGCAGAGAAACTTGGCCTTGGGCACCAGTGGGCATTTCAGCACGACAACGACCCAAAACACTGTGAATAATAACATACAAGAACCTGTTTCTGATTGCATTAAACTGTCTTATAACTATGTTGCACTAATTCAAGTTCATGCACAGGTCAACAAGATATGTTGTGTAAATGATAACATAACAGGATGTTGAGCAATACAGAAAGTCCCAAAACGAGTATCAATGATACATCTGACCCAGACAGACACTCACACAAAGGAGGAACCAGCACTTATCTCTTCACAACAGACAGACCCTACCCAAAAAAACAGGCCTGAATATGCACGCACCCACATAGTCTGATAGTCTGAAGGGAAAACACCCACACACACAGGATGCATGCGTTGATCACGCAACATATAGGCCAATGAGACATACCAAAATAAGTAAACAACCAATCAGGGCACGACACAACCCCAAAGAGAAGAGTACAAGACACCGTACCCCTAGACACGAGTCAGATCTCTCTCAGTATTCGTACTTGACCTGTGCTGAATTGATCTCCGCGCTCTGCAGACCGTGAATAAATGCTGTTGCTGCAATCCTTGATTCTCTGACTGTTTTCTTCTCCACATCAACGGACTCGGTGAGGCAACAAGTAGAAATTTCATGCCTCAACAACACACAGCAAAAGTGGTGAAGAAATGGTTAGCGGACAAAAACATGAACATTTTGCAGTGGCCGAGCCAGAGTCCTGACTTGAATCCAATGGAAAACCAGTGGAGGGAGCTAAAGATCAGGGTGATGGCAAGGAGAACCTCCAACCTGAATGAGTTGGAGCTCATCGCTAAAGATGAATGGGCAAAAATACCATTGGAGACATGCAAAAAGCTGGTCAGCAATTATAGGAAGTGTTTGATTGCTGTAATAGCCAATAAAGGTTTTTTACGATTGATTATTGAGAAGGGTATGAATAATTTTGGACATGCCACTTTTTGTTGAAATGTAAATAAAAGCTGAGAAATAATTTTTTCCACAATGATGCCTCTTGTACATCTTATTATTATCTTTTGGGAGAAGCCTGTGTCATTTCCGGTCCCAAACAAAACTTGCTGGTTGAATAAAAGTAATTTTAAGCAAAATTTGCCAGGGGTATGAATAATTTCGGGCTTAACTGTATGTCTTTTATGACGACCAATCACAATACAGGGTCATTTTCATTGAAAATATGTTTTATTGATTTTTTACAATTATTATCCCACAGAGATGAAAAATACAGAACAAATGCATATCCCTTCAATTTACGCATTCATCCCCAAAATGTAGGAGTGCATTGTTCAGCAGATATGTTGACACAGTGAGTTCACCATTCCCATCCCCTCCCACCCACCCAACCACCCATAGGTTTACATGGTATAAAGCACACTTGGGGAGTAGGAGAACATAAATTGAGAGAAAAGAGAGAAATAAAACAAAAGTAAACAAAAATAACAAACAAAAGCAAAAACAACGTAACTGATAAAGATATGCATTAAAAAATAAATAAAACAAATAAATAAATAAAATAAAAAGAAATTTTAAAAAAACAGGGGGGGGGGGGGGGGGGTTGGAGGGTCACTGCTGTGATCGATTGTATGTGAGTTCCACCTTATTTATTGTCAAGGGGCTCCTGCAAGGAGTCATAAAAGTCTAGAAAGGGCTTCCACACTTTTAAAAAGATTGAATGGATCCTTTGAGTGTGTATTTAATTTTTTCTAGTTTTAAGAAATACATAACATCGTTGACCCAGTGAGAAAAGGATGGGGGAGCTTGTTGTTTCCATCTGAAAAGGATCAAACGCCTCACAAGGAGTGCGGTAAAAGCTATAACGATGGGTGGTATGGCAGCTCAAGCTTCCTCTGGTGTTAAACCAAAGAGGGCACAGATCGGATCAGGATCCAACTGGGTTCCAAATATCTCACTAAAAGCTTTGAAAATACTTTCCCAAAAGGTGGAAAGGTTCGGGCACCGCCAGAACATGTGTGTTAGGTCTGCTGGTTGACCTCTACATCGGGGGCATAATGGATTAGCATTCGGATAGATCTTTGCCAACCTGGCCTTAGTAAAATGAACTCTATGCACCACTTTCAGTTGGATTAAACCGTGCTTAGTGGACGTAGATGACGTATGTATCAGTTTTAAGATGGAGTCCCATTGATCGTCTCTAAAAACTATTCCAAGGTCAGAATCCCAGGCCTTCCTTAAATTTTCAGTAGAGTGCAGGTTAATGCTCTGGATGAGAGTATATATATCTGAGTTACCAGCCCTCTCCGGTCTGATTTCAGTTCAAGAATATTTTCAATATGTGATTTTATGGGCTTATTCGGAAACGAACTAAATGTTTTCTGTACGAAACTCCTAACATGTAAATAACGGAAGAGATGGTTCTTAGGCAAGTCATAGGTTTGGGATAATTGAGGGAAAGACATAAATATGTCTAGACATTGACTTGATCCCATTATTGAACCACAGACTGAATGCAGGGTCTGTACAGGAGGGAGTGAACATGTGGTTTGACTTAACGGGTGAAAGGATAGAAGGCCTCTGTAGCCCACAATGTTTTCTAACTGAGTCCAAATTCTTATGGTGTAGTTAACTATTGTATTTGAGCTCAGGTTATTGCTAACAAGGGGCAAGGCCGCACAGATCACTGAACCTGGATGATGTTGGCATGATGAAAGCTCCAATTGCACCCAGTCTGCTTTATCTACGATTGGTTTATCTTCAAACCAGTGAATTAATTTCTGGATATTGCATGCCCAGTAATAAAAAATAAAATTTGGCAACGTGAGTCCTCCTGAGCACTTCGATCCTTGGAGGTGGGTCTTTCTAATACGACTAGGTTTGTTCGCCCATATGAAAGAAATAATGGTTTTATCGAGTGTTTTAAAGAAAGTTTTTTCAATTAGAATTGGAATGTTTTGGAAAAGGTATAAAAATTTTGGCAATACTATCATTTTAATAAGGTTCACACGTCCTGCTACAGACAGTGGTAGAGAGGCCCATCGGTTCATATCCTGCTTACATTTATTAAGGACTGCCATAAATTTTTTCTTAAAAGTAGTAGGGAGAGAGCGAGTAACCTCAATTCCCAAATACCTGAGGCCATTTTGGACCATTTTAAAGGGGAAAAGATTAGAGGGAATTTCATCTGCCTTAGAGTTTAGGGGAAGGAGCTCGCTTTTTTGCAAGTTCAACTTGTATCTGGAAATTTTCCCGAATTGATTCAGAATATCTAGAATGCAGGGAATTGATGAAGGTGGGTTGGAGACATAAAAGTAGATCGTCTGCATAAAAAGATGTTTTGAACTCTAGGTCCTCCCGCTGTATACCTTTAAAGTCCTTGCAGTGTCGCAGTGCAATAGCTAAGGGCTCAATGGCCAATTCAAACAGGAGGGGGGACAGAGGACATCCCTGCCTTGTCCCCCGTCTGAGAGGGAAGTAACCAGACTGGGTATTATTGGAGATCACAGACGCCAGGGGGGAAGAGTAAAGCAATTTGATCCAGGCTATGAACCTTTCTTTAAAGCCAAACTTTTGAAGAGTGAAGAATAAATGTTCCCACTTGACCCGGTCAAAGGCCTTTTCAGCGTCGAGTGAAATTACTAGCTCAGGGCATGTTGACCAGGCTGAGTGGACAGCGTTGAATAGCTTTCTCAAATTTGAATAAGAGTGTCGACCTTGAATAAAACCTGTTTGATCGGGCAAAATAATATCGGGGATCACACTCTCTAGGCGCTTAGTCAACACTTTTGATAATATTTTAAAGTCCACATCTAACAAAGAAATGGGACGATATGATGTACAAAAGAGTGGATCTTCATCTTTCTTCGCCAATACTGAGATTGAGGCCTGTCTCAGTGTCGTGGGAAGGATACCTTGAAAGAGCGCCTCTTTAAACATGGCTTGGAGAATAGGTGCAAGTAAATGGGCAAACTTTTTATAGAATTCGCAGGTGAATCCGTCAGGGCCGGGTGACTTATTATTTTGCATAGATTTGACGACTGTGATAATTTCAGAAACCGAAATGTCTGCACACAATTTAGTATTCTGGTCCTCTGACACACTTGGAATAGTAAGGTTTTCAAAAAATTTACATGGGAGATCGGAGTCACCGCTGCATTCCGATGTATAGAGGTCAGAATAGAATTGAAAAAAAGCTTTATTTATGTCGTCATGATCTGTTAAAATCTCTCCTGTGTGTGATTGGATCTTTGTAATGGAGCAAGCAGCCACTGCCTGACGAGCTTGCAGAGCTAATAGACTACTCGCTTTATCTCCAAATTCGTAGGCATTATGCCTGGTTTTCATAATAAGGCGTGTTGCCTCATCAGTGGTTAAAAGGTCGAATTCGGTTTGTAGTCTCAAGCGGTCCTTGTAAAGATCCGGAGTCTGGTTTGAAGCATATTTTGAGTCAATGTCTAGCATTCGGTGGGAGATTTCATGTAATTTTATTTTTTTTTCTCTTTTAAGTGTAGAGGAGTAAGCTATGATTTGTCCACGAATGTATACTTTAAGAGTCTCCCATAATGTGGCGAATGAGATCTCGGGGGAGGTGTTTGTCTCCAGGAAAAGTTCAATTTGGGATGAAATAAACTTTACAAATTTCTCGTCCGATAGTAGAAGAGGGTTGAGTCTCCAGATTCTGTTAGGGGGAGGGCGATTTGGAAGATCCAGGTCAAATTGGATGGAACTGTGATCTGATATAAAAATACTGGTATATGAACAAGTATTAATCTTGGGTAGGACCCTGTTATCAAGAAGAAAATGATCTATACGGGTATAAGTATGATGTACATTTGAGAAAAAGGAATAGTTTCTCGTGTGGGGAAACTGAAACCTCCAAATATCTGAAAGGCCACACTGACACATAAAATCATTCACGACTCCTGCTGACCTAGAAAGAGTCGGAGGGTTGGTTGAGGACCTGTCCAAAGTGACGTCCAAAACAAGATTGAAGTCTCCTCCTATTATGAGATAACCATGATCAATCTTGGGTATCGTCAGAAATAGTCTTTCAAAAAATTTGCTATCATCGCAGTTTGGTGCATCTAAGTTCACCATAATTACAGGGTTGGCAAAGAGTTGTCCAACAACAATGACATATCGCCTGTTAGGATCACTAATTACTTCTTGGGAGTGAAAAGAAATATTTTTGTTTATTAATATACCCGTTCCTCTTGCTTTTCCATTAAATTTGAAATGATACACTTGACCAACCCAGCTTCGGTTGAGGCAGACAACACTGGCATTACATAGGTGGGTTTCTTGTAAAAATAATACATCTGCCTTCAGTTGTTGGAAGTGAGACATAACTTTTTGCCTTTTAACTGGGTTATTAACCCCTTTGACATTCCAGGATAAGAACTTGGTGGAGTTATTCGTTACCTTATTGTGGTCGCCACCCATACTGGTTTAGAAGAGTAAACAGGTGGTAAGGTAAGATAGTTCAATGATGGCAAGATGGTGTCTTGTCTGAAAAGTGTGCCACAGCAGATAGCACTGGGGGGGGAGGGGGAAAAGTTAATACTAAAGGAAAAAAATAAACAAATTTAAAAAAAAATTAGGTAACAAAAAAAAAAAAAGATACTTCCCATCACATGTACATAAACCTGCAAAACCTATCTCTTGGCTTGTGCCGTTACACAGTTTGTTCTCTGTTTTACTCTGCACTTCAACCTCTGTCGTTATGTAAATCTTTCTTTTTTAAATACAGAGAAAAATGAATTTAAACATGATGAACCTTTACTTCACAAGTATCCGCACCTTGGTATATAATACAGTCCCCTAGCCAGTGCACACATCAATAAGCAACGATTCTACATATCAACAGCCTCAGCTGGAGGAAGAACAGCAATCAACAAGCAATAATAATAATAGTGTGTGTCATCAAATATCATTAAGGCATGAAAGCATAGTCATGACAGCTCTTTCAATAATTTTTAGCTATGTTAATTGTTTTTAAATCTTCAAACAGTGAACAAAACACTGAAACACTGAAATTTTTATAGGTAGCCCAGCAACAAGAAATAAATGAATAAATAGTAAAAACGAAAAATAAATAAATAAATAAATAATAAAAAATAAATAAATAATAATAAAAAAATAAAGGTTGAACTGGGATACTAGAGAAGCCCTTAAACTTACAAACTAAGGTAGTCAGCTCTTTATAAATCAAAGTGTCAATCCCTTAAAACATTCAATGTGAGCCCTTGGATGTCTATAAGGATGATTTTTTGAGCAATAGAAAACTTGGTTAATAAAAAAAAAATAAAAAAAAAAAAATAAATAAATAAAAAAAAAAAAAAGATTATACAAATCCAAATAGCTGACATAATGATCGTTTGCTCTAATTTATCTGATCAAAATTACTGGGTTCACAATCATAATGTTTGGTCCAGTTGTCGGGTGACAAGCTTAATACAGCATCACTGGTATTAAATTAACTTAGGACTGGCGGCGTTACGAAGAAAAGAGCGTTTCTCTTCACCCAGCTGAGTACAGTATGACATTAACTAGCTCCCCTTTAATGTCATCAGGGCTAACAGCTGACAGCAGGGGCAAAGCCAGCCGGCGCTGCTAATGTTATGACACCAGAGAGAAAAAAAAAAAAAAAAAAAAAAGGGGGGGGGGAGAAAAGGAAAGGCGCCCGAGTCATGGCCCCAGCATGTCCGCGATAGCATATGGCAGACGCAAACCTCTGAGTGTGTCTAACACAAATAGTAATAACACAGTAGATAAAGTATTTTAAGCCCCACATAAATTTATAGTATCTGAGGGATATATGTGTCTTTACTGGTCAGATAGTGTCCATTAGTGGCACAGTAAACAAAAGTAAATGCTGCCGTATATATTATTAAGGTTAATAGCATAGTAGAGTATATCATTCAGTCTTCCGTTGCCTACTATCTTAGTTAGTCTAAGTCGGCAATTTAATTCACTCACCAGTCAGTTCAACAAAGCTGAGCTGGAAGAGAGCAATGTCCCCGGTTGTTTTCTTCAATGATAGTGTTACGTTTGCTCAGGGGTTTCGTCCGGCGGGTCGTTTGTCCTCCAAAAAAGCAGCGACTTCAGCTGGGGAGCTGAACTCGTGCCTGGATCCATCGGTGACCACACAAAGCTTAGCGGGGAAGCGTAGGCTGAACTGGTATCCCGCTGGTCTCAACTGGGTCTTGACCGGGGCAAAGGCGGCTCTCTTCCTAGCCACTTCAGCACTGTAGTCGGGGTAAATGTGAATCTCCAAGCCTCTGTAGGACAGGGGGCCTTTCTCTCGTGCCAGCTGCATGATTCGTTGCTTCACCTGGCAGCGGTGAATGCAGGCTTTGAAGGGTCGGCGCGCGCCGTCTTGTCTTCTCTGGGTGGCCAGCCTGTGTGCTCTATCCGAGGACCGAGGATCTCTCCCAGGCAGGATTCAATGAAAGAGGTCGGTTAGTTGGCTTCGGCTCCCTCTGGTATGCCTGTTATACGAATATTGCACCTCCTGGATCTGTTCTCAAGGTCATCCACTTTTAATTGCAGCTGTTCGTTTTCTTTCATAAGTTTTCCGACTGCCAATTCCAGTGTAGTTAGCCTCCCGTGGAAATCATTCATTTAAGTTTCAATGGCCTGGAGTGTCTGGTCGTGTTTGGCGATGGCGGCATGGTTGGCTGAAATTTGTGCCGTCAGGCTTGTAATAATCCTCTCCTCCATACCACTGAGCAGTTTCTGGATGATCAAAGACGTCGCCGGCGGGTGGTCGTTGTCAACATGTGCGGGGTCAGTGCTAGCAAGTGGCTCAAAAGCTAACTCGCCATCTTGTTTGATCTCGCTCCTGTTTTCGGCTTTTTTACCTTTAGTTGTGGCCGTCTTGCCCATGTTTAGGACACAAACTCAGAAGTCCGCTTTAGGAACAGGTTCACCACGTTCTAAGTAGGCAAATAATTCAACGGGTATCAAATAAATGTCGAGTGGTAACAGAGCTCTTCCGACCTGCAGCCTACTCCATCGCCCCAGGGTCATTTTCAAACAACCAATCAGAATGCAGGGTTTTTTGCAACGGCCAATCAGAATATAGTGGGACTTTGCAACAGCCAATCAGAATATAGGGGGATTTTACAACAGCCAATCACAATAAAGGGGGATTTTACAGTAACCAATCAGAATAAAGAGGTATTTCTCAACAGCCAATCACATCACAGTGGGATTTTACAACAGCTAATCAGAATACAGGGTGATTTTCCAATAGCCAATCAGAATACAGGGTGATTTTCCAATAGCCAATCAGAATACAGGGTGATTTTACAACAGCCAATCACAAAACAGGGTGATTTTACAACAGCCAATCACAGTGCAGGGGGATTTTACAACATCCAATCACAGCATAGGGTGATTTTACATAGCCAATCAGAATGCAGGGGGATTTTACAACAGCCAATCACAAAACAGGGTGATTTTCAAACAGCCAATCAGAATACAGGGGGATTTTACACAAGCCAATCAGAATCCAGGGGGATTTTGCAACAGCCAATTAGAATATAGGGGGATTTTCCAACAGCCAATCACAATACAGGAGGATTTTCCAGTAACCAATCAGAATAAAGAGGTATTTCTCAACAGCCAATCACATTATAGTGAGATTTTCCAACAGCCAATCACAATACAGGGGGATTTTCAAACATCCATCCATCCATCCATTGTGTTCCGCTTATCCAGGGCTGGGTCGCGGGGGCAGCAGTCTGAGCAGGGACACCCAGACTTTTCTCTCTCCCTGGACACTCCCTCCAGGTGTTCCGGAGGGACCCCAAGGCGTTCCCAGGCCAGCCGAGCGACATAGTCACTCCAGCGTGTCCTGGCCAATCACAATACAGGGGGATTTTCCAGCAACCAATCAGAATAAAGAGGTACTTCTCAACAGCCAATCACATTACAGGGGGATTTTACAACAGCCAATCACAATACAGGTGGATTTTCCAGTAACCAATCAGAATAAAGAGGTATTTCTCAACAGCCAATCACAATACAGGGTGATTTTACAATAGCCAATCACAGCACAGATGTTTTTCATGACATCCAATGACAATACAGGGTCATTTTCAAACAGCCAATCTGAATAAAGGGGGATTTTGCAACAGCTAATCACAGCACAGATGTTCTTCCTGACAGCCAATCACAGTAGAGGGGTATTTTCAAACAAACACTCACAACACAGGGAGATTTTACAATATATACAATTTTACAATATATGATTATCAAAGTTCATAGATTGTTTAATGTGTATGTTATTTAGGAGGTGTGTCAAAAAGTAACAGGACTTGGTGTGCTGTGTGAGCTATGAGTCGGGTAGGGATTAGCGGGTTGTGTCAGTTTGTGACAGATTTTTCCTCAGCCGGACCAGAAACTTCAGGTTGGTTCATTTCTCTGTGCCCATCACTTGACGGCCTGAAATTAAAGAAAAAAGGTCATATATTTGTATACAATATAATTGATATGGGGCGGCACAGTGGTGCAGTGGTTAGCACTGCCGCCTCACAGCAAGAAGGTCCTGAGTTTGATCGCCTTTCTGTGTGGAGTTTGCATGTTCTCCCCGTGTCTGTGTGGGTTCTCTCCGGGTTCTCCGGCTTCCTCCCACAGTCCAAAGACATGCATGTTTAGGACTCTAAATTGCCCGTAGGTATGAATGTGAGTGTGAGTGGTTGTCTGTCTATGTGTCAGCCCTGCGATGAACTGGCGACTTGTCCAGGGTGTACCCTGCCTCTCGCCCAATGTCAGCTGGGATAGGCTCCAGCAGCCCCGCGACCCTTATGGACTAAGCGGTTACAGAAAATGAATGAATAATTGATATGACAGTATGATAAGGTTTCCAAAGTGTGTGAGGTGTAAACAATAATTTATGATTTCCTATATTTAGCTATTGTAACTATTTTTATGTCTACATTTGCATTTACTACACACAATTACAGTTACAAAAGCATTAAGTTCTGTGGCTATGGAGGCAATGGAGCTTCGGGGGGCGGGGGGTTGAAACACCTACTCTAAATGGGCGTGGATTTAGGTGTCATGACTACTGACAGATCACCATCAATCTGAAAGATAATGAGAGAGACGTACACCAACCTCCACCACGAATTTGACTCCTAGCATGTCAACAAGATTAAGTAAAATTGTTTAGTTTATTTGTTTTATGTATAAGGGTAGATACTTCATATTTTCTTTTTTCTTTCATGATAATTTGGATCTGTTACTTTTGTTTTTCTCAGGTGTAAAGAAAAAGCTTGTTGCTGCATCAAATAAGAGGGACAACAAAGATCTTCAACCATGGCTGAAAGCAATTAACCGCCACCTGTACTGGTCATGTAAAAGTGATGAGGAGGTAATCAAGAGATTATCTAGTAAGCGTAATACACAATAATTGACCTGAGACAATGTTGCAAATTTTAAAAGAATAATAATTTTTAGGTAACACGATAAGAATGGTATTCACCGGTTTTCACTCTGGTATAATCCAAAAGGCTAAACCTAATTTCTATTCAGCTGTCCCCAATGTATACTCTACATTTAAGATGTCTTTCAGAAAATGTTTGTTCTTGAAACATGAATGTTTCACTTATAAATGTTTTTGTGTTCTCATTTCTGCAGGAATGTGTGTGTCAGTGGAAGTCTCTGCTACATCATATTTGCCACATGCATCAATGGGAGGCGAATAGTGTGGAGTAAACATGTTATCACCCGCCTTTGACAGAGGAACAGCAGAAAAGACAGAGGTGGCTCAAAACAGATTCACCTGCTTTTTGGGCTCTCAAGGCCATTGTCATGGACAAGACCCTCCTTCAGAACTTGAAGCAGACGCCTCATTTCAAGCACACTGGTATGCATTTTTTAGACTCATGTTTTTCATTCAATAACACCTGTTTTGTACAACGCCAAGTAAAAAAATGTCCATTGCAGTTTTACACCCACCGAGCAAAATCACACTCTCTGTATTTATAGTTTTACCATTTGTATTGAACAACTTGAACATATCATTTTTTTTTATCTGGGTGTAGCAACAACTGGGGTTTTTAAACTTGCATCAACACAGGATCTCTGTAGGTGTTCCATTCTTCTAAGCTGAAGTATGCTGAGAAGAGGCTGCATTTCATATAAATTTGAAAATCGACTGTATCATGAACAAGAACGTCTACCACAGCATCTTGGTGCATCATGGAACCCTTTCTGGACTGAATCTGATTGGTCGTGGGTTCATATTACCAACAAGACAATGACCACAAGCATACTTATGACCACTTAGCTTTGCAGACACTATTTGACCAAGAAAAAGGAATCTGAAGTACTGGAACTGATGGACTGGCCAAGTCACAGTCCGGATTTCAATCCTATTGAATAAATTTGGGATTTAGTAGGATTAGTATGGATTGATTGCACAAAATTTTCTTCTGAAGCAAGACTGTGGGAACAGCTAGAAACTAGGATTGGGCGATTGGACGACTATATCGTCTATCGACGATGGGCTGAATCCATAGCAGATTGCTTTTTCTGCCAGATTTTTAGGGTGATATTTGTCATTTTATTTTGCTAATGTAATAGTCTGCAGAGTGACAGCCTCTGCTCTACACCGCGCTCTCATCCAGCGGCACAGTACACATCCACTCAGCTGACCATGAATGTGCTGAGCTGGGTGACGAGTGAGAAGAAAACAGGCTGCAGAGTCAGACTCTTTAAACTCTTTCCCCACGGTAAAGTGAGGATTTATTTTGACCAAACCCAAGTTGGTAATTGTTGGAAGAGTGGCTAGACTAACAAAGACGGTTTTGGTGAGTTTTACATGTTTTTCTGTAAGTTTGAACAAAGTGTGTTTTCCAAGGCGTTAACAAGCCAATTAAACTTGTATTAGTTCGGTAAAAGACAGAAACTTCAGAAATTACATAAATTCAGAAGGTGAATGGTTGTATTTCTCTATTTAAAATGGAAAATAAGTGTGAAAACATGTAATTTGTAGATACTTTGTAAGTTTATTTTGTCCACTGGATGTAGTGAACGTACGCAGCATGCGTAACATTGTGAATTTGCCGCTTGCGCACATCTCCCAGCTGAGACCCGAAAGGACGGGAGAAAGTGGGTGGGGGGACAATGGTATCGCCAATCGCTGATGGATGAGCTGATGATGATAGTTTGGAAAATTTTAGCATATCACCCAACTCTACTAGAAACTATTTGGAACTCAATAACAAAAGAGACTGTTGAAAACTACATAAAAACAATGCCAACACGAATGCACGCTGTTATCAAGGCCAAAGGAGGCCATACAAAATATGACATTTTTTGATTATTATGTGTGGAAAGGGACTATTTAGTTCTTTCAGTTTGTTATTTGCCAAATAAAAAACAATAACATTTTTCATTTTAAACAAGTTTTTGAAAGATATTTATGTTTTCTTGTTTTTATAACAGGTGGTCTAATAAATTTGTTTAGCACTGTATATGCAGTGGTGGACAAAGTACTCAACCGCAGTACATGAGTCAAAGCATAGATATTCCTGGTCAAATATTACTCAACTACAAGTAAAAGTTGCTCAGTCAAAATTTTACTCGAGTTAAAGTACTAGAGTACTTGTTTTTAAAAATATTTAAGTATTCAGAAGTACACGCTTTTAAAAATACTCAAGTATTCAAAAGTACAGATTACAAAGTACATTTCTAATAAACACACTGTTGTATTGTTTTCACTGTGAATTTACAGAAACTTTGTAACCGCCTAATGATGCACTGACTTGCTTGTAGAACCACGATGAAAGACCTATAGAAATTACTATAAAAACTTCAGCATAGAAATACAGTCAAAAATAAAAAGGACAGCTATTGTCATTTTCTGACATAACTGTATTTAAATAAAAGTATAGAAAATTAGATTGAAACCAACCGTAAGGAGTTCTCCAAGTCTGTTAAATAACTGATTTCTTTCTGGCCCCTAGAGGCAGTATATACATTAATTATGTGTTTTTTTCACCCCAATAAAACAACCCAACATTAAAAGCCTACCTGAAATTATTTCTCTTTTTCTAATGATAATAACATCTTGAGATTTAATTTTGCCGTCACCATTACCGAGTTTGTTTGAATGAAAGAGGGAGAGCTTGCTTGTGCTTGTTACAGAGCATGCCTGGATGACGTGCTTTTGCTTTTACATCAATCCCAGTTGAGAGCGGGTACTGTAATTGGTTTCCTCTGTAAGGATCACAGCATGTGGCCAGTCGCATTTTAGAAAAGAAGAAACAGCAACAGCTGACTTCAAAGCTATGCTTAGACTAAAAGTAACGGAAATGTAGTGGTGTCAAGACTACAATATTTGTCTTTGAAATGTAAATGGAGTGTAAGTCGTATTTACAGTGTGCAGGATTTATGTAGGCTCTGCTAGTGTCTCTAAAGACTGGAACAGTTTGTAGACTGCTCAGCAGTGCAGTCAAGAGTACAATTCATCGGTAGGTGTGTTCTGAACATGTCATCTGCCTCCTTGAACCTGCTGTAAGTGCCAGTGGGTAATGGGTACTTGCTTCTGATAGCAGTGATGATCCAGCTTGGCAGCACTCTTCTGTTACCACAACCAAGACATTCTCTTCTGACAGCCCACTCCAGCACCACATGATGGGCATGAAAGGGTTAAGATGATTTTGAAATGTCTGAGGGCAAACTAATATATGCAACAGTAAATGCGCATCTGTCAGACAATTCTAGGCACAGATATTACATGCATGAAGACATTTATACTTACTCAATGGATAGTTGACCATTTGGTCCCTGTGGTTTTGGTTGCCTCCTCCAATTTATTTTGGGCACATGAAAGAAGGTATCCAGCACTACCCTGCTGATCAGAGGGTGGGAATACTGTAAGATGGTGTGGTGTAAAATCTGAAAATTAAGACAAACCCCATGACCAAGATTGTCTTTGTGGTGTTTTAATAGAGCTCTGCAAAGGATCAGTACACAGTCACACACAAAGTGTAAAAGGAACTGATAACGTGTCAAGAATGTAAATCTGTCTTACAGGGTTAGGAGATGAAGGAGGTTGGGTCAGGATGGACCTGAACTGCTTATCGGGAGAGTCGGGATGTGATTGTGTTATCAGAAGCTCTTCTTCCAAAGAGAGAACAACTGTGTGTTGGACGAGTAACCAGTTAGTGCCTGACAGAGCATGAGAAATAACTATGAGGAACAACAGTGACCAGTTCAGCATATTATTTTCCCACTACAATCCCTCCTTTTGATCATATGTGATCACATGTAAAATAAAATTATAAAAGACTATAAAAGATCACACCTTCACTGCAAATAATAATCCTTACATATGGTAACATAATAGGAAAGTATAAGAGAGGGAAGAAACATCTGCAATGTTATGTCAATTATGATTTTAAAACATTACTCCATAAAGTACTACCCCTAGAAAAAGCAAGATGCTGTTGTTGCAGATGGGAGAATTCAATATAACAAATGCAAGCAATAGGTAGGAAAGTTACATATATATTAACTAGGGGTGCAATGGATCGCAGTTGACCCGTGTCCCGTACGGATCACCCTCTACAGTTCAGCACGCATGTGATCCGCGGACTACATGTGAGCATCATAGTTTTACTGTCACTGTTACTTTTGTATAAGTTATAATAACTGAAATCTCAATGCAGAGTTGCAGTGAAAAGACGGGACAGATGCTGCTTAGTGCAGTGCATCTCTGCCAAGAGTGACTGATTTAAATGCCGTCACATCGCCTTGAGTGAAATCCAGACCGTAACTTTTTTTCACTGATGTAACTATGCTATCACCAAAGAAACGGATCATAAAACTGTGATGTTCATTGAAACTTTGGTGATATCAGCTGTCTTAACTTCTACACAGCTCCTCTCTACTCACTGGTGATGATTGATTGATCATGACTTCTAACCAATCAGATGTGCTGTGCTGTAGGTGGGACATTGAGCCAGACTACAGAGCGTAATTGTGTATTATACTGTACAGTATATAATGATCTAATATATGTATAGTATATACATAGTACAGCACTGTATAAGTTTGAAGTTTTTAATATTATTATCATTATCATTACTATTATCATTATTATTACATTGGATAACTATGGTGATAATTACGGACAGACAAAGATCAAAGACAAGTGCATTTTTAAAATAATTTAACCCTAATCCCACCACTTTTTTCTTTTTTGCTGATCCGAAAAATGATCCGATCCATGACTCAAAACCATGATCTGAAGCGTGAGTTTTTTGATGCGTTGCACCCCTAATATGAACACATAAATGTCAAAATCCAGATTGTCAACAGGATCAGGAATGCTTTCAGCATTGCATGGTGGGAGCCAATCAGGAGTTCTTTACTGTGTCATCTGATGGAAAACAGTTTTTTTTTTTCCAACTGTAGGGAATGAACTCACAAAAAGAAAGCAGACACTGAACCTCGCAGGCCACACCATCCAGCGTGTCTGAATGCATGCCATGGCTGTTGTTGGAGTTCCATCTCTGATCCCATTATGGTGACACTGAGGTTCACTCAGCACGCCACTTAGTTGGAGCTGTGGAAGTTCTCGTTGGACAGTATGCCAATACTGTTACCTCGTCTTCTCGTCCTCGCGATGTGATGACCTGTTCTGTCATAGTGGGACCCTTTTGCAGTGGCTGGCATGGATTCAGGTGACTCTTTCGGCAAACTTTACTGTCGTCTGTGTGGTCAGCAGCACCTGGAATGGACCCGTCCACCACTTAGAGCATCAAGTCTTCCACCTCAGGTCTCTCACCACTACCCAGTCACCAGGCTGCAGGTCATGAAGAGGTCCTGTGGCTGGAGCTGGTAGCACTTCCTTTGGTGAATGTTAGATAAAACAGCTGTAGGAGTGGAGGGCGTTTGACGGTCATCATATGGAAAGAATTCAGACATAGTTAATTGTGGGCTTGCTGCGGCCTTGGCTGCTGCTGGTGTTCTCCTGTGAAACTTGGTCATTGTTAGTGTGAGCATGACATTTACACACAGCAACCTGTTTTGGGAGCAGAACAGCATCCAGAAGTTGTAAAACAAGAGTGTGATGTGCTATAGGTTTGCCAGGTGATGTGAAGCAGGAAGTGATTTGGCATTGACTGTATCATGTGGAAAGGGTACTAGAAATCTGTATTCAAGTACAAGTACTGTTTCATTGCTAAAACATTACTCAATTACAAGTACTGCCGTTAGAAAAATATTTCAGTAAAAGTACAAAGTATTTGTCTGAAAAACTACTAGAGTATTAGTTACTTTCAACCGTTGATGTCACTGTCACCTCTCCAAACTAGCGTTGCAAATTTTGTGTATTTCGTTGTACAATCGTTGAAAACGTTAACAACTGATTAATCATTAATAATATAAGATTATTAGTAAAGATACATAACACAATTTATTTCCTATTTTTTTTCTTATTTTCTTTTTTTTTCTCTTTTTAAGTCAAAGTTTAAGTTTCCTTATTCAACAAATGGCTCTGCAGACAAAACAATATAAAATGAGGTTCAGTTACTACCAAAACTATTGATTAAACATCAATGAATACATTTCTAATTGGGTAAATTCTAAATGGCAATTAATTGACTAATGATTAATCATTAACACCCTTAACAGTTGCTGCCACACCATTTTGTTTTGTTTTTCAGTTCTATGTCTTTTCATTGGCTCGTCCGTGATCAGATCACCTGATTGGCCTCAAAAATGCGGATGAAAGCTTTGGATATTAATTCAAATTGTACTCAGTACTCAACTGTGATTTTGAAAGTAACTAAGTAGATTACATGGTGAAATCAATACTTAAGTACATGTAAAATTACAGACTTGAAAATCTACTCATAAAATTACAATTACCCCCCAAAAAACTACTTAATTGCAGTAATTTGAGTATTTGTAATTAGTTACTTCCACCCCTGGTTACCAGAGCAAAACCAACTTGATTTATTTTTTCCTGTGTCAGGGTTGCGTGATGCTGAGCCATCAACAAACAGTTCAAAATCTGGATTTTGCAATGGTGTTTCTTGCAAATCTGGTCTTGGGGAACAATCTTCAGTTATTGTAACAACATAGTTGTGTTCTCCTCCATCACCTTCTGTGGGGAAAAGAGTTGCAGGGTTAAGGACATTGTATCTATTCACATATCGTCACTATTCGTGATATCAGGGATTTCAAATAGAACAGTGTTATAAAGGAACAATCTTGCTGCTGAAAGATAAGATGTTTTCTGCTAAAGCAAAATCAATGAAACAACATGTGGAACGAGCAGAGTTAGTTTACAGTCACCTTAAAAAGTAGGAATTCCTGTAGCTAAAGCGTCAAGTAGTTAGTAGGCTACAGGTCTCTGTCTGTCTCCGTGGTCCTGGAGTAACACTCGACACTCTTTGTCTACAGTCTGAGCAAAAGGTTGGTTTGGATCTGGTAACCCAAGAGTTGGAGTCGTCAGAGTCTTCCGAAGGACAAGTTTTAAGTCAACAAATGTTTATCCTGCATCAGCAGTCCATGTCACATTACTATGTGCTTCTAGGCCTCACCCAGGTGCGATTGCACTCAGGGGGGCCTCGAGGACACCAGTGAAAACACCAGTGGGAATGAAGGGCCTGCAACAGGAACACAAAAGGCATAACTTGTTTCTTTATGATTGGGTTTGAAAATGTTTTAAAATGCTTTTACTCTTTTTTGGGAGAGGGATTTGCCATCACATGTCATCACATGACCCAGAAATGTCACTTGTTGTTGGACAAACTGCAGTTTTGACAAGCTAGCTTTGTGACCTTCTTCATCCAAATGTTTCAAATGTGTCTTTTTCACACTGAGCTTGAGTTGGAACACAAATCATTTGATCATCAACACTGTAATCATGCACTTCCTGGTGACAGATTTAATGAGCTCAAACTTTGTTTTGATTTTCATACCTGATTTTTTGTTTTGTTTTGTGGGAATGATTACACCTGCCTTTAATCAAGTGATAAAGACTGGTGTAATACTGTCAGAGTGGATATTATGGTTGACGGGGCCTTTAATTAGATTTTGGTGTGATCACAATTGGTTGCATGCCTCTGATTAGACCAATATCATGTTTGCCTTGGGCCCACAGAGTTTTAGGGATCTTCTGAAAGGCTGGGGTGTTTGTGACATCACATGTTTTACGCAAATAGGCAAATGTGTGTTGTGTGTCTGGTATCGGTTGAACAGATCTGAATGTGTGGACAACACAGGTGAATTTTTGTCGATAAACCTTCAAAACAGGATTATATTGAACATTAGGGTCAGATGTTGATTTCCATGATTCTGCACTGACACATTTTCTTATCCACAGATCCAAATCTTACCATCTTTCTTTTCTGTATTTGGCAAGCGACACGTGTGGATATGAACCAAGACCATCAAACAGAAAGTTGGAATCTGAATCACTGAAGGAGAAATATGGTGACAATTCATCACTTGGCTTTGGTTTTGTCAATTTTGGTAGTTACTGAGACAGCACATCTGTGTTTGTTCCAAAACATTAAACTTAACGTTAGCTTTTCTCTCAGGGGACCTTCTCTGAACCATCATTTTTCAAACTCTGCATCTTTCCCTTTGTGTGTGCAGTGCATGTGATTTCATGTAATCTGTCTCTGTGTTGTGTGTGAGTGTGTGTGCGTTGTCAGCGATAGCAGTAGTTACAGGAGTCACAGCTGATGTGCAGATTTTCCATTCATACACATAAGGCAGTGTGTCAGGGCTATATGTCACAAATATGTAATTGTCAGAGAGACCCAGTTCACTTGTTTGAGTAACAATAATCCCCTCTGGTGTGAAAATAAGACAAATACCCAAAATACACAGTATATCAACAACAGCAACAATTCAACCGCAAAAACAAATGTTTAAATTCGCCTGTGACATTATCAGTACATGATAATAGAGTTGTGTATTTCTCCAGATGTGTGTCACCTGATGCCCTTATAAATTTCCTGTATCTTCTGCTGACCTTTGGAGATGTTGGAAAAGTGTCGGATTAAATAACAGTGTGTTGAGTATGTTGTATCAGAATCAACAAGGAATGTTACATCTTTGCCATGTACAAGTTGGCATGTTTGCATCAGCTAAATATTTAGTGCACGCCTATTGTTTGTGTATTTGCTGTTTCCTCCTTCTCTTCTAATTGAGCTATCACATCATTTATCTCTCTGTGTGTGTGTGTGTGTGTGTGTGTGTGTGTGATTATCACCAGTCTGATGTGTAGGTTGTCTCTCATCGTGCGTCAGTGAGGTCAAAGTTAAAGATGCTGATTCCTCCCCTCCTGAGCTGCCGCCCCGAGTCAGTCATCTTTGAGTTGGATCAGTCTTTGGGTAGTTTTTGGCTCAATGTTCTCTTTTGCCAATGGAAACAAACATCTGGATCAGCTGTACGCAGACCTCCACAGAACGTCCTTAGAACATAGTCAATGCTGCCATGTTTAGATCTTTCTCTCTTTTTCTCTCTCTCTCTCTTTGAGGAGTCTTCAGCATGCACAGTGTGTCCTTTTATCAGGCTTAATTTGCCTGAGTCCCATGTTACACATGTCTGTTTCACCATTTGTGAAATGTCAAAACAGTCAGTTCAGCGACAACCTTTACACCTCAATCTGATAGTGATGGGAGGTGGGTTTAATGTCTGTTTAATGTCCTCCATAGTCCATGGTCTGCGGATCAAGATGAGATGTCCACCAGCCTCTGCTTTCTCCATCACAGGGAGATTCAGGGCTTTGTGTACGTTTTCCCCTGTGTCGATCTCACTGGTGATAGGGAGATGAATGATTTGAAGATTTTCTGAACTTCAGACCAGACTTGGTGTGGGAAGGAGAGGCAGGGTTGCCCTGTAGACACTTTGTTGTTGTTTCCCCATTCAGAAGTTGTTGTAGATCAGATGTATCCGATTAGATGAGGGGAACAGGAGATGGAGGGAGGCCAGTAGATGAGGGGAGGTCAGTATTTTATGATGGTGGTGCCCTTGGGTGTGGTCCAACCGTCTCTCGTGGCATGTTACGGTGTCTCCTTGGTGGCGGCACACAGTCGAGGTTGGAATCCTGCATTTTTGACACATTGAGACACAGATGAGGTTTTGTCTGTCCCTGCCAGTTTTTCTGTCCCTCCTTTGTGCTTTGTCCTTCCATAAACTAAATGCTCTCCAATCTGCTGTGAACTTACTCTTACCTTTCTTATGTTCAGTATATACTTTTTTTCTTGCAATCCCTCAGTTTGTTCAGCTGTCTTATACTGAAACTTTCTGTGCTCAAAAAGTTACATTCAGTCACCCAAAAATGTATCTGTTTCACAAATGAATCACCATAGTTCACGTTCATGTAATTTATGTTTGGAGCAGACAAATCCACATTATCCTGTTTATTTATTTATTTTTTGGTTTGATTTTTGCTGTTACAAATACCCATTTTTGGTAAACTGAAGAATAACGACAAAAAAATTAGAAGATAGTTGTGTCCTGAACTTATTTCCACGATCCAATACAAAAGTATCAGAACTGATCAATATTAGTATGCTCAAAATAATATAATTGATTTCAATGCACTGCTGTTTCGTATTAAATTCTCTCACCCCTTTTTTGTCTTTTTCTCACAAGATAATCAAAAATCAGAGTGATTAGTACAGAGGAATTCTCTACTCTAGTCTTACTTCACACAATATAATTATTACCCAGTAATGATTTTTCCATACACTATTGTGGTTTTAGTAAACTCTGAGTCTTACTTTGCACAATATGACAATTAACCAGTGATAATTTTTCCCATACAGTATTGTGGTCTTAGTAAACTCTTTTAAGTTGGACTCGTCAGTGCACCTCCAGGTTTCTACTAAACCTTGGTTAAAAACTGTCGGGACTCTTTCCCGAACTGGTAGACCAAAACCGCTTTCCCATCTCAACTCTTATATCTTGACATCTTTAGCAACCTGATTTTTCCCCCTTTTTTATTTTTCTAAAAATCAATTAAATAAATTTTCAGATTGTCACCAATCAGAATTGTTGAATCGCAGTGACTGAGTGAGTCTGGTCTCGGGTATAAGGCCCTCCTTCTCACTCGTCTTTGTGAGGAGGTTGAGGTTGAAGGGAATATCTCCTCAGGGTGTGCACTACCACCATCGACCCCGAGTCCAGAAACCCTCACACAAGTGATCCCACTTCTGACACCAAATTTTAAATTGAAAATCTGAAAATTCTGAAAAAGACCATGACCCCATGACCTAGATTGTCTTTGTGTCATGGTTTGGGATTCTTGTTGGATGTTTCCTGTTTTATTTTGATAGTTTCTGTTCCTCCCTCATGTGTTTTGGTTTTACTTCCTGTCTTTGTCTGTGTTCCCTCCCTTTGTGATCACTGATTATTTTCACCTGTCTGATTGCCCTCACCTGTGTCTTGTTTTCTTTCCCTTCCTAGTGTATTTAATCCTGTGTCTTGTCCTCTTTTGTTTGTCGGTTCATTGTCACTTTGACTCTCACCCTCTCGTCTCGTCTCGGTCAGTGTTTCCCAGTGTCTTCGGATTTATGGATTTTTGGTTTTGTTCCTCCCTACCTGTTTTTTGGATTCACCCTCGTCATTCATGTAAGCTTTTGTTTGGTTTTTTGTTCATTAAATATCCTTTTGAACTGCTCTCCTCTGCCTCCTGCATTGCCTGTGTTTGGGTCCAACCCTGCCTTTCCTGAGCCCACCACAACAGAATGAACCGACCAAAAAGGATGGACCCAGCAGGCACCTTCCAAGAGCAGAACTGCGGCAATGGTTTGGACAATATTATCCTGCAGAATGTCACTTTAATGGCCACCCAGAAACAGACACTTTCAGTCCCAACTGCCCGGATTCAGCAGCTAAACATGGTCTTGGCCCAGGCTTCATCTCAGCCTTTTGGCATCCTGCCAGCTACCAGTAAGGCTAGCCTTAGGCCTGCTAGCTCCCTGTCAGCTCCATCTCCAGAAACGGCTAGCTTTCTGCCTGCTAGTCTCCTGCCAGCTACCAGTAAGACTAGCCTTTGGCCTGCTAGCCCCCTGTCAGCTCCATCTCCTGTCCCGGTGGGGCCGCTGCCACCATCTCCTGTCCCGGTGGGGCCGCCGCCACCACCTCCTGTCCCGGTGGGGCCGCCGCAGCCATCTCCTGTTCCGGCTGGGTCGCCGCCGCCCTCCCCCCCTGTCCCGGTGGGGCCGCCGCCACCATCTCCTGTTCCGGTTCCGGCTGGGCCGCAGCCACAACTGTCGCCTCCTGTCCCGGTGGGGCCTCCGCAGTCTTCTCCTGTTCCGACTGGGTCGCCGCCACTTCCTGTCCTGGCTGGGCCGCAGCCATCACCTGTTCCGGCTGGGCTGCAGCCACCTCCTGTCCCGGTGTGGCCTCCGCAGCTATCTTCTCTTCTGGCTGGGTTGCCGCCACCATCGCCTCCTGTCCTGGTGGGACCGTCGCCACCATCTCCTGTTCCGGTGGGACCGCCGCCATCATCTCCTCGTGTTCCGATGGGGTCGCCGCCACCATCTCCTCGTGTTTCGATGGGGTCGCTGCCACCATCTCCTCGTGTTCCGATGGGGCCGCCGCCACCAACTCCTCGTGTTCCGATGGGGCTGCCGCCATCATCTCCTCATGTTCCGATGCGGCCGCCCCCATCATCTCGTCGTGTCCCGATGGGGCCGCCGCAGCCTTCTCCTCTTCCGGCTGGGTCGCCACCATCATCTCCTCGTGTTCCGGCTGGGTCGCTGCCACCACCACTTCTTGTCCCGGAGGGGCCACGGCAGCCATCTCCTGCTCTGGCTGGGCCACTGCCGCCACAGCTGCCATCACCAATTCCTGTTCTGGCTGGGTCTTCACCAGTTCCTGCTCTGGCTGGGCCGCCGCTGCTGCAGCCGCAGCCATCTCCAGTTCCTGCTCCGGCTGGGCCACTGCCGCATTCACCGCCTCCAGTTCCTGCTCTGGCTGGGCTGCCACCGCAGCCTCCACCGCAGTCGTCTCCAGTTCCTGCTCCGGCTGGGCCGCAGCCACCGCTGCTGCCGCAGCCATCTCCAGTTCCTGCTCCGGCTGGGCCGCAACCATCATCTGTTCCTGCTCTGGCTGGGCCGCTGCTGCCGCCGCCACCGTCACCTCCAGTTCCCGCTCCTGCTCTGGCAGGGCAGCCGCCGCCATCGCCTCCAGTTCCTGCTCCGGCTGGGCCACTGCCGCATTCACCGCCTCCAGTTCCTGCTCTGGCTGGGCTGCCACCGCAGCCTCCACCGCAGTCGTCTCAGTTCCTGCTCCGGCTGGGCCGCAGCCACCGCTGCTGCCGCAGCCGTCTCCAGTTCCTGCTCCGGCTGGGCCGCAACCATCACCCGCTCCTGCTCTGGCAGGGCCGCTGCCGCCGCCGCCGTCGCCTCCAGTTCCCGCTCCTGCTCTGGCAGGGCAGCCGCCACTGCCGCCGTCGCCTCCAGTTCCTGCTCCGGCTGGGCCGCCGCAGCCATCGCCTCCAGTTCCTGCTCCGGCTGGGCTGCCACTGCCGCAGCCGCCGCCTCCATCTTCACCTCCTCCTGCTCAGCCACAGCCATCGCCACAGCCATCGCCACAGCCATCGCCACAGCCATCGCCACAGCCATCGCCACAGCCTCCAGTTCCTGCTGTGGCTGGGCTACCGTTGGAGTTGTCGCCACAACCGCCAGAGGGGTCCCGCCTTCGCCGCCGGCCGCCTGCTCGTCCGCCAGAGGGGTCCCGCCTTCGCTGCCGGCTGCCTGCTCGTCCGCCAGAGGGGTCCCGCCTTCGCCGCCGGCCTCCTGCTCGTCGCCCGTCTCCAGAGAGGTCTTGCCTTCGCCGCCGGCCTCCTGCTCGTCGCCCGTCTCCAGAGTGGTCTTGCCCTCGCCGCCGGCCTCCTGCTCGTCGCCCGTCTCCAGAGGGGCTCTGCCTTTGCCTTCGTCGCCGGCCTCAAGAAGGGCTCTGCTCCTGCTCTGCTCTGCCCCCGGGCCGTCCGCCCGAGGTCTCCTGCTCCGCCTCTGCCCTGCACCCGGGCCGTCCGCCTGAGGTCCCTACCTCTGCCCCGCCCTCAGGCCATCCGCCTGAGGTCTCCTGCTCCGCCTCTGCCCTGCACCCGGGCCATCCGCCTGAGGTCCCTACCTCTGCCCCGCCCTCAGGCCGTCCGCCTGAGGTCTCCTGCTTCTCCGCCTTCGCTTCGGCCTGGCCCTCAAGCCTTCATGTCTGGCCCCTGTCCAGTCCCCGGGGCCTATGAACTCGGACTTCTGATCCTTGTTGCCAGGCTGGGTGCCTGAGATCGTGACTGATTTTGTTTTGCCCTCCTCCGGACCCCCTCCGCCCACCCTGCTCCTCTTGGACTCTTTTCTTTGGACTGAGGTTTTGATTTAGTTTATGAAGGGACGTCTGGGATCCGTCCCTTAAGGGGGGGGTACTGTCATGGTTTGGGATTCTTGTTGGATGTTTCCTGTTTTATTTTGATAGTTTCTGTTCCTCCCTCATGTGTTTTGGTTTTACTTCCTGTCTTTGTCTGTGTTCCCTCCCTTTGTGATCACTGATTATTTTCACCGTCTGATTGCCCTCACCTGTGTCTTGTTTTCTTCCCCTTCCTAGTGTATTTAATCCTGTGTCTTGTCCTCTTTTGTTTGTCGGTTCATTGTCACTTTGACTCTCACCCTCTCGTCTCGTCTCGGTCAGTGTTTCCCAGTGTCTTCGGATTTATGGATTTTTGGTTTTGTTCCTCCCTACCTGTTTTTTGGATTCACCCTTGTCATTCATGTAAGCTTTTGTTTGGTTTTTTGTTCATTAAATATCCTTTTGAACTGCTCTCCTCTGCCTCCTGCATTGCCTGCGTTTGGGTCCAACCCTGCCTTTCCTGAGCCCACCACAACACTTTGTGGTGTTTTAATCGAGCTTTGCAAAGGATCAGTACACAGTCACACTCAAAGTGTAAAAGGAACTGATAATCAAGTCAAGAATGTAAATCTGTCTTACAGGGTTAGGAGATGAAGGAGGTTGGGTCAGGATGGACCTGAACAGCTTATCGGGAGAGTCGGGATGTGATTGTGTTATCAGAAGTTGTTCTTCCAAAGGGAAAACAGCTGTGTGTTCAAGGACGAGTAACCAGTTAGTGCCTGACAGAACATGAGAAATAACTAAGAGGAACAAAGGTGACCAGTTCGGCGTATAATTTTCCCACCACAGTGGTTACACAGTGTTGGGTAATTTCTATATCATCCCTGGACACATCAAGACCATAAATACTGGGCAACAGGTCCCACTCGTTACAACACAGACATTCTTCCTCTGTGGGCATAGAGTCACAGCATTCACAGGAGCACAACCAGTCTTCACAGATTCACAGACATGCAGCAGCTGCTTCACCCTCGTCTGCCCGTTGCCCTCTCTTTCTATCCTCATCCGCTCTTTGTTTGTAGGAACTCAAACTCCTCATCTGTATACTCGGGCTCAAATAAGTACTGGCAGCCACTGAAATCAAAGGTCTCATCTACATTCTCCAAATCAGGTAAATATTTAGCCATGACACTATAATTGGCCTAGTAAACTCTCACCTGTACTATGGGACGACCAACTGACTTTTACAAGTCATGGCTCTTCTGTTTTCTTCCAGTAACAAGCAAAGATCCCGTGAGATTTCGTCACACACAGCCCGGAGCAAGAGAGCCGCTTCGCATGCTGTTGACAGAGATAAAACTGCCGATCTGAGCGGGTCTGTGGTGGAAAAAAAAACACTTTCAATGCAAGAACTTGTACGGGACACATTTGTCCAATGTATACTGTTGTACTTATTTCGCAGCTGCCAGCTGCATCTGCCTTCCTCAATACTGGACCAATTTCAAAACAAGCTGTCTCCATCAAGGCCAAGGTTTAAAATTTCCAAAGTTGTCCTTTAATACTCACTCATAATTATACCATGTCTTGATGGAGACAACATTCCATGAAATTTTCTGACCATTCTATGGCCATTATCACTAAAGGCTAAAACACACCGGGCCACGCTGCATCACTCTCGTCCAAGACAGTGTGCTTGGAATATATCTCGACCTCAGCATCTCTGACCCCCAATCTTTGCCCTCAAGCTAGCGTATGTTGTCAGACTGAGCTCCTGTCTGTGCAGGAGAGCAGAGGCAGTGGTCTGAAGAATTGTCTGTGTGTTAAAGTGATAGTTCACCCAAAAATGAAATTTCACTCATGCCATTTACACCATGTTTTTAGCCTAAATGTCATCTGTAGCCTTTCAGGTCCAAATGCTCTGTAATCATGGTAATGGGGTCCTTCGATGAGAGGGTCCTGCAAGGACAGATGGACCACACTCATTCCAGCCCAGGTGCCCCCCTCCCAAAGCAAAAAAGCTACGAAGATCTAGAGAGGGACAGCAGAGAGGAGGGAGGGATGGGGATCGTGTGTGAAGTGCCGACTGATAGAAAACTTTTTTGATGATAAATCCTGATGGTACTGAACAGTTATCTGATTAAAATATCTGTCTGAAACAGACAGATGCTCGGCTACTCTATGAAATGTTTGTCACTTCACTGCATTATTCTGAAGCCTGCAGTGTGTTTTGGCCTTTGGGAAAAAAGTGTATAGTTTTTTTAAGGCTGCCTCAAGGGTTAAAGGGATATTTTTCAAGTGTTTAAAGTGTAATTCAAATTTAACTTTATTAAATCAAATACATTAACCTAAATGACAAATATGCCCAGAAAGCCTCAGAGGCACTGCATTTGGCATAAAAATACATGCTCAAATAATTACAAGACAAACTCAAGTCCATCAGGCACAGATGAGCATACTGACCTGCTCAATTTAACATTAAGGCCAAAACGCACTAAAAACTTCAATAGTTAAGTCAATTGAAGCTTCTAATAGCGCACTGCACTGTAGCGATACTAATTTCAAACAAGGTAAACTTCCAGCTCTCCTCACAGATCAACGATAAAGAAGGGCACTACTTAATGGTCAAAGGTTTAATTGACCACAAAGAAGTTACATTATTGAATGTTTATAGATCACCAGGAAATAATAAACAGCTGATCAAAAAAGTTTTTAATCTTATATCTGGTGTGTGATATAGTGTCAGGTGTGTTGGTATGTGGGGGAGACTGGAATATCCAACTTTATCCCTCCATGGACTCCTCAAACAAAACAAAACAAAAAATAATAAGACCTGAAGCATTATACATCAAAAAATTGCTTAAATTATATGCTATGCTAGATGTGTGGAGGGAGCTACACCCACTTGATAGATGCTTTACTTTTTTTTTCTCATGCTCATTCTGTATATTCAAGAATTGATTATTTTTTGTTTAATTCAGATCACCACAGGATTACCAAATGTAACATTGGGGTAAGGGGTATCTCTGATCATGCAGGGGTATATTTAACACAGCAAGCCCAAAGACACATTGTGGAGATTTAACACTAATCTTTTGAATGATCCTCAATGTCAGAAATACATAAAGGGAGAATTTCAAGAATACATGACCCATAATGACAATGGCACAGTGTCTCCCAGTACACTGTGGGATGCTGCAAAATCTGTTATTAGAGGTAAACTTATCATGTGGTCAGCTCAGAAGAAGAAGGAAAAAGAGAAAAGGATTTGACTGAAAACTTGAAGTCTTTGGAGAATAAACATATGGAATATAATGACATTGATGTTCTAAACCAGATTCAGGATATAAAACAGACTTTAAACAAAGTATATGAAAATCAAATAGAGAAGAAAGCTAAATTAATTAAACAAAATTTTTATGAGAATGGTTCTAAATAAAAAAAAACTACTTGCTTGGAGAGTACGCAAACAGCAGGCCAAGAGATTTATACATAAAGTGAGACCCGCAAACCAATAAGATGTATCATACACTGGATGACATACAAATATAAAAAATACTACACAAAATTATATTATTTTGCTCAGCCTCAGGCAGCTGAGTCAACGGCCATATCAAATTTTCTAATGTCTTTAGACTCACCATCTGTAGGAACAGAGCAGAATAAAATAATAACTCAGGAGATAATAGAAGAAGAAACAAACAAGGCTATATCAAGATTAAAAACGATAAAATGCCAGGTGCAGATGGCTACCCATCGGAATGGTATAAAACCTTTAGAGAGATTACAATACCAGTTCTTAAGGAATGTTTTAATTATGTTCTTCGAGGGGGGGAGACTCCATCGTCCTGGACACAAGCAGTAATTTTAGTAATTCCTAACACGGGTAAAGATAGGACAGAGTCTAGTTCTTACAGACCCATATCTGTTTTAAATATGGACTACAGATTATTTGCATTAATACTCACAAAACGAATGGAAAATATAATCCTGGATTTGATAGATACAAACCAAACTGGTTGGTTCTTAGACGATTTGGTTTTAATAGCCAGGTAGTTGGATGCCTGAAATCTTTACCTTCATTGCTCTCCCACAGCCAGAATTAAAATAAACGGGAATTTATCTAAAACAGTGTCTCTTGAGAGGGGATGTCGTCAGGGATGCCCCCTCAGCCCTACACTTTTCGCCCTCTTTATTGAGCCACTAGCACAGGCAATCAGAGAAGATAATGACATAACAGGCATATTGATTGGAGATACACAACACAAGACCTGTCTGTACGCAGATGACATTCTTGTGACGCTTACCAACCCTAATGAAAGCTTGCCTAAATTACTGTCTCTTCTTAAAGTATTTGGTTCATACTCCGGGTACAAATTGAACTTACAGAAAACCCAAACTCTTACTTTTAACTATGAACCACAAGAAAAAGTTTACAGATTATGTCACTTTAAATGGAAGGGTGACATAATTAAATACCTGGGAGTACAAATACCCAGAGATCTAACTGCCATCTATGAACATAACTATACTCATATAACAGCGGATATTAAGGCCAATTTAAATCGCTGGTCATTAATACCAATGAACATGTATAATCGAATAGACGTTATAAAGATGAATATATTACCCAGGCTGCTCTACCTTTTTCAGTCATTGCCTGTTGATGTCCCTCCCAAGCAATTCAGTGAGTGGAGCTGAATGATTTCATCCTTCATTTGGGGAAAGCAAAGACCTAGGATTCGATTTCAGACATTACAATTGCCCAAGGACAGAAGAGGAAGGGCTTCACTCTGCTTAGAAGATTATTACAAAGCAGCACAGTTAACGTTTTCTGGTTTGCTGGTGTGATCCTACATATGATGCGAAAAGGAAAGACATAGAACAAACTCAAACAAACATACCTCTTCAATCTGTACTTGGGGAAAAATCCCTTCAGAAGAAATATTTAGACAAATTATCTAAATGGACTGCAGTCCCTTAAACATTTGGCATAAAGAATTTAAAGACCTGAACTTCGAGAGGAATGCACGAATATTACGCTGGCAACACCGCCTAAATTTGACAACAGATTTAAACTCTGGACAAATGCAGTCTTTCAAAAACATATAACGTAGAGAAATGCAATTTCTTTAAGTACTGTCAGGATGTATTTCTGTGACAGGTGTGGCATGTTTTACACTCCGACATGACGTGTATGGTGAGATATATGGCTGGCAGGGTGCCAGAAAGTCTGGTGGACAAGACTCTGTCCATTGTTGGCATATTTGCATGGTCCAAAAATAAACCGGTTATGTCTAGTCAGACAACCCTATATAAGCTGTAACTGTTGGAGTGTTCTTGGTTCATTCCTTCTTACTCTGTATGCTGTATGATGTGGAAGAACCCGAGCTCGTATTGAACATTTTTTTTGGGTACACCTGTGTCATCTCTTCTTTCTTCTTATTCCCACAGTAATCATCACTGTAACAGGTACCTTCAACTGAGACATTATTTTGACACAAATATTAAAACTATTGGAGAGAAGGGACTGAGATTGATTAAGATATTCACTGATGCATACAAAGGTAACTCTAATAGGAAATTGATCTCAAAGACTTACTCATCTTTAGAACTGGACAGGGGTTTTTCCACTCTGTATGTTAAATCAAGGTGGGAGAAAGAAGCTAACATAACACTGACTGAAGATGACTGGTTAAATATTTGTAGGACAATGTCTACAACTTCAAGTTCAGATTTATGGAGGGAATACACCTGGACACCTATAACTCCAAAGGTTAAATAATCACACACCGAAAGTCACAACCCCGAACAAGGTCGGTGCTGGAGAATGTGTGGTAAAATGTCTGCTGGTCATTTTCACATTTTTTGGGAGTGCCCTAAAATCTTTTCTTACTGGACAGATGTGGTGACAGAGATCAGATCTATAATCAGCTCAGAGCTTGATTTTAATTTCAGTGTTATATATTTGGGAAATGTATCAACTGTCCTGAAAAAACAGGACAGATACCTGTTACAAATACTACTAGCAGGTAGTAAAAAAAGCAATAACCAGAAAATGGTTGAGCATAGAACCTCCTACAATCCTTGAGTGGATAGAAATAATTAATGCCATTTATACTATGGAACGATTGACCTTTTCCCTGAGACATGCTACCAAGAAATGTGAAAAATACTGGAAAAAATGTCCTATTTGTCCTATTTGAAACTGTAGTGATTTCTTTATACGTGTTTGGTTGGAGAAACAATGTAATGTATTTTTCCTTTGCACAAACAGAGTAGACTTTTAAGTTAAGAAAGAATGGGAGACATCTCACTTTGAAGGAAACACTGACGACTAGCATTAAATGGAGCCAAGGATCATAAAAACTTTTTGGACCTCAAATAACACTCATGGACATAAAGGACTTTTTCGACAATGAATGTAACGCAGGTTCATTCAATCCTCATTCTGTATGTTTAGCATTTCTCTACACCTGTGATGACCTTGTCTGTTTTAAGTTCTGTTTTTGTTTAAAAGAAAATAATAAAAATAAAGTTTTAAAAAAAAATTGTGTTGTTAAAAGGAATTTACATTAAAGCATTAACGTGTTAACTTTGACAGCCCTATTAAATATACATTCATCGCATAGTTTGTGTTTTGCAGCTACACCCTACCTCAGAAATGTTGTGTTTTTTATCTGACAAATAATTACAAGAATATTTTTTAGTCATAATTTGTCTGCAATCTCATTGTTAAAAAAAAAATCGTATTATTAAGCCAGTATCAGAAATTGTATCGAATCTTGAGTTGAATGTATTGTTACATCCCTAGTCACCATTAGGGATGTTCCTGGTGACTAATTTCCCTGTCGATTAAGGCAAAATTGAATTTAGACTAATCGACTGGTCTAACACTAAGAAAACACTCAGAAAGCTGCTAAAATGTAGTAGAATTTATTGATTTATAATGTTAAACACTGTCCGAAAAAAATACTGTGTTTATTAAGAGCCATTTGAAGATGTTAATGTTAATGTACAATTCAATTTTCCAAAACTGTTTTTGTATACTGCCGTATACAGGTCTTACAAAGAAAGAAAATTTGAATTAGCAAAGGTCAGACTTTAAATAGAATGGAATTGGCCATGGACACTGCAATCTATACAATTCTAATCATACAGTTGGTCTAATAATGTTGGTTGGTTAATGGTTTAATAATTTGTGTATCAATTACTTTGTGGCTGATCAGGTTAATTATCAGCTAATTATTGTCAGTTTCTAACTGTAGTATGCAATAAATGGTTGCCCTTTGTGTGTGTTTATCTGTCACTCACTACTGAAAGTACACAACACAATAAAAACCCGATATTTTTATAATAGTGAAATATAAAATGAGCTTTTACGTTGTCTGATTGACTGCATTTATTTATTGGTTTGAATAATGGTTTACAGTCTAATGATGTGTGTTTGTATTGATTACTTACAGGAGCTCATCTGGCTAATTATCAGCTAAAACTGTTTCTGTTTCCTTTCTTCATACAGTGTAATTATTACCTATTGTTTGTGCACTTTTGTGCCATACAGTTTGTCCAGAAAGCTCAAATAAATGCGAATTCATCATAGGCCAAAGTGACTTCTCCTAAAAATGACTTCATTCCAGGCCTGAGCATACATTGCCAATAGCTAGGTCTGACAAAGAAAGAACCAATACTTACCTTAATAGTGACAACGCACTTGCCACTCTGTATTTTACATCCAGCAGCAAAGTCCTGTAACACAAGTATACACACTGAGTGTTAAAGTGAAAAACATGGTGACACAAAACACTGCATGCCAAAAACATAATATAGGACAAGCAATTTTATAATTCCTTTGGAATAAAAAAAAAAACATTCAAAAAACACAGAGAAATAACCACTGGCAAAGGACGAACCCATCGTTACTTTGTGATCATCTCATGAAATCTTTGAATTGATTCAACAAAGTACGTAGTAATTTCTGTGGTACTGGATCTTTTGTTTGTTCTGTTTTTGTAACATTCCGGGTTTTATTATGTTTCCTGTTTTATTTTTTAACACTACCTCTTGTGTCTTTTCAGTTTCCTGTGTTTTCCCGCCCCTCATCAACTGCACCTGAGGCCACTCACTCACCTGCCCCTGATTACCCTCCTCGCCATTCCTGTGCATTTATACCCCCACCAGCTCCACATGTCTCTGCCAGATTGTCTCTATTGTCTGTGAAGCTGCTTGGTGTGGTTATAGGCCTCATGTTTCCATTTGGACTTCGCCTATTTATTGGATTATAGTTTTGTGCCTTTTTTTCCCTGTCTGTTTTTGTTTGCCTTTTTGGACTCCCTGTGTTTGCCTTTTTTTGGACTTAAGTAAAGACAGTGATTTTCATTTGAACCTCACTCTGCCTCCTGTGTGTTCTCTGCACCTGAGTCTCACTTCCCAGAGCTGTTACAGTTTTGTTATATGATTTTGTCTTTTATGTGATGCAGAACAGAAATTAGCTGTAAACCAGTTTTAAGTGAGTCAGAGCTGTTTAATTCTGATTTTATTACGTTATTTTTAATCTTTTCCTGCAAAATAATAAATGAAATAAAAGTGAAAAATGTTGTGTGTTATTGTAAGTTTTAATGCTTTCACAACTATTTGTGCAGCATCATGCATGATGTACATAAGATAAGTACAACATTGACTTTGATGCATTATTACCTTTTGTGCACCATCAGATTTGAACTTTTTCTCCCTTTCATACTGTTGGTGGATGAAATTTCCCCATTGACTTCCATTATAACCACATGTTTTGATCGCACAGCCATTACAGTATTAGTCATTTTTAATTGTTGACCACCTCATGACACAATTTATCCACTATAGGCCTATGAATGAAATGCTGGTCATAAAGCAAGTATGAAAAAAATTCTAAATGCTTCAGTAATACTAGTTTTCATTTTCCCTGAAAAAACAAAACTCAGAAAACCAAATGCATATTGAGGGTGCATGGTTGGTTTTCTGTTTCATTTTGTTGGTGTCGGTGACAGTGCTTATAAAATTGGCATTTAAAATCTTAAAATTCGAAAAATATTTAAATATTTAGTAGTTTTGACCAGAAGTGAGGCTAATTAACATATTTATGCAAAAAAAGTTGAAAAAATATTTATCTGATATATTTTTACAGCGGTTTTTGTTAGTGGCTGTTTTCAGCCACCAACAGTAATTCCAACGGTACTGACACAGAGTTTATTCCAAATAGATTTTCCTTTTCTAACCACCCAGCGTTCATTGAATATAATTTACTCTACTAAGTTGCCTTACTTGGCAGTTATCTCCCTGGATGCCCAACAGGCATTTGATCAAATTGAATGGAAGTACATGTTTGCTACTATTCTTGCCCCAAATCCTCCGTTTTGACTAATCATGACAGGTCTCCCCCTTTCTCACTGCACCATGAAACCAGGCAGGGTTGCTGCCTCTCCCCAATGCTCTTTGCGCTGACTCTCGAGCCTCTGGTTGCGGCACATCTCATTGTACCATTGGTCTGTACGCAGATGATATAATCTTGTCTCTAAACCCAGAAAGCTGCCAAAAGCTGTTTATTATATCAAAAAGGGAAGACAGGGATGTTCTTAGATCTTTTAGTGTTAACTGGGGAAAAAGTTTGTTCATGCCCTTCTCTCATGGTCTCGACGCTGGCTTTCTTGGCAATCTACCCTTCAGACTTTCCACTGAACACCTTGTGTATCTCGGGATTAATATCACTACAATGTAAATGCTAACATACAAATTAATTAAATATGATAAGTGAACCAAACTCAGTTTTCATCAACCTGTTATGAACACTAATTTTAAATAAGTAAGTAGTAATTTGGGGTTGGAAAACATGCTTAACTTGATTTATCCCAGTTAAGTCAAATTAGAAAGAATAATTTATTGTACCCAGTGTGCTTTGGGCGTTTTATTGGACATGCTCAGACCTGCCTCATCTACTTCGCGCAACCAGAACTTTCCTACACATGTCCACGTCAACCGCATGGTCAACCAGGAGCTCCCTTCAACACCTTAACCTAGCCTTCTTGTGTTTAGCACATTGATTTGGTAAGTAAATATTTTACTCTTTTGTAAACCGTCGCGTTGTCTTGTTGTAGTGTAGTGCTGTGTGCTTGCCAGGGAGGAGTAAACAAAATCAAATTCAAATATCACCACTAGCACAGTAACATTACCATTTTTTTAAACAAATGTAGACTACAGTTTATGTAGTGTGGGAGAGAAGGTCGGCCATTTGGCGTTGTTGTGGGTGTGGCGGAGCTTCGGTACCGGGACCACGGTGTTCCGACCCGCACAGGGAAGTTAGTTTCAGCCGGTTCACACCGGACGCTGAAGCATGCAAAGCGGCTCGTCCTCGAAAATCGCGCGCTAGCCGCAGCCTTCCAGTTCACACCAGATGCTCATTTCTCTGCGCCGGTCGACAAGGCCTCTGCCCCTCAGCTGTGTATGTGTAGCCTGTGTCGTTGTGTGTCGGTGTGTGTGTGTGTGTGTCTGTCGGTGTAGGCTATGTGTACCCTGAACGTATATAGGTCATCTATATACACCTAAGGTGTGTCGGTGTGTGTGTGGGTACCCTTTGTGTATATATGTGTGTCGATGTGTGTGTGTTTTCATCTCTGTCGCGTTCTGTTTAGATAAATAAACACAAATAGGCAACAAACGCACACGGAGAGGGCTATGGTATTTGTCAATCTCTGTGTTTTATTTTGAAAATTGATTTAATTTAGAAAATTGACTGGATTCTCTCGTTGTTTCATGTGTGACTTCCTGCCAAGATTGACGCGATCACTCGCGGCTCGCGCCCAAAACAGACCATACGCCGAAACGATCGCTGCAGAGCGCGAGCGATCCCGGCGCCACTGAAGTGAACTACACCTAAGGATCCACACAGATTTAATTTATTTTGACAATGTAACGAGAGTCGGGGTCCTTATCTCTGTATTTTCTAAAGGATTTCTCCTTTGCCACTGAATTTAAAGCTCAATATAGGAATACAGTTAACAAGAGTGATATTATAACAACCTGGTGTGTTGATTTATGTGTCTATATTTTGAAATTGTTGCCTTAATTGTGTGTTTTTTCACTGTCCTCCATTCAGGCTGAAGCAGATGGTCAACTGTCCACACTTACCCCGCTCTCAGCAATTAAAGGTATTTACCTAATGCTTCATACAATACAATAGTCATTCAATATTTGTATTAGTTCCATGGGTTTGGGTAACAGAAATACATTAATGTTACTACAGTGGGATTATGATAAAACCAATTCCATTGTTAAACGGATCAAGTTAATTTATTCCAATTTTGGACTGTTTAAAATAAATCATTGTACATGGCAGTTTGTGACTGTTCATCGCACACTTCGACTTGACTGTTAAAAAATAATTAATTGTACATCTTTACTTATGACTGTTTAAAAAAATAATTCAAAGCACATTTTTGGTTTGTGACTAAAAAATTCATTGTATATTTCAATTTCACTATTTAAAAAATCTTTCATTTCATTTAAAAATAATTTATTGCACATTTTAGTTTGTCAATGTTAAAATGATTCATTGCAGATTTTAATTTGTGTTTAAAACAATTAATTGTACATTTTAATTTGTGACTATTTAGGAAAAAAATTAAACTTTTTTTTAAAAAATAAGTGCTTAATGCTGAAATTATCATGTCTTTTCAGGTCAACCAGAGCAGTGCTCCCTAATGCAGTGGACTTGTAAGTACTGCACATTTTTTGCTGAAAAGAGAGGCTACTTGCTTAAGCATTACCGCTTAAAACATGGATTTCACACTCGGACATCCCCACTCCCATGCCTTCATAAGGAATGCCTCTGCACATTTAAATCTTTTAATGCATTCAAAGTACACCTTTCAACATGGCACACTCAAAAGGATGCAGGCAAAAGTGGAGAAACTGCATTTCACTGTCAGTTGTGCGACTTTGTGGAGCCTTGCACAGAAGCAGACTTCTTTACCCATTTGCGAAGACATCTTAAGCTGAGGCAAATGGTTGCCTGCCCATATCAGGACTGTAACTTTCAGAGTAGTGTTTATTCTACCTTTACTGCACACAAAAGCAAAGAGCATCAGATGCACAACAAGACACCATTAAAACAGGAAATTGTTTCAAAAAATGTAGTTGAAGAACTTCCAAAAAATACGAGTGTTCAGCTAGAGGAGAGTGACCCTGAAGTTGATGATATTGACTGTGAAGTTGCTGAGCAAAATGAAGATGTGGAGGACTTAGAGAATCAGTTGGAACGCAATGTAGCTGCTCTTTTCCTGAAAATGTCATCAATTCTTAACATCTCTGAAACTGCCCTGCAAGAGGTCATAGATCAGATCAACCAAATTTATTTGTTATCACAGCCATTGCTACATTCTTCTATTCGAAAAATTCTACATACGCATTGTGCAAATGTTGATGATGCTTTAGTGAATGAGATAGCTCAAGTGGTCATTGAGAATAATGTATTCCTCAAATTCACTTCTGATGAGGGATCGTTGTCAACTGCTAACAGGCGAAAATCATACATTTCAAGGGAATTCTCTTTGGTTATGCCAGTTGAATTTGTCCTAGAAAACAAGCAGAATGTTGTGTATGTCCCCATACTAAAAATGCTGCAAACATTACTGAGCAATAGAGAAATTCTGGAAAAGACCATGTCACATGAGGCAACTTTGTCAGAGAAATATTAATCTTACAGAGATGGTGCCCGCTTCAAAGACAGTGCTTTCTTGAATGAGGAAGAATTCAGGATCGCTCTCCAACTGTATATTGATGATTTTGAGGTGGCTAACCCCTTGGGAACCTCCAGAAAAAAGCACAAACAAACTGCCATCTACTGGACACTTGGCAATTTACACCCTAAATATCGCTCGTCTCTTCATTCCATTCAGCTTGCTCTGCTTTGCAAGGCCAATGACATCAAAGACCAGGGTTATGCCAAAATTCTTCACCCTCTTATTCAGGACCTTGTTTTTCTTGAGCAACAAGGCATATATGTTGAACAGTTGGGAGCCACTGTTAAGGGCACAGTGTTATTTGTTGCAGCAGACAATCTGGCTGCCCACTCTTTGGGAGGGTGTGAAAGGAAGCTGTCCACTTACTGAAAGCTTGCAACATTTTCATGTCGTTGATGGTTACCCTCCAGACATTCTACATGGAGGGTATTGTTCCAGTAGAGTTGGCTCTGTGCTTAAAGGCACTGATATCGAAAGGAACTATCTCCCTTGAGGCCCTGAATGATGCTATTAAACAGTTTCCATACACATTTGCAGACAGAGCAAATCAACCCCAACTCATTCCAAAGACCTTCTCCTCAAAGTCAACAATTGGAGGAAATGGTCACGAAAATTGGACTCTTCTCCGACTTCTACCATTATTAATTGGTCAACACATTCCAGACGGTGATGAAACCTGGGAGGTTTTAATGACCTTAAAAGATGTGGTGGAATTGGCAATGTCCACAAGCTTTACAGAAGAGTCTTTGTGCTTTCTTGATAGCAAAATCTCTGATCATAGACACTTGTTTCAGAAGGTTTTCCCGGGTGAAAAGCTACGACCAAAGGACCACTACATTGAGCATTACCCTCAGCTCATTCAAACCTTTGGTCCTCTATCTGATGTGTGGACAATGCGTTTTGAGGGGAAACACAAGTTCTTCAAGAAAGTTGTGCATCACTCTCACAACTTTAAAAACATTCCCCTGACTTTAGCAAACAGACATCAGAAAATGATGGCCTTCCATCTAGCTGCCACAACTTTTTTTAAGCCATCTATTGAAATTCACAAAGTGAAGTCTGTGATGGTTTCCTCATTTCCAGAAAATGTGCAGAACTGGCTCAATCAAAGAAACAACCAGCTGAACACAGTCTTTGTAGCTTCCTCTGTCATCATTGATGGCATCAAGTACAGTTCTGACATGGTCATTTCTGTTGGATCTTGCGCAGGGCTCCCAGAGTTCAGACAAATCTCAAAGATTGTTGTTATAAACACAGATGTAGCATTTGTCTGCAGACTGATGACCTCATGGTATGATGAGCATCTTAGAGTGTATGACCTCTGCAGCAGCCATTTGCCCATCTTCTCAGTCACCCAGTTGTCAGATTTGAATGATGTGTTTCCTCTGTCACTTTACAGAGTTCATGGCAAACAGCTTGTTACATTCAAATGGTACATATTATGCCAAGTGGATTAAACACTGAGATGTTGCATGTCTCAAGATGATCTCATTTTTTCACAGGAGGTGACATCGAGATGGACCAAAGATTGATGCTCTGAGTTGTCATTGATGAAGATGATATAAGGAAGCTGACCCTAAATGACAGACCGGATTCCATTGAAGAACTAAAAACACAGCTGCGGGATAAGCTGTCACTGCAGTACGACTTCAAACTCCAATATGAAGATCCAGATTTCAGTAATGCGCTATGCAATTTGACTGAAGTAACAGATTTGCCTGCAAGAGCTACGCTGAAAGTAATTCCTCTTGCGACTCTCGAGTTGACCGCCCTGTCTTCAGCCACCGAAGAATCAGACTGCAGCACAATAGACACTGAGATCTTGTCCCCTGCTGAATTGTCACCTTCGCTTAGAAAACAGTGGCCAGAGTTCTTCGACATACCCAATTTCTCAGTGGATGTAGAGTACAGGCTGAGACAGGCAGACCTTTCATTCATGAAAGACCGTCTCCCAATTACTCCATCACAAGACATGAAACATGACATACTTGAGAAGCTCGCCAAAACAATGTACAGTTTCAAGGCGTACCCGAACGATGACGACTTCAGCAGTGTCGCAAAATCACTGATAAGTAAGCACCCCAGTCTCACTGAACCTGGTCCCCAGCCAGGGTGGTATGGCTGGAAAAATAGCATAAAATTCAAGATGGCAAACTATCGTACAAAGCTACGAAAAGCAGGATGTGATGATGTAATGATAAATGGGGGTAAAAGAAGTAAACTTAATCCAGATGGAGAATCATCCAGCAAGAATGTCAAGTGACCAAAAAGAGGTGAAGCCAATTTGCCTAATTTACCTGACGGACATGATGAAAGAAGCCTTGAAAATGCCAGGAAGATTGTCATCGAGGAAATGAAGAAAAAAAAAAACAATGCCACTCTAGTCTCGCAAATGATGGACCAAACATTCCCACTGTGCAGAAGGGAGATAGTGACACAGGAGCCTGCTGTGCAGAGCACGGTTGAACGTTGGCCAGCACTTTTCACTGAGAGACAGGTAAGCTACTTGTTCGTTTTGGCCTGCCTTCCCCCATTAAGTTTCCAGCAGATTAAATGTCAGTCAGAACATATCAATGCTGTGAGGTGGAATATTAAAACACATCATCCTCAAAAAATTACTCTTGTACTATATACAAATCAGTAAAATGTTTTGTCAGTATGTGTACTAATGTTATTTGTTTAATAATATAAGTAGTAATGTATTATTCACCATAGTTTCATATGTTAAGCTCTTTAATTTTCTACAGTATTAATTGAATGACAGTCAGTTTAATGTTGCTATCCCTCTCCCTCCTTCCACTCTCCATTTTTTCAGGTCTTTGCTGAGTTTAATCGCGTCGCCAGTAGGAACCTTGAAGGAGACTTCTATGAAGCCCTAGACCAACACACCCCACGCTTCATCGAGCTTTTCAAGTCCAAAAAAGGAACTACAGGACAAAAACTGACAGACTTGATCCAGCACATCAACTGCCTGGTAAGGATTTTGTAATTTACACTCCAGTAATAACGGGTGGTGGCAATGCACCTTAGGCCTGTTTCACATACCATTCACACTGCCTTCCTCTCTGCTGTGTTGCTGCATGCTGCTGTGGAGAGCAAGCGAGACAGATGTACCCTTGGTGACCGTACCAGTGATGTGTACCCATAAATACACTAACTAAATCACTTCAAAAATTAAATCATGTTTTTTAAAATCCTTTCACAACACCTATACCAGTTGTTGTGGACTACTCATCTCAACATGTTTTTGTTCAATTTCAACAGGTTTTTATGTGTCTCTCAGTCTGTCATTCTTCGTAACAAGAAAGTCCAACAGTATGGTAGTTTGCACATTTCAAGTGAGTGCTCAATGAAATGCATGCACAAGGGCATTTTATTTTAAATTTAATTGAAATGTTGAGTTTGTATAAAAACAAAGAAAATGTTTACAGGGAAATTGGGATGTGTAAAATTAGGTATTTAAATGTTACCAATTATACTAATAAAACTTAAAGCCCTGTCTCTATTAGGAGGCTATGAACTATTAGAGAAAATATAGAAAAGTATATCAACACATACCCCCCACCCCACCCCTCAAAATGCTACGAAGTTCTTAACTTGTATCTATTCTCTCTCTGTATTTTTAGTCACCAGATGTGACGGCACTTCGCTCTGTTGTCCTCAGAGGCCTTCCTATTGTGCTTGGTGATGACTCCAGTGAGGTCTACAAGACTTGCTTTGTAAGTAACATATTGAAAGAAGAAAGAAACATATTGATCTCAAGTTACTGACAAATCATATTTGATACATTTGATAGTGTTGTCAAATATTTAAAATTACTGCTGTCAAAATTATTGCGTTAGCGGGCGATAATTAATTTTTAGAATTAGTGCCGTTAAAAATTTTCACGCATTTGACGCATGCGCAGAATGACCCGCCCCATAATACCACTCAGAAGTGCAGTGACTGTGGTGAATGTAAACATGGAGGAAGAGCAGGTTGGCCCTCTGGATGGGGAATTTCAGTTTAAAAAGAATACAGATGGAACAATAAATAAGCAGATAGTAATTTGCAGCGACTGGCTAGAGCACATGTGGCCACATCTGGCCCGCGATTCAATTATATACGGCCCGCGAGATAATTTCACGTGTCTATTATGAATGGCCCGTCGGTAAATAGCACTCCCACCACTCATACTACAAGTCCCACAATGCACTGCGTCAGCTGCCGCGCAACTCGAGAAATTAATCAGCTCGCAGTCACGAAGACGCGAGCTTCTGTCAAACGACAATGTAAACAGGTTTGTCTGTTTAGGCAACTGACTCAGTGCAAAGAAACACAAGTATATGAGGAGGGAGATGAGCTGCAGCTCCACCTGAAACCAGGTAAAAATAAAAATAAGACTGACCCACAGCAGAGAGAGGGAGAGGGAGAGAGATAAAAAAAACTTTTTATGATCATGAATCATAATATTAATGTACACTTATGTGGTGCGCGATTTTTTTTTTTTTACTCCAAGTCTGATTTGTGTACTTTTAAATACTTAATTGCTGCATTATTGTAAGTCATGATGAAGAGGACAGACTCTGTCTTGTCAGTGTGCAGTTTAACCTTTTCCTAAAATACTGCTGGTTCTGTGGTGTTACATTTTAAATCTGAAGCCTGCAGTGCACCATAGAAGCTACAGTTGACTTTTCTGTTGAAGTTCTCAGTGCGTTTTGGCCTTAATGTTAAATTGAGCAGGTCAATATGTTCATCTGTACCTGATGGACTGATGGGTTTGTAATATTATTATATGAGCAGACTTTTATGCCAAATGCAGTGCTATTGAGGGGTTGCATGATTAAAGTGTGCGATATCTTGTGTGCAGACAAAAAGCAAGCATTTTCAAATGTAACCCCCACCTGGATATGTGAGCTGAAATATTCTGAGCTGAAATATTCTCGTTTTCCTTTGTTATTGTTGAAGAAAAAAAAAAATATTTTAAATCTTATTTATTTTATTGAGGAAAAAGTTGTTGCAGTCTGGATGTTCAAATTCATATTTCTGAATTAAACATAGTCAGTTTTAGACAGTTTAATAAATGTTAATCCTGTTTGGCCCGCGACTTAGACTGTGTTTTAAACTTTGGCCCCTTCTGTGATTGAGTTTGACACCCCTGGGCTAGAGGATGAGTAGAGAAGAGGGCCACATTTAAATGTACACGCACACACACACACACACACACACACACACACACACACACACACACACACACACACACAGACAGAGACACAGCAGAAGAAACATTTGATTTATATGGTGAAGCTCAAAGCAGGTAGATTTAGCCTGATGTTCTGGTTTTGAATTTTTAATTAGAAAAAAAAAAGAGTGGCCCTGTTGTGCTAGTTTGAAGAGGGGGAAAAATACTGTCCTGTTACTGAAAGAAAGAAAGAAAGAAAGAAAAAGTCTTGTTGATTTTGAAGAGAAAAAAAGAATAGTGTCTAAGAAATAAATAATGTTCTTGAACAATATTAATGCCATTCAGTGTGGATTTATGGTTGTAATGAACAAATACAGTATGTTGCTGTACAGTATATATCCGCCTTGTGTCATTTCTTTCCATTCTAACAATAATTTACAGAAAAATATAACATATTTTGGGGATAATTTGAATTGCGATTAATTACGATTAATTAATTTTTAAGCTGTAATTAACTCGATTAAAATTTTTAATCGTTTGACAGCCCTATTTAAAATACACTTATTTTCAGTTGATCAGAATCAGATGGATTCTAATCTCACTCATAAATGATCAGAATCCCTAAATTAGTACATAATGTAATTAAATTAAGGATGTGAATTCCCCAATCTCACACTTCCAGTCTACAGAATTTCCCAAAAGAAGACCAGATTCAAAAGGTAGTTATGTGTGCTTCTTTTGCAGGATACAGCGAAGGAAGAAGCACTTGCCTCAGTGACAGTTGGGGTGCTGACCGTGGTCAACGAAGATGCTCAGCAGCAGGGTCTAAATGCAGTGCACCTCCAGCCCATTTCCACTGCCATCATACTTGAGGGAAGTACTGTCATGGACAATGTTAGAGACTTTCCCCAGGCAGTCTGCCTCATGTTTGGACTTATGTATGCTCTTCACTTAGATTACCCAAAATGCATGGCGAACACACTCAGATTCATTCAAGCAGTCATGCTTGGATTGGGAAGCAAAACACTCCCTCCAAAACTGCTTAGTTTGAAAAACAAACTACTGGGGTAGGCAAGTTGATACAGTGCAAAAACCTTTTCCCCTCTTCAAAATAGAGTCCCATATGTCCCAGCATTACCTGTATAAAAGAAAATTGACTTAAATTTACCCAAACCCATTTGGTGTGAGCAACTTAACAAAAAGATTATATTTCATTCTCAATAGGAGACACGGAAATATCAGCAATATTAGTATGTCCACACTGCACAGGCATCTCGCTTCACTTACAGCTCCTGCAAGATAATAATCCCAATAATTTAAAATGCCTATGTAGTGTTGACACACCAATATTATTGTTTTAGTAATATCAATAGTTTCCTGTGTCTCATACCAAGAAAGAATTGTAACCTTTTTTTAAATAAATGTATGTGCTTTTTAAATGTATTTGCTTTTGTACAAGTAATGCCAACACATCCAGGACTCTTATTTTGAAAGGAGGAAGAACAGGAAATATTTGTTGTTAATGTGCATTCGTCATGTTTCAGGTTGTTACTTTGGTCTTCAAAAAGTAGGCACCCAAGATAACCCTAAGCTACAGAACTAAAACTGATTAGTTCAGAAAGATTCTCTGAAAGGGTTTAGTTCTTAATAATAATATTCTCTCTTGCAATTATTTCAGGAACATAATTTTTTTATATGTTGTGCATTTTTGTTGAGAGGCTATTTCTTTGATATTTTTCTTGTCTAAAACTGGAACATGTTCCCAGGTAGTTCAATTGTTTGAGCTAATGTTTATTCAAAAAATGTAGTGGAGACTCAAAACTGACTAGTTCGGCTGAGAAGTTGTCGTTTTCGATTATACTGCCTCGTATGTTGACATCTGTTGGCTGTTGCAGCAAGGCACACCTGGATTGAATAGTTTGATGAATAAAAATTCATAAAAGAATGTTAAGTAGGTTTGTAATCAAACTATCGATTGTTCACTTTTATACTGAGCATTAACAAAACACTCTTCAGCCTGTCAAGAGCCAGTGTCTTCTGTTAAATGCATTGTTGAGCATTTTAAAATAAATTTTAATTCCACTGAGTTAATCCATTAAGTGTTCTCCCTTCATTGTGTGTGTGTGTTTTTTTTTTTAATGAAATTAACATGTGCTGTTGTAATTCTTTTAGGTCAAGAAACTTTTAGCACAGAGCCAGGGATACCTTTATGAACCTGAATAAACAGATGCCGAACTTCATCAGATGGAGTTGGAACGGGCAGAGAGAGAGGAAGGACAGAGAAGTGGTCCAAGCTGAAGTTGGACCCACAGCTGTAGCCATGAGAGACAGTTGTGGGTCCAACTTCAGCTTGGACCACCTCTCTCTCTCTCTCTCTCTCTCTCTCTCTCTCTCTCTCTCTCTCTCTCTCTCTCTCTCTCTCTCTCTCTCTCTCTCTCTCTCTCTCTCTCTCTCAGAGAAAATAGTGCCAAGCGATTGTGAGGTCAGACTTTTTCCTGGACAATGGTTTTGTGATGCCAATGTTTCACTCTTGAACGCATATTGTTTTGAGAAGCTAAACGCTTTATTTTTATGACCTCAGCCAACTAGCTGAACTAGCCTCGTCAACACCAAAACCAGGCCCATGTGTTTACTTTTTACACTAATCCTTCCCTCGCTCCTCGAGTTGAACCTGAGTACAGTGGCCAAGTGTGGCTCTCACAAAGTTAGATTACATTAAGTTGACCTGAATATGATGGATGAGCAACACTAAAGCGAATTAAGCTATCACTTGAGGACTGGAAGCGCACAATAAATAAGTTACTGTAATCTAATTCATTCAAGTTAATTTGAGTACTCCATACTAAAAATAAACAAGTTACTCTAATCATATTATTTAAGATAATTTGAGTACTGCAAACTCAAAATAAGCAAGTTACTATAATCCAATTATTTAGAATAATTTGAGTACTGCAAACTCAAAATAAGCAAGTTACTATAATCCAATTATTTAGGATAATTTGAGTACTGCAAACTCAAAATAAGCAAGTTACTATAATCCAATTATTTAGAATAATTTGAGTACTGCAAACTCTAAATAAACAAGTTACTATAATCCACTTATTTAGGTTAATTTAAGTACTGCACAGTCATTATAATTAAGTAAATCCAATGTAATTCATCTAAGTCAACATAAATAACTTTTTGTGAGGCAGCAAGTTTGCATATTTTTTTTAAGTAAAGTCAACTTATTATATTTTACAGTGTAGAAACCCTAAATTTCTTTTTAAACTTATTTTTTGGATTTGGGGACTAAAACTATGATAGATAAATGGAAATTTCTCTCTCTTTCTTTAATCGGATGCGTTAATATTATTAAGATGCTAGTACTCCCCAAATTTATTTCTCTCTTTCAACATGTCCCGATTTTTCTAACATCTTCGTTCTTTAAAATATGCCCTTCATTTGGGCTAACGAAGGTGGCCAGGGCTTTCTTGTCTTCCAACATTATTACTGGGCCTGCAATGCCAGATCATGGGTTTTCTCATCATTCTGCTGCTAGACAGGAGAGCAGTACCTGTCTCAGATGGCCTGAGATTGAGTCTTGTAATGCAGTCTTACTCACTGGAGCCTCTTTAATGGCCTTTTTATTTTCAAAGCCAAATCCACTTATCAAATGGCTAAAGGATTACTTTATTTTGCGTAACTCATTTAAGATCCTAAAACAAATCAAAGGTGTGCTGAGCCTCCCAGATTTGTCCATCTATGCTCCTATATGTCAGAACCCCTTTTAAGCCAGGCCAGATGGATGTTGTTTTTTCACACTGGTCAGATAAGGGACTGTCCACTATTAAGGATCTCTATATTAACAACCATCTTGCTTCTTTTGCGTAACTTCAGGTGAAATTTAATCTGCCTCCTGGTCACTTCTTTCGCTATTTGCAAATTAGAAATTTTGTCAGACAGTCACTCCCTCACTTCGATACGATCCCCAAATAACACATTTTTTATGAGCTTACAACTAAAACCCCTACCTCCAAACATTTAATTTCACAATTTGTAGGTCTTTTCTCATCGGCAACCTCCTCTCTCCACATTAAAGAGGCATGGATTAAGGACACTGTTGTAGACATTTCAAACAAGTTATGGGCAAAAGGGCTGGGCAGGATTAAAGCATGTTCTATCAATGTTAGACTTCAACTCATTCAGTTTAAAGTCATTCATTCTGTCTCTTCTACTTGTGATAAGTGTAAGTCAGGTGATGGTACTCTAGGCCATCTTTTCTGGTCTTGTCCAAAACACATCTTTCTGGTATGACTATATAGTAGACAAGATGAGGTTTTGCTCTTGAGGAGAGGAATATTATATTAGGAAGTGTTGAGTATAGAGAAAAAGATGCTTTTTTTAATTAATCTAATATTACTACTGTGTAAATTCCATATTCATGAATGTAAACTTACAAACCTGTCTTGTTTTTATTTCTGCCAGCAAAAAATAAAAACTGCTCTCTTTACCCAATTTTCTTTTTTGGTTTAAACCACAAAAAAAAAAAAAAAAAAAAAAAAAAAAAGCACTCACTTAAAGGCATACTCCCTCTTGTGGCATGGTTTGGCAACAACTCAGGGTTTCATGTGTGTAATGTCTGAGTATACCTATGCATTACTGGTAGAAAATTAATTATTGATTTTTCAGGGAGTAAAGCAATACGTTTTTGAGTTAACGGGATATTACAACCTTAAAACATTAATTCTGTATTTGCTTTTGACTAAAATCCAATGAATACTATGTCCTACTGGCTTTATTTTTTAATATACGGTTACTTTCACGTTTTGCATAAATGATTTGCAGCAGCATTTCTCATCTTTCCTATAAAACCCAAACTTATTCTACACTTGAGTCTTATGAAAGTTTGGTGATGCAACGCGGTACAATGTCAATTCTGTCACTGTTTTCAGCACCGTCGTTTATGAGCAAATGAAGAGGAGACACAGGAGAGGGAGGAGGGAGGGCTTGTTTTTGTGAGTGAAAAAGCACAGAGCCACAAGTCTGACCCACAGAGACGTCATGTCACTCTGACAACAGGTAACACAGAGCATCAGTTCCTCCTTAATTTTAATTTAGGAATTATTTATTTAAGTATCTGTCAAACCCATTTTGAGGTCCTGACCCAAGGTTGGGAACCACTGCTGTAAGGAGTACATACCAAATTCTGAAACTGAAAAGAAAAGATCTGAAACTGAAACAGAAAGATCCAAAAGTGAAAAAAAGATTTGAAACTATAAAAAATAATATTCGAATCTGAAAAGATAAAATTTGTAACTGAAAGAAATAGGATCTCAAATATCTAAAAATATGAAAGTGAAAAATGAAAATAATTTATTCAAAATAATTACCAGAGTGACTCATAATTATATTAAACCTGAAAAAAACTTTTTGAACACTTATTTTGAATACACTGATGTATTTTTCAAAATTCAAGATCAAAACAGTTTCAAATTTTATTTTTCAAGTTCAAAACATTTGGCCCCAATATAGCTCCATAGGTTTAAAGCTAAAACCCAAAAAGGGCACACTTTGAAGCATATATTCCCTCCTGTAGTACTGAGGAGCAACATTCTTCTCTTCATAAGCTCGAGTCTCCTGGCTCTTATTTTGATAGAACTAATTTAACTTCCAGGTCAGATGTTTGCCTTTCAACGGTTTTCAAGTCAACAAGTAAGAAATAAGATAACACCAGTATAATTTACAATAATTATTTGGATTTGTTTTTGTTTTTATTTCTGCCAGTAAAAATAGAAAATTAGCTCCCTTTACCAATTTTTCTTTGTTGGCTTAAAAGCACTAACTTGAGGGTATACTCCCTCTTGTGGCAGAAATAGGCAACAATTTGGGGTTTCATCTGTACATTGTGTGAGTATACCTATGAATTACTGGTTAAAAATTACATATTTATTTTTCAAGGAGGAATCTAGTGTCCAATGACTGTTCAGTTATCTCTGTGCAAGCAGCTACAGTCTGAGAGGCTACACTTTATTTACACATTTAGGCTAAAAACATGGTGTAAATGGCGTCTTTTTGGGTCAAATTTTAATGTCGCGACTTACGGACACTTGGATTACACCACATGAGCAGTATGAGACATTTTGTGGGGGGGGGAGGGGGGGTTGTGTGTATTCTTTTAACATTTTAAAATTGGTCACTGTTCACTTCAATTGTACTGGATTTGGCTGCAACACTGTTTTCCACAGAAACCCCGGGAGTGTTTTGTGAACCGGAGATCTTCACTCAGTGAATTTTCATTTTTGGGGGAACTACTGCTTTAGGACATTACAACCTTCAAATATTAATTTTGTATTTGCCTTTAACCAATATCCAATGAATATTTATTATATAATACACAATGGAAAACAATACATGTATGTTTTAGCAAACAGGACATTGCAACCTTCAAACATTAATTCTGTGTTTGCCTTCAACTACAGTGAAATTACATTAAATAAACAAGATATCAATATATATAATATATATATGGCTTGTGTCAGTTAGGCAAAGCATCACTAAAGGCACAAATATTATAAGTTAAAGGCAAGATATTAGTTAAAAGCAAATACAGAAATAGTATTTGAAGGTTGTGTTGTCCCATTTACTCAGGGACTTATTGTTTTATGTTCAGATGTAACAGAGATAGCTAAACAGTCACTGGGCACTAGTTTCCTCTCTGAAAAATAAATGTGTAATTTTTAGCCAGCAATTCATAGGTATACTCACACATTGTACAGATGAAACCCTGAGTTATTGCCTGTTTTTGCCACAAGAGGGAGTATACCCTCAAGTTAGTGCTTTGAACCAGAAAACAAAAATGGGTAAAGAGAGCTAATTTTCTTTTTTTTTTTTTTTGCCAGCAGACATAAAAGCAAGAGTAAAAATCTAAATAATGATACTAAAAAAAGGGATCAGTTTCAGTGTAATTTTATTTCTTGTTGACTTGAAAACAGCAGAAAGGCAGACAGTTGACTCGGAAGTTAAATAAGCTCTATCAAAATAAGAGCCAGGAGAATCGAGCTTATGAAGAGAAGAATGTTGCTCCTCAATACTACAGGAGGGAATATATGCTTCAAAGTGTGCCCTTTTTGGGTTTTAGCTTTAAACCTATGGAGCTATATTGGGGCCAAATGTTTTGAACTTGAAAAATAAAATTTGAAACTGTTTTGATCTTGAATTTTGAAAAATACATCAGTGTATTCAAAATAAGTGTTCAAAAAGTTTTTTTCAGGTTTAATATAATTATGAGTCACTCTGGTAATTATTTTGAATAAATTATTTTCATTTTTCACTTTCATATTTTTAGATATTTGAGATCCTATTTCTTTCTTTGAACTCAGGCATAGCATATATGAAGACATGAGTGTTGCCCCTTCATACCATAGTAGGGAATATATCCTATAAATAATAAACCAAAATGTGAAATTGCTCATCTTTAAATCCAAAAAATTTTATAGATTACTTCCTAACCAACCATCCTAAGCAATCTATGAACTTTGATAAATATAAAGGCAAAGGGCTGAGTTTCTTCAGTTTTCAGGACACATTATAAGAGACAAAGTATTATTTTTTGAACTATGAAGGTAAACACAGAGTTAATGTTTGGAGATTACAAACACATGTATTAAAGATATTTACATCATATCGAAACAAAATACTCGCTTATGCTGGTTTATACTGGTTTATGCGTGTTGGACTAGTAGTAAGAATTTTCATATAAATTATTTCAGATTCATTCAGATTCAGATTCAGATTTAATAAGAATGTAATCTTTCAAGTATTTTAGATGTAAAAATGACCTTTTTTCAATTTTGGTTTAAAATATAGAAAGAGCACACTTAAGGGTATATTTCATAAACGTGTCATAAACGGACAACAACTCTTTGTCTTCATATGTGCTTAATTTATGTGCTATGAGTTATATTTTCCTGGCTCAGACAAATAGACAGTATATAGAATGTTGCATATATATAAGTTCTTGCTGCTCACACAAATTAAACAGGATTTTGAGTGGTGCTCCCTACTAAATCTTTCTGTAGCTGCCAGAATCAATGCAATTGAAATGAATGTTTCCCACACTTTTTATAGTTATTCCAATGTATTCCGATATTTCTTCCTCTTTCATTTTTCCATAAAGTTTCATAAAGTTCCATAATTTTCGGTTTTGTTTGGAATAAGAAGTCTCCAAGGTTACGTCGACAAGTTTTACAGAGGCCCAAAGCTCAGGGCGGAATGGTGTTACCAAACTTCCTGTACTATTATTAGGCAACAAACATAAGAAATTTGAACTATTGGGTCAAATATGGGGATATTGAGGGCCCTCCGTCATGGTTGATTTTGGAGTCAAATTCTTTTCACCCGGTATCATTGAAACCCTTCCTGTACTCACCCTTGTATTCTTCTATTTCTTGTTATACTGACTGTTATACTATGATAGTGTCCTCCATTATTAAAATATGGATTCAATTTAGACATCATCTTGGCCTACAAAAACTTTATACTGGGGCTCCACTAGAAATATATTATTATTATTATAATACATACATACATACATACATACATACATACATATACATACACACACACACACACACACATATATATATATATATATGTATGTGTATATATATGTATGTATGTATGTATGTATGTATGTATGTATATATATATATATATATATGTATGTATGTATGTATGTATGTATGTATGTATGTATGTATATATATATATATATATATATATATATACATATATATATATATATATGTGTGTGTGTGTGTGTGTATGTATGTATGTATGTATGTATAATAATAATAATAATAATATATATATTTCTAGTGGAGCCCCAGTATAAAGTTTTTGTAGGCCAAGATGATGTCTAAATTGAATCCATACTTTATACATACCTTTTCCAAACACGCAACAGAGCCGTGATAAGGGGATGAAACAGCAATACATTCTTCCATGACTGTTAGACAGAAGGCTGTACTCAGTACCTTGCTCACACCGAGAGAGGTATCAGGAGCACACACACAAGCATGCATAGAGCTCTGCCTCTTCTTCTTCTTCTTCCCTCAATCTCTGATTATACCATTTTCTTTGTAGTTTTACATGAAATATTGTTGTCATGTATGAATGCAAGATACAAGAAAGGATTGCTGCAGAAACATGCCAATTTAAGTTTGTCCCACAACCATTACTTAGCACTTGAATGAATAAGATAGCCCAACTAAAGAACATTACATGTCCTGTTCAAGAAAATGGCACCAACACTGAAAGGTTCTGTAGTGATGGTGTAAACAGTCTCATGCTTGCACGGTTGTTTTTCTTTCCATTTTCCACTTGTTTCAAAGTTTAAAACTAGGGTTGCAACTAACGGTTATTTCCATTGTTGATTAATGCTGATTATATCTTCTCAATTAATCAAGTAGTTGTTTTGTCTGTGAAATGCCAGAAAATGGTGAAAAGGTGTCTCCCGAAGTGCACAATTATGGTGTCAAATGTTTTATTTTGTCCACAACCCAAAGATATTTAGTAAACTGTAATAAAGGGTTAAAGAAACCACAACAACAACTCTCACATTTGAGAAAGTGCATCAGAGAATTTTGACTTTTTTTCTCTTAAAAATTACTCAAAGCAATTAACAGATTATCAAAATAGTTGGCAGTTTGTTGGCAATATCAAGATTCTCTTGGACTGAACTAATATATCATCTTTCCTCATCTCGTTGTGATGGCCCACTAGCAGATGTAGACATAAAATATTTTTATATTGTGGTGGATTTATTGGACCATGATGCTGTATTCGCTGTGTAAAGATTTATTTCATCACAACTTACAATTTACAATTTAATTTAGCAGACATTTTTATCTAAAGTCACGTACATCTGAGAGCTGATACAACACACAAGCAAGGATCTAGTCATGAGAGAACAACACGAATAAGTCCCATGAAGCAAAGTTCAAGTCTGACTGAGAGACTCTGACAATCGTTCCACCAGAATGGAAGAGTCTAGCAAGTGACCTTGAACTCTGTTGTGGTGGTCAAATCTGGTGTCTTTCATTTTAGATTATTAGAACATGATGTTGGTCTAAACCGTGGAAGTAAATACAATTCTATTTACCAGAAAATGTAAGTGCTTGTAAGTCACCATTTACGTTTCACTTTCAAAGAAACTTCCCATAAAAACTGTACAGATTTGATATTTGATTAGAACTTTGAAGCGTTGAAGAAATTTTCAGCAAATGCTGCTCTAGATGTGCTTTTATTTTACAGAAATGTCTACTTAAGGATTAACAGAAGTGTCCATGAACGGCCCAGGGGATATACTGTAAATCTACAGAATTTTCCATTTAAGGGTTGAAAGAAATGTCCACAAACCTAACAAAATATGTACTGATAATTTTTTGCCAGGACATCATTCATTACTCTACAGATTGTTTTCTTACAGTGTAGCTGAGTTAACTAGAATAAATTAAAAATAAGTTAAAAAATAAATCTGTAATTTTTACCCAGTAAATACATAAATAACCTGAGGCACAGCACATCTTAAGACAGAAGTTGTTGTCCCTTTATGCCACAAGAGGGAGTATATGTTTAATGAGCTCAAGGAATTACATACATCACACACCTTATGATGTGGTGCTATAAAAGAAAGGCTGGGCAGAAATGTATAAAAACACTGAAAACTCTGGCTTTTTTTGCAGAATACCAACCATGAAAAGGAAAAAAAACATGAATTCTTTATTCAAGAGTCAGACAGATACAGCTACCATTTCCTGCCACCTACAAAGTTTTAGAGGAATGGATTTTTTTAAAAATTTGTATAGATATTCTGGGGCAGTGGTTCTCAAACAGGGGTCTGTGGCACAAGTGGAGTGGTGAAAAGTTTTTAGACTCATGAATTTAAAAAAAATATGTAAATAAATATCTAGCCTATAGTTTTATTCATAATTCAACAAATGATATATGTTTAATCTTAGCAGTGCCTTTAGCTATAATGAAATGAAATAGAATAAGCAATGCCTGAACATATCAGAAAATAGAGATAACACAATTAAAGTGACAATAAAGTCATTTCTGGTTTTGGTTTAACTTCTATTTCAATTTCAATTGATTTGAGGACATGGACCAAAAAAGCAAGTGGATTTTTCATTGTTATTATTTTTTGTTTGTTTGTTTGGTTGTTTGTTTGACATATCGATATATAATGATATATTGTATATTTGTTTATCCTAATTATCAAAGTTAAATACAGTTTGGGAGGGATGATACATAGACCCCTCTTCAAGATCAAGATCTGGTCGCTCACCTGGTAGAACACATGCCTTATTTGCAAAGGCGGACTCCTTGCTGCAGAGGGTTTCATTCCAGCCCTTGGACATGTGCTGCATGTCATCTGTTCTCTCTCTGCCACCTGTCCTATCACATTCTTCAGTCTGACCTGTTATTAAAGCCAAAAAAATCAAGCTGTAATGTTATTCAATACATAAGACATGATTTTTAATGTCTGTAATGTGGAAACTAGCTTCTAAACCCTGAGTGGAAAATGAAGTGCTTTATACCAACTTATCTCACTGTTAGGAGATATATTTTAAATTTTGCATGTCTAGAATAGATTTGAAAAGAATCTCAAGTCAATCTATGTTCGGATTCCTCATTAGCTCAACTGTAATTACGCATGTTACATATGCAAACACTGCATCCTTACTGCAGCGACCCTGGTTTGATTCCAGTCAGAGTAGGGAGGAGGCTTAAGTGTTTCTTAAGCAGAGGAGAACATGACAAAGAACTGATGAGTGACAGTGAGTTAGTAAAACGCTATGGATTGGACTGTGCAGGGATAACATTTGTTTCTTGTCGATCTCATGAGAGACGTGCTCATGTAACAATAATAATGATCAACTTTTTTTTTATGTACCACTTTTTTAATGTTACCAAGTACTTTACAAGATAAAATAAAACTAGACAAGGCTGATAAATCTTCCTTAACAACAATAACAATAACACTATGATGCCAGAAATTAAAGTGATCATAACAGGGAGACTTTGGTCTGTTACAACTTTCCATCAGCAGAGTGATCACACAATTACAGTGCTTTCACAGTCTTACATGGTGATACAGTTGATTTCATTTCCACTGGATGCCCACATCTGCCAGGCTCACAAAATGGCATTCATGGACACAGGAAGTACAATTAGGCTTACAAAGTATTCAGTTCTTAAAGGATAACTTCAGTATTTTTCAGCCTGGGTCTAATATCCCCATGTGTACGTGTGTGTATGATTGATGGGGACAACTCATTTTGAAATTGGTCCATGACTGAGAGCCGGTCAGAGTGGAGTTGGTTGTCCCTGAGTGCAGTTGAGAGTTTCACTATATCGATTAAAAAAAAAAAAAGATGCTGAAGTTGTGGCTAATTGTGCTACAAATTGATGCTAACATTCCTGTCCAGACACTGCATCTTGCAGACCATCGGGTCTGCAGTGTCCCAAGATCACTACTGCCAGCCCAAGAAGAGAATACATCCGATTTTAACTCATATGCTACAAGTGTTTAAAGCGGCAGAAAAATTCCTCAAAGTTAAAAGTGTTTGGTGTAAATCATCCCCGCTATGGAATAATGGTGACCTTTTATCTAGGGGGAAACCTTTTACTAACAAAGCCTGGGAAGATAAAGGTATTACAACAAGATATTAATGGGGCAAGCACAATCCTTAAGTTCCATATAATATTGACAAACATTCTCTTTTAGGGTCAGTTTGTTAAGCCTATAAAGTTCAGTGGGAATCAGCCTTACAAGAACATCCTATTTTAAGTTGGATACAGTGTGCTCCAGATGAATAGTGGCTTATATATATGACAAATTAAACTTGCTTGGCTTGGGGGAGAGACATAGCTGAGGTGGAACAAGAACTGAAATGGGTTGTAATTTGGAATAACGTTGCTGATGCCTCCTAAAACCCAAACCATCAGTATATATACATTTGAAATTTTGTCGTAGAGCATACCTTAAAGGGGACCTATTATACTCATTTTCGGGCCTTTGTATTTGATTTCTGGACTCCTATAGAGCAGCTACACACGATCGCCCGCACAGAAAGCTTTGTAGATCTTCAGGACGCTGTGCCTCTCGCTGCATCTCTTCCTTGTATTTTCTACGTCCCGCAAAAACGGTCTGTGCAATTTACTCCACCCCCCCGGCCCTGCTCCATGTACGCCTCCCGCCGAGCCCACTCCACTGTGATTGGTCGCACTCCCGAGGACTTCCGAAGGGCTGGCGAGCGCTGCCGAGCCCGGCTACCGGCTAATCCAGCTTCGTACTGGCCCATGTTGACAAAACAGTCCCCTGTGACGTACCGTAGACAGACAAACACGGAGGTAGTTTTCTTTTGCTGGCCGGGAAAAAGCAACTCTATCCACTTCTGCCTGGTGCTTGCCTCTTTAGGAAAGCTAAGGTAACTTTCCCTCACACCTGAACAAACATTTTCTGGGAGCCATTGCTCAATGTGCTAACACTGTGAAATCGTTGTAGACAGCAGAGCAGCGCACAGCGATGTAACTTCCGAAGCAGAGCGGGGGAGCGGGCAGGCCTAGAGTATATGCCTGGGTATGACCATATAAGTAAGTCTGGCATGCATTAACATCAATGTTACCACACCGTTAAAAAAGACAGTAAAACACAGCATGCAGAGCCATCCAAAACAGCTTGCAGGGCTCACTTCCAAATGCATGAACCTCATTATTTGACGCTTTGGAATCGTTTAACACGAGTATCCGACATTGTGACAACATTTATAGGTCAAAAAAGAGGAAAAGCATAATAGTTCCCCTTTAAACCGAGAATTAGGCATCAAATAGGACTAGCCCCTGACCCATACTGTTCTTTCTGTTCCCACAGAACTGTTGGCTCCTTTATTCATGTTGTATGAAAATGTCCAGGGATTCTAGATTTCTGGGCAAAAGTTGTTAATACCCTGGCAGGACTAATTGGGGTGGTATTACCAATGCTGTACATCCTGCTGTACATCTTCTAAATGACGATTCCTGTCTCTTATTTCTCTTTTTCTAATTCTAACAACATCTTGAGATTTAATTTAGTCTTTCTCCTGCCGTCACCATTACTGAGTTTTGTTGGAATGAATGCTAGGGTTTGTTACAGAGTGCCTGGATGACGCATTTCTGCTTTTGCATCAATCCCAGTTAAGAGTGGGTACTGTACTTGGTTTCCTTCTGTGAGGAACACAGCATGGGGCCAGTCGCATTTTAGAAAAGAAGAAACAACAACAGCTGACTTCAAAGTAATGACAACCTTTCTAGAAATGTGGTACAATCATACAAGAGTACAATATTTGTTTCCAGAAAAACAAATACTCAAATAAAGTACAGTACTCAAGTAAATGTACTTTCTTACTGTCCACCCCTGCATATTTGGAGTGGATGATTTTGTACTGTAAATACTTACAGTGTGCAAGATTTATGCAGGCTCTGCTACTGTCTCTAAAGACTGGAACAGTTTGTAGACTGCTCAGCAGTGCAGTCAAGAGTACAATTATTGAAAAGTCATTCATCGGTAGATGTGTTCTGAACATGTGCCTCCTTGAACCTGCTGTAAGTGCCAGTGGGGGACAGGTACTTGCTTCTGATAGCAGTGATGATCCAGCTTGGCAGCACTCTTCTGTTACCACAAACGACGTTCTCCTCTGACAGCCCACTCCAGCAACACATGATAGGCTGCAAGTCTGTGCTGACTGGATGAAAGGAAAGGGTTAAGATGATTTAGAAATGTCTGAGGGCAAACTAATGCATGCAACAGAAAAGGTGCATCTGTCAAACAATTCTAGGTACAGATATTACATGCATGAAGACATATTATTTACTTACTCAATGGATAGTTGACCATTAGGTCCCTGTGGTTTTGGTTGCCTCCTCCAATTTATTTTGGGCCCATGAAAGAAGGTATCCAGCACTGCCCTGCTGGTCAGGGGGCGGAAATCCTGTAAGGTGGTGTGGTGGAAAATCTGAAAATTAAGACAGACCCCATGACCAAGATTGTCTTTGTGGTGTTTTAATAGAGCTTTGCAAAGGATCAGTACACAGTCACACTCAAAGTGTAAAAGGAACTGATAATCAAGTCAAGAATGTAAATCTGTCTTACAGGGTTAGGAGATGAAGGAGGTTGGGTCAGGATGGACCTGAACTGCTTATCGGGAGAGTCGGGATGTGATTGTGTTATCAGAAGTTGTTCTTCCAAAGGGAAAACAGCTGTGTGTTCAAGGACCAGTAACCAGTTAGTGCCTGACAGAACATCAGAAATAACTAAGAGGAACAACAGTGACCAGTTTGGTGAATAATTTTCCCACCACAGTGGTTACACAGCGTTGGGTAATTTCTCTATCATCCCTGGACACATCAAGACCATAAATACTGGGCAACAGGTCCCAATCGTTACAACACAGACATTCTTCCTCTGTGGGCATAGAGTCACAGCATTCAAGGAGCACAACCAGTCTTCACAGATTCACAGACATGCAGCAGCTGCTTCATCCTCGTCTGCCCGTTGCCCCTCTCTCTCTATCCTCATCCGCTCTTTGTTTGTAGGAACTCAAACTCCTCATCCGTATACTCGGGCTCAAATAAATACTGGCAGCCACTGAAATCAAAGGTCTCATCTACATTCTCCAAATCAGGTAAATATTTAGCCATGACACTTCAATCGGCCTAGTAAACTCTCACCTGTACTATGGGACAACCAACTGACTTTTACAAGTCATGGCTCCTCTGTTTTTTTCCAGTAACAAGCAAAGATCCCGTGAGATTTTGTCACACACAGCCCGGAGCAAGTGAAGGGTAAGACAGACGCTTCGCATGCTGTTGACAGAGATAAAACTGGCGATCTGAGCGGGTCTGTGGTGAAAAAAGCACTTTCAATGCAACAGGACACATTTGTCCAATGTATACTGTTGTACTTATTTTGCAGCTGCCAGCTGCATCTGCCTCCCTCAACACTGGAAACAATTTCAAAACGAGCTGTCTCCATTAAGGCCAAGGTTTAAAATTTCCAAAGTTGTCCTTTAATACTCACTCGTAATTACACCATATCTAGATGGAGACAACATTCTATGAAATTTACTGACCATTCTATGGCCATTATCACTAAAGGCTAAAACACACCGTGCCACACTGCATCACCCCCGTCCAAGACACTGTGCTTGGAATATATCTCGACCTCAGCATCTCTGACCCCCCATCTCCTGTCTGTGCATGAGAGCAGAGACAGTGGTCTGAAGAAGTGTGTGTGTGTTAAAGTGATAGTTCACCCAAAAATGAAATTTCACTCATGCCATTTACACCATGTTTTTAGCCTAAATGTCATCTGTAGCCTCTCAGACCGGATCTGTGTGCACACGCCTGAAGCAGGTACACAAGCTCTCGCCCAAGTGGTGTAGCTGCAGCAAAGAAATGATGTTCCTCTTCTATATCAGTCCTCGAACATTTTCTTCTTGGTTGAAAGTTTGCAAAGTCAACTGTACGCATAACAAGTCACTATTTCTGAGAAGATCTCGCTCTGTCTGAGTTGCTTCCAGGTAGCATGTAAACACAGGTGTGAAAGTATCGCAAGACCTTGTATATCTCATGTTGCGCCACTTGGGCAAGAGCTTGTGTACCCACTTCAGGCGTGTGCAAGCAACTCCGGTCTGAGAGGTTACAGTTGACATTTAGTCTAAAAATATGGCGTCTTTTTGGGTCAAATTTTAACGTCTCAGCTTACGGACACTTGGGTTACACCACACAAAGAGTATGGAGACATTTTGTGGGTTTTTTTGTGTTCTTTTTTACATCTTAAAACTAGTCACCATTCACTACAATTGGCTGCAACGCTGTTTTCCACTGAAGCTCCAGTGTTTTGTGAACTGGAGATCTTCACCCATCCTCACATCAGCACAGGGATGAGTAGATATCGAGAGAAATTTAATTTGTGGGTAAACTATCACCTTAGGCTCTCAGTACTTTCTAACCTCTAAATGAATGACTGTGGATTAACGTTTAGTTTCTCTCCTGTGATGCTGTTTATACGTTTAGGTCACTGCTTTATTTTACCATTTCTTCATGTTCGCTTAAGAAGTAATGGCAATTCTTCAATTTGTGTTTAACATTGTAGAGAAAGGCTATGTAGCAGTAGGTTTGGGCCAAAAATACACGCTTATGTGTAAAGCCATTGATTGAATTGTACTTTTGGAACTGGTTCTTAAGTGGGTTAACAGGGTGTCAAGGCCCATCCCTTATCTTGGGGCTCTCGAGTTGCTTACCTGGTAAGCAACTGGTAGTACCTGGTAGTGCACATGCCCCATATGCAACACTTAAGTCCTTACTGCATAGCCCCTGGTGCATAGCCCCCTCTTCTGTGCTTTGTTCTTGCTACATGCCACGGCTTGTCCTGTTATTGAAAAAAAAAGAAAATTATCATATTACATATGTGAGAGTGCTGTTTGTGGACTACAGTTCAGGGTGTAACACCATAGGGCCCTTCAGACTCATCAGCAAGTTAAAGAATCTGGGCCTGAACAGGTGATGGGTACTTCCCTCACCCGCTATGTGGTGTGTGTGCGTGTGTGTGTGTACATGTGTGCATCTTTGTAGGGGTAAAACTATATGAGTTAGTGGTGCTCATTGCATGTTTGCATTCACTCTGCTTCATGTGGATGTGAACCACAGAGATACAATGTGAGCTTAATGCTGAAGTTCAAAGCCACTCGATAACATCAATCACACGTGCACTCCGTGTAATGCATACATGTGTATCAAGGACCCAGGTGCAGAGAAAACAAAAACCAAGTCGGGAAAAGTTTGAGTCTGTGACTTCAGACGCATTAAATTTGCACATGGGAATCAATAGTGGAATTGGAAATCTCAATTCTTAAGGATTCTGGAGTAATCGTAATTTTGGAACTGGTTCTAAAGTAAAACCGGGTCTTAGTGCGCATCTCTAATAGCTACTGCTAAATTTTGTAGGCTACTTTTACAGTATGGCTTACAATTTATTCAAAAGATATTATCTTAACCCTTGTGCATTCCTTAATAAGTACAGCACATATTAGGGATGCACCGATCGACCGGAACAAGCCGGTTTTCAGCATGACCTGCCCTGACTGGTGACCGGCTGGTCAGCGTCACATATCCCATTCTGTGCCCGTCATTGTCACACATGAGTTCTGCACGATGGTCACGTCATCAGAAGAGACAGAGAGACAGAGAGAGAGAGAGAGAGAGAGAGAGAGAGACTTTGTGTGTGTGGTAAACTCATGGACTCTCAGACTTTGTGTTTTTCTGTTTTTCCTGCACCTGTGTCCTTCATGCAGCTGTCTGTTTACATCAGGGGTGCCCACACTTTTTCGGCTTGCGAGTTACTTTTAAAATGACCAAGTCAAAATGATCTACCTACATTAAAAATGAGGAGGCAGACTCACAGCCCAGTCCACCCACCCCGAAAATGATCAAGACAGCAGCAGCACCCCCAGATTGTGACCCCCGGGACCAGGACATCAGCTGTGCACCTGCAACTCAAGCTAACATCCCAGGTCAAAATGCTAGTATTTCAGAGGCACCGCATCAAACAACTAGCTTCACATTTCCGGGAAGGTCATTTGGTAAAGAAACGTTTTGGCGGTCATTCAGTGCGAGCTGGTTTAGCAAATGGAGATGGCTCCATTATTTTGAGGATGGCGATCGCGTTGTTTGTTTCATGTTCATGGAGATGTTTTGGACAGTCTGGACATTGGCAGCCTAATGAGGAGCTTCATCAGCGCCAACCCGGAGAGAAAAACAACATTTGGAGTTGTGTGACGCCGGTCAGACACTTTTCTTTTCTAATGCTGCCACCGCGCAGCACACGGCGCCTTTACACACAGAGTTCAGCACCACAGTGATATGGACAGCAGCCGTGACAAATTGTTTATGGTTGACAAGGTGATCGGCACCATGGACAGTTATACAGACAGATTTTTGCAGTCTTAATTACTGTGCGGGTATTTTTTAATCATTATTATGAATGCAGGGAGTTGTGAGTGCAGCGCAGAGCTTTTTTTTTCTCAGCCCCCCCCTGCTGAGAATATGTTCCCGCGGCTATGTCTCACACTGGCTGCCCTGTACGTCAGTCAAGTGGCAGATGCCATACTGGGGATGGATGATAGGCTAACATCTAATTTTCTTGTTGAATGGCATGCGATCTACCCACACTACCTTTGCGATCGACCAGTCGATCGCGATCGACGTATTGGGCACATGAATGAGATGAATGAGTGAATGTGTGACTGTGGATTATTGAGGAACTTTGAACTTTACTACAAGTAAATAGGTATACTGTTCTCCGGTTGTCCAGCCGTACGTGAGTCCGTGCGTCCATCCTTCCGTCACAGATTTTTTTTTGCATGATAACTTTTGAACAGGTGGACGGATTTGCACCAAATCTTGTGTGCTAAGACTTTATAATAGGTACATGAACTGATTAAATTTTGGAGGCCAACGCTTTCAAGATGACCGACTTTCAAGATGGCTGACTTTTTGTTTGTGCGATAACTTTTGAACGGGTGGACAGATTTGCACCAAATCTTGTGTGCTAACACTCTATAACAGGTACATGAACTGATTAAATTTTGGAGACCAACGCTTTCAAGATGGCCGCAAAATGGCCACATGACAGACCTGTCTCTGAAAACACACTTATGCCAATGACTTGGTCAATTTTAAAGCTTTTTTATATTTGACCTTGATATTTTTTTGAATAACTATGTTGGATACTATTAGGTAATAAAGTTAATAGCTCTTTCCTTGCAATCTTTTCTCATTAACTGTATAGTGTATCAATAGAGCCATAATTCTCAAACTCCTGAGACACTTGCAAATAGGATTTATAATGAATCAATGGTTTCAATCAGGTGTAGGGAACACAAAAAGTCAGTATGAAACTGTTGCAGGCGGAGACATCAGAATCGACGCTTCAGCGTTGACTTCTACCCGTTTTCATTACACCATTTCTTAATAGGGGCTAGGGCTGAACAAATTTTAAGAAATATCTAGTTGCAATTATTTTGACTGATTTTGCTATTGCAATAGGATTTGCAATGTTGGAGGAAAGAATATTTTTTATATCATTATTCTCAGTTGAAAAACACATTAAAATGATTATGGTGTGTTATTTTCAGGGATCTGCACTAAACTAGAGAATGATGTGTCGGCCAGTACACCTCTGCAGCGCCACAATATTTAATTTAAAATGGTATTTTGACCTTCACTTTGCCTTTGAAAAATGTTGCGCATCCTGTGATTTGAAAATTGCAGCAGAACATATTTCAATTGTGACAAAATTTTGATTAATTGTTCAGCCCCAATAGAGACTAAGTTCTATCTGTCCTATTTTTTGGATCAACCAATCACACCTTTTAAAAGAATAAATCATACCTAGCAACAGGGTCAACCACACCTCCTCACCAAGATAAAAGTTTCCGTCCCTTTTTTTTCATTTTTTAGAATGTTTGAGAATAATATTCAGAGGAGAGATACATGGCTTTCAGTGAGATGTTGTGGTGAGGCCCTGCAATTACAGGTGCACCTCAAGTGTATTTAACGCAAACATGAAGAGAGCAATAAACATAATATCTGTTGCAACAAGAAGTGCACCACCAACTTCTGAAAGTAAAGACATAAACATGCTGTTTGTTGGTCTGAGTAAGCATGTGTGACCACTTGAAATTGTATATATATCAGAATATAGAAATCAATATACATTGAGGCCAAAAGACAATAAAGACAATAAATATTGCGCTCCAAAAGGAGTGGGAGCGGTCTTCAAAAATGTCAAAACTACATGCCAAAACAATTTGTGTTATTTTTAGGGATAACAGATACGGATACAGTTTACTGTAAACAGTGAATCTGTAATTATGTGTCCCTAGAGTCTATTACTTATGGCCACTGACTGACAGATAATGTGACTTGGCTGATGCACAGAACATTTACAAAAACTGTAAAGACGACATTATTATTCCAAGCATGTGGTCAACACTCTAAGTAGTGAAGCTCTACTATGTCTTGTTTTTATCTTAATATAAAAGTGCAGTGTAGCAGTAAATGCATTCCCTCAAGGGGCTGCACCTAATGATTATTATTTAAATGATTAATCTTTTAATTAATTTACTGATTAATCTGACATTTTTTTTATTATTCAATTATATAACGATTAACTTACCAAAAATTACAGATAAAAACTTGTCTTATAAAATTTCAATATTTTATTCAATCATAATCCTGCAAAACAGACAAATAAAGCATATTGGAATAATGATAATAGTGTCATATTTTTAAAATATGTCTAATTTCCACCCTATTTTTTCTTTTCTTTTTATGAGACTTTATAACTAAAACATATACATGTATAAACCAGTGTTTTTCAACCTTTTTTGAGCCACGGCACTTTTTTACATTTAAAAAATCCCGCGGCACACCACCAACCAAAAATGTTACAAACGACACATTGTAGCCTAATACAGTATATATAATGACAATTTAGTCTCTTAATTTGTTTATACTCACTCAGTGTGAAACCTGGGCCTGTTTAGATGAACACAAAGCTGATATCCTGGCAGGAACTGAAGAAAGGCACACACAAAGCTCTTCCTCAACAGCTCTCAGTCTATCTCCGTTTTTAGTTTTAATAACAGTCATGCTTGAAAAGCTCAGTTCACATAAATATGTTGTGGAAAATGGGAGCAATGTTGAAATAGCTCTGTTCATCAAGTTGCAATGAAAATTTCCCACTGATGCGTATCTTTTCCAAGACAACACTTTCGATGTCTGCAGACATGTCATTAATACGTCTGGCAATTGTGTTATCTGAGAGAGGGATTTTGGCTACTTCTTTAACTGCAGCAGGGCCAAGCATCTCGTTCACAATGGCTTTACAGGCAGGTAGTATTAATGTCTCTGCCACAGTGTGTGGCTTTTTTTGATTTGGCTACGAGTTCAGCTACTAAGAAGCTAGCTTTGAGAGCTCTCTCAGACACCTTTGTGGTTTTTCTCATTAAAGTTACCCGTTTCTCAGTGTGTTCACGCAGGCGAACAAAATAGTCTGTGCTCTTGTTTTGAAGTGATGGGTGTTTCGTTTGCAGATGGCGTTTAAGCTTGCTTGGGATCATGGCACTGTTGGATAGCTTTTCCCCACACACCAAGCATAATGGGGTGGGCGCAGTCAGATCACCGGTGAAAGTAAATCCAAATGAAAGATAACTTTCGCTGTATTGCCTCAAGCTCACCGTTTTTGCTTTCTTTTGACCACCACTCGTACTAGGCTCTTCATCTGGGTTAGAATTTTGTCTAGGGCCCAGTTCGGGGTCTGCATTTTTCCTTGTCAAATATTTATCCATCGCTGCTGTCACTGCCACCTCTCGCACGCATCACTAATTCTATTAAGGTCATTATTGCGCTCCCTACTGCCACCTATTGACCTGGAAGAGTATTTGATTACTCTGCCATGCTCTGCCATGCAATGTAGTCACTAGCAGGCATTGCGCACCCCCCCGGATAATTTCCCATGGCACACCTGACAATCTCTCACAGCACACTAGTGTGCCGCGGCACAGTGGTTGAAAATCACTGGTATAAACAACCAAGATCAACCAACATAAACAACACAAACATAATATATTATCCATTCAAAAAAAAGCAAATAAGCAAATAAAAAAGGACATTGTCCAACAATGTGATATTGACATCAACAGATGTCATCAGTTAGCAAGTCAGAGTTTCTGGAGGAAAAGGTGTAAGGGTTCCCAAAGGTGACAGAACCTGCCCGATTTGTTTTGTTTTTTTCCTCCAGGATAATTTTTTCTGGCTTTTTTGCCTTTATTTGACAGTGGCAGCCGAAGACATGACAGGAAAGGGGGATCGAGAGACAGGGGATGACACGCAGCAAATGGGCCACAGGTGGGAGTTGAACCAGCGGCCACTGTGGAGGACTGATAACAACAGTACATGGGGCGTGCGCTCTACCAGCTGAGCTACAGGCGTCGCCCCTTGTATGACTTGTTATTGAGATCATAAGTCAGTTTCTCCAGAGGAAGCACAGCTGATATCTGTGGTAACCACACGTCAACTGTGGGGACCTGTGGGACAGACCATCCCAACAAGTTGCGCTTTTTAGCCTAATATAAAAGAGCCGTTAACACAGATTTGACATCATTATTAAAGAAATTGTCTGAAGTATGGTGCAGCAAGGAGAACAAAGGAGTCAATAAGAACTGTCTGCCAGTAACCTCCTGAATTACAGAGTGAAGCTCTTTCCAAAATACGTGCATACACTGGCATGACCGGGACACATGAAGCAAATGTACCTTTGTGTGTTTTACATTTAAAACAGAGGTTTGAGCTGTTGGTGAACATTTTCTGGAGGCAGGCAGGTGTACAATAAATCCTGTGAAAAAATGTAAACATTTTGCTGACATATAGGAATTGAAGTGCATTTCTGAAAGATCCCCTTGCATCCTTGGGAGACCTGGCTGAGATCAATATATCTCTTAACTGACAGTTTCAAGCAAATCCCATTCTTCCTTAAAAGAGATTCTGTAAAATCACAAATTTGGAGATACTTAAAAGAATCTCTGTGAGCGGTATTAAAATCTGTTCTAATTTGCTCAAACAACTTCAAAGCCAAAGATCATCAGGCCTGCAAAATCAAATAGGCCACTCCTTCAGACCAAAACTCCTGATCTGTACAGGAAGATCAGGGTTAAACGTTAGGGGAGATCCAACATAAACGACAGACAGGTTATCTAGGTGTTTTCTCACATCCTTCCACATCAATACTGTGTTGTAAATGATTGTGTTATGATCAAGGGAAGTTATTTGGTCTAAATTGTTGATAAAAGGCAGGGATTTAAGTCTCCTGGGATAACATGCTAGAGACTGGAGACCAATCCATAAAAGTTTCTTGCGTATTTGTAAACCAATCTAACATCATTTTGAGCTGAGCCGACCAATAGTCGACAGCACAGGTTTTGGTTTTTTTTGTTTTTTAACAGCCAATTAGAACACGTGTTGTTGTTTTTTTAACAACTGCCAATCGTAGCACAGGGATTTTACAAGATCAGAGGGGTATACTATGAAGCAAGCTCAACACAGCCAGGCTTTCTTTGCATGATCTGGATCAACAAAGCCTAAAACTTCAATCAGAGATAACGGGTATTACGATGATGGTTATCAACTTGCTTTGTTAATCCAGGTTCTCATTTTAAAGCTTTGTGCGCGTTCACATAAAAGGGCCGTTTCTTGCATCATTTGACTCTTCTTCCACATGAAATGAAGAGATCGCAAGCCACTTAAGTCAAAATCATCAAGTTGTTATAATTATGAGCTGTGGAAAATATACAAAATACATTACAGCAAAAAGCAACATTGTTGCTGCAAATAAAGAAGTAAAGAAAAAGTATGCTGTCAGAAAATGACTGATCGACTAAATGCGGTCTTAATGCTGCGGTTTATTCTAACATGAAAACTGCACATTAAACGATAAAACTCCATACAGCAGATTTAAACATGATGAAGTCTGTCTGACACTGTCCTTTGATGACAGACATGGAAATCACTTAAGTTTTTGACCAAACCAACGTAAAATGAGTGTAATTGATTTAAGACTGTCTGTGATAAATGATGATGAATTTTCTAATCAGTGATCTGAGCTGCAATATCACGGAGACAAAACAGATAACAGTAAAAAGTATTCAAAGTGTCTGTAGTTGCTTCATCATTATTTTACTGTGTGGATTATATACCATGACAATTTAAAGTGTTAATATGATCTGGAGCAAACGGGAAAAATGACTCTGCATCACCATTATATGGATTCGTTCAGTGATATTACAAACATACAGCTCAGCAACTTTTCATTTTTAATGTCTTTCCTCAGTTTAAAAGCTATATCACTCATAAACAACCTTGTTAGGACAATAATTAGTTAAAGAACAGCGCGTTTTACAGACAATTTAATCTGAAACTCTGAACATAACCTGCTCCCGACCAGGTTATGAGTTTAGCATAAGTTACCATGGTTATCTAGCCAGGTTAAAAGAGTGCCACCTTCGTGACACTGAAAATCTTGGCTTTAGACTCAACATAGCTTGTTAACCCATTAATCTCGCTTCGTAGTACACCCCTCAGATAAAAGAAGAGGGGGATTTTACAACAGCAAAGCAAAACACAGGGAATTTTCTATGAGCACAAGGGTTGTTTTTGTTTTATTTTGCTAACCCTAACCCTTGTTGCAACAGTCAGACCCTTTACAGCTGCCAACCACGAGACAGGTGGGTTTTACATCAGCCAATGATGACAGCCAATCACAGCACACGAACAAATAAAAGAACACAGTTTTTTTTCTTTTTCTTCTTCTTTTTTTTTTTACAATAACCAATCACAACACAGAGGGATTTTTCATCAACCATCCATGGCACAGGGGGTTTATACAACAGCCAATCACATCATAGGTGATTTTTGACAGTCAATCCAAAAACTGGGTTTTCTCTACAAGAGTAAATAAGAGAACAGGAGCCAGTTTCAACACAGAAGGATTTTACAAAAGCCAACTCCAACACGGAGGAGTTTTAAATCAGCATTTGACAGCACAAGAGAGTTTTACAACAGCCAGACTCAACACACTGATTTGACTACAGAAAATCAAAGCACTGTTGCCTTTTGTAATACCCAATTACATCACATGGGGCTTTACAGCCATCAATCATGAGACAGGGAGGTTTTACATAAGCCTATCACAAAACAAGGGGAGTTTTATGACAGCTAGTCACAGAACAGGTGGATTTTACAATAGCAAATAAAAGAAAAGTTGTTTTTCCAATAGCCAATCATAACACAGGGGGATTCATCCACCAGTCACAACTGATGGGGGTTTATATCAGCCAATTACAAAATAGGGGAGCTTTACATGAGCCAATCACAACACAGAGGGATTTTAAAATGGCCGGTCATAACACAGGAGGGTTTTACAACAGCCAGTCAAACCATTGGTGTATTTCACAACAGGCAATCACAGCACATAGGACTTTTCAACAGCAAATCACAGGAAAGGAGGGGTTTAAAGGAATAGTTGACCCAAAAATGAAAATTTAGTTGTCATCTACTCGCCCTCATGCCAACTGAAGATCAGGTTTAGTTTTTTAGTCCACAAAACACTACTGGACTTTCACAGGAAAAGAGCATTGCAGAATCCTCCAAACAATGGAACGGTGTGCAAGGGGACTTGGATTACACCAGTATGGAGGGATTTTATGTTTCTTCTCTCCCCAGTTGTTTTTTAGCGTTTGAAAACTGGTCACCATTCATTTACTTTGTTTGGAAGATTCCTGTCAAACTCCAGCAGTGTTTTGCAGACTAACAAAATATGCCCTACCCTCAATTGGCATAAGTTTGAGTAGATAATGACAAAATTTTTTGGATGGACTATCCTTTTACATAGTGCTTTTAGCTGTGGGCTGTATAGTGTATATAGGAGAAAAATAGTGAATATGTTGTGCTTTAACCAGCTCACTCATTTGAGACTCTAAATAAGTACGAAAGTATACTTTTCAATACTGTTAAGTTTTGAAAAGTGTAAAAAGTGTTGAAAATTGTTCTTTTCGACTTCCCACTGCGCAGCCGCAAAGATGGCAGCATAAAAGAAATTCACCCCCGACAACTTGGATTAAATAGCCCTGTAAAACTATTAAACTTGCTTCAGTTGACCTTAAACTACGGATAAGGGCGAAATCATGACGAAAGACAGGCAGAACAAAGTCAAAATCAAGAAATATGCACAGAATGACGATTCACACGATAACTTAAGCCGAGAGTCCTCCCCAGCTAGCTGCAGCTCGCCAGCTAAGGCTAATGGAAAAGAAGGCACGGACACCGATATGGTCAGTCTGAATACCATACTCGCTGAGATAAAAAGTTTCAGACAAGAAAACAAGCAACAACTGGGAGAAATCAAAGAGGAGATAAGCAAAACCAAGCTGAGACTCGATGAGGCAGAGGAGCGAATTTTAAACACAGAGGAGAGGCTACAGTCTATGGAAGAAGTGATGAAGGAGCTAATAAAACTCCAAACTCGCCTGGAAGCAAAACAAACAGACCAAGAGGGAAGGTCGAGACGAAACAACGTTAGGATCTACTCCGTAGTGAAGGGGTCTGAGAACGAGTCTCCATCAATGATAAGCTTTGTTGAAGAGCTGCTGAAACATAACTTATCTCTGCCACCTGATATGGATCTCCAGATCAAAAGGGCGCACAGCGCACTTGGACCAGCACCGCGAGAAGGAGCTCCTCCGAGATCCCTTGTAGTAAAGTTTCTGAGCTACAGAACCAAAGAGGAGATTCTCCGAATAGCTTGGCAGAAGAAGGGATTTACTTGGAAGAATAAGCAAATTAATTTGGACGACTACGCACCGAGTATACTTAAGAAACGACAAGAGCATGCGGAGGCAAAGAGGATCTTGAAAGAAAAGGGAATACGATTCTAGACACCCTTCCCGGCCAGACTACGAGTCTTTTATGCAGACGGGACCCGCATCTACAACACCGCTGAAGAGGCAACGAAGGAGATGGCTGAGAAGGGGCTACCGGTCACTGTGCTTAAATCACCCGAGACCCTGTTGGAGCAGATCCAGAGGCTGACATGGGCTGTTAGCGGGAGACGGGGACAAACACGGGACCGCAAACAAGGAGGACCAACAATCAGAGACAAGCTCCAGAAATTCAGCTGGGATCCATCGCAGAAAGATCAGGATATGGCTGAGTAAAAATGAATATACATACTGCTTAAATTCCTACATTACATACTAGAACATGTCATGTTTAGGTCCATGCTTAAGCTGTAATTTACATACAGTAAGGACTCTTAAGTAGTTACTTTTACATTAAATACAAATGTGATGAATAGGGCCGACTCAGCCGAACAAAATACTTTTTTTTCTTGTTCTTCTTTATTCTTTTTCTTCCTCTTCCATTCTGTATCTCTGTGCAATATTTTATTTCTTTAGCTATGAATAGCCGTACTAGATAGGAATCAACAAGTCGGGGGAGCTGAATGTGTGTCAGTATGGATAGAGTTTGCCATGAAGCCACAGTAAATGAGGGCCCTCACTTGAAAAGGAGGCGTTCCCCCGTAAAGGCTGTTTTGAAACATCTCACACAGGGTTTCTTCTTAAACCCCACCATTGGAAGTTCTAATGAACAATTTTGGGTTCTAACCAAGGTTTTTAGTTACTTTGTTCAATGTACGTTCGCTGCTGTTCAGTGCAGCAAGAGAGATGTCACACTAACGTCATGTAAGAATTGTGAAATGTCTTATCACTATAGTAATGGCAAATAATCTTCATAACATAAAAGTGGTATCCTTTAATGTGAATGGAGTACCTTTAATGTGAATGGAGTACTTAATCCAGATAAGAGAGGTAAAATATTATCAAAATTGAGAAAGGAGGGAGCACGGGTGGCCTTTCTGCAAGAAACACATTTAACAGGAACAGAACATTTAAGACTGAAAAGAGGAGGATTTAAACATTTATTTTGCTCCTCCTATAAAATCAGGCCACAGAAGAGGGGCTGCCATTTTAATTAGACTTGCACCAATTTCAACTTTCTTGGCCGATTCCGATTTCCGATTTTTAAGGGGTCTGACCTACCGATTCCGATTTTGTCCGGTTCCGATTTTCAGTCTTTTTAAGAACTGTAATTGACAGCAATCACAAACATTTTTGCAACTTTTCTTGTAAATATGTTTATAATAAGACACTGACTATTAAATATTAATTTAATACTTTCTCCAAAATCATCCAGATTACAACCAGGCCTTATTATAATTTTATATTAAGATTATGAATCGTGTGAACCGGATTTCATGGGATGCGATTTCACGTGATCTTTTGTGGAAGCAGATGTAAACAAACCGGAGACTAACGCGGTGCAGTTTGAAGTAAAACTTTGCCGTGAGAAAAACAAACAGAAGTTAAACGAGTCTGGATGAGAAAATGTTTGAGGAGACGCATCAACACAGGTTGTTTATTCTTCAGTCAGAACAGGAAGTGAGATTTGAACTGTCAGTCTGTGAACAGCAGTCTGCTGCTAGCTTGCTAGCATTAGCCTGAAGTGCGAGAGAGTTTACGGCTGTTTTGCGACATTGTCAGCTGCTCTGTCTCGTTGTAGACTGTCTGTCTTCTCTTTATCCTGTTCTTGGAATCTGTCGCTGACACCATCTTCAAGCAGACGTGTCAGAGTGTGTAGCTGTTATCAGCGCTGTGTTGACGTCACGGTCAGTTTGTCTGCTGCGCGCATGACGTGACCATCGTGCAGAACACGTGTGTGACAATGACGGGCACAGAACCGGATCTGTGACGCTGACCGGCCGGTCACCGGTCAAGGCCAGTCACGTGAAAACCGGCCCGATTCCGAGCATTGCCGATTAATCGGTGCAAGTCTAATTTTAATCTCAAACCAGGTTCAATATGAACATATTTCAGAGCCCAAAGATAAAGAAGGTCGCTATGTGATGGTCATAGGAAGGATTGAAGGGATGATGGACACTCTAACTCCTCCAGGAAGTGATTGGTTATTCTATAAAAGATTGTTCGACATGATGTCGACTGAATCTCAAGGAGTGCTTGTATGTGGAGGAGATATGAACTTAAGGTTGTCCAGGATGGATTCATCCAAATATAACCCAGGACACAGTAATTCTATAATTAACAAAGTAAATTCTATCATGAAATAAATTGGTATTGTTGATGTTTGGCGGGATCTCCACCCAACTAGCCGAGACTACACTCATTTTTCTTCACCACATTCTACCTACTCAAGGATTGATTATTTCTTTGTATTTAAGAGAGACAGGTTCAGAATACAATCGTGATATTGGAACTATTGATATGTCAGATCATTCACCGATAGAGATGATAATTAACATCAGTAATAATCCAAAATCCACACTGTGGAAATTTAATTCAAACATATTAAATAACCCCCAGGTAAAATAAGAAATGGAAAAGGAAATAGAAACCTATTTCAAAGAAAACAGTAATGGAGAGGTGTCCCCACCTATTGTGTGGGATACATATAAAGCAGTATTAAGGGGGGAAATAATTTCCTGTTCCTCATCACTAAAGAAACTCAAACAAGAGAGGCTCAACAATTTGTACAGTAAACTTAAGGAATTACAAAGAATCCATAAGAGTAGAGCAGAATCAGATAAGGCAGTAGCAATTAAGAAACAGCTAAATGAGATAGATGAGATATATTCTAATGAAATAAAAAAAAAAAATGGATATTTCGGAAACAGGCTTATTATGAGGCAGGAAGTAAAGCTATTAAACTACTGGCATACAAATTAAAGAAACAGCAGGCAGACAATACTATAAATAAAATAAATAATGTCTATAAACAAATGTCCTAAAACAAAGAATATACAGTATAAACTGGAGGAAATTCAAAGTAGGTTTGAGGAGTACTATAAAGAATTATATTCACAAGCAAGACTAGATAGAAAAATGAAATACATAATTTCCTTAAACTTCTGAATCTACCTCTAGTTACACAGGAACAAAATAAAGCACTGGTTACTGAAATTACTGATAAAGAAGTTAAGGCAGCAATAACAAGACTTAAACCGCATAAAAGCCCAGGCTCGGATGGCTTTACGGCTGAATGGTATAAAACTTATAGCGAACAGGTAACTCCAAGCTTGCGCCAGACTTGCAATTGGGCACTCAAAAAGGGAGAGATCCCCCCTTCATGGAGGGAAACCATAATCTCAACAATACCAAAAAATGGTAAAGATAAATTAGATTGTAAACAATATCGACCCATTTCAGTATTAAACGTGGACTATAAAATTTACACCTCAATATTAGCTAGAAGAAAAGAAAAAATCCTACCATCCCTTATCCACCTGGACCAGATAGGATTTATCCATCAGAGACAAACTAATGATAGTCTAAGGAGAACACTGCACATTATGTGGCATATTCAGCAAAATAAGATGGAAGCAATGCAGTGTTTCCTCTAGGATTTTTTTCAGCAGCGGGGGCAGGCGTTCCGTTTCTCTTCTTAGAGAAATATTTCAATAAACTCATCTGAAAAATGCAGTCAGTTGTTACATAATGGTGTGTAGATATTAACGTTAGCCTAATACTATCAATTAGTTTACTCACGTTAGCGACACTGAGTTGGCACCGGGCCAAATTAACTTAAACTACCGATAAGTTACGTAACGTTAGCTGGTCATCAACATATTGTGAACGTCTGTTTAACTTGTAAAATCTTTGTCGAGTTATCTCAAGCTAATAACTTACGTCTACCTCTTCTCTGGCCGGTAATTCGCTGCTTTATTGTTTATTTGTAATTCGGGAATTCGCTCCTCTGACTCTGCCCTGTCGCCTAGGTGCTTGACGCGCTTGACGACTGCGCCCCCCAAACAACACTAGTTGTAGTTATCTGCAGTTTACCTTAGTGCTCGCAAGTACCCGACAGGAGTCTGTTTTGAAGGTGAAGAGATGTGGCAGTGGTGTATTTGCGTCAACAATTAAAAAAAAAAAAAAAAAAAAAAAAAAGGAAATTTGAAAGAGTGGCGGCTAGGATTTAGGAGTGGCAGGTCGCCACTCCTAAATGAATGTAGAGGAAACACTGCAATGCTTATAGGATTAGACGCAGAGAAGGCATTTGATTTAATCAGATGGACCTTCCTGTATAAAGTTTTGGAGAAGTTTGGCTTCCACAAAACCTTTATTGAAGCTCTCCAAGCAATATACAATAATCCCACAGCAAGAGTTAAAATCAATGGCAGCGTCTCAAAATCATTTACACTGGAATGTTCTTGCAGGCAGGGCTGCCCCTGTTCCCCTCTCCTCTTTGCTCTCTTTATAGAGCCTCTCAGCCAGTATATTAGACAAAATGAAGAAATCAGGGGTATACATATAGCGGGAGGGGAACATAAATTATCGTTATTTGCGGATGACGTATTGATCTTTTTAACCCGGCCTCTGGTATCACTACCAACTTTGATGTCATCTTTGAAGAGATTTGGTCAGCTGTCAGGATATAAACTAAATATCCAAAAAACCCAAATTTTGAATCTCAACTATGATCCACCAAATCACTTCCTAGAAAAGTATGATTTGAAGTGCGATAAGACGTCAATGAAGTATTTAGGGGTTAATCTTACTCAGGATATCACAAAGTTATTTGAAGCCAATTACATCCCTATAAACTCTAAAATTAAATTTGATATTTTTAGGTGAAATCGCCTACCATTCCTCAGTTTATCCTCCAGGATTGAGTCAGTCAAGATGGTTATTTTGCCTCGCCTGTTATACCTTTTCCAATCCCTGCCAATAAATATAACTGAACAGCAATTCATTGAATGGGACAAGTTAATTTCCTGGTACATCTGGATGGGAAAGAAACCAAGAGTAAAATACAAAGTAATGCAATTATCTAAAGAGAATGGAGGTCTAGCCTTACCAAACTTGAAAGACTACTAGGAGTGGTGAAAAAAATCGATTATTAATTAATCGCGATTATGTTATGGACGAATATGAATCGATTATAAAATTTTCAAAATCGATTATTTTTTGCATTATTTTATTTTGAAAAAATGCGGAAGTTGAACGTCACGCGAGCACACCCAGTTCCAATTCGCAAGTGCGTGCAGCAGCCAGAGCGAGTGAGCCGTACGAGCAGGTGTGTAAAATGGACGAGGATCAACCAGCAACGAGCAACCAACAAGCAACCAACTAGGGCTGCAATGGGTCGCAGTTGATTCGTGTCCCGTACAGATCACCCTCTACAATTCGGCACGCATGTGATCCGTGGACCACATGTGAGCATCATAGTTTTACTGTCACTGTTACTTTTGTATAAATTATAATACCTGACATCTCAATGCAGACAAATGCTGCTGTGTGCAGCGCATCTCTGTGAAGAGCGACTGATTTAAAAGCCGTCACATCGCCTTGAGTGAAATCCAGACCATAACTTTTTTCACTGATGTAACTATGCTATCACCAAAGAAACAGATCATAAAACTGTGATGTTCATTGAAACTTTGGTGATATCAGCTGTCTTAACTTCTACACAGCTCCTCTCTGCTCACCAGAGCAGCTCTGTCTCGCCCCGTCTGTGACACAGTGTCTACTGAATGATTGATTGATCATGACTTCTAACCAATCAGATGTGCTGTGCTGTAGGCGGGACATTGAGCCAGACTACAGAGCGTAGTTGTGTATTATACTGTACAGTGTATAATGATCTAATATATGTATAGTATATATGTAGTACAGCACTGTATGAATTGAAGTTTTTAATATTATTACCATTATCATTACTATTATCATTATTATTACATTACATAACTATGGTGATAATTACAGACAGACAAAGATCAAAGGCAATTGCATTTTTAAAATAATTTAACTCTAATCCCACCACAGGAAGTGGTTTGAGTTGTTAATCAATAAAAGAGTTAAGTAATTCAGCAACTGACTGTTTTTTTTAATGGTGCAATAACTTTGTGGTGTATTTTGGGTTACTGTTGTCAAATCGAAAATCAATAATCGCTAAGCGAGAACCGTTAATAATCGAAAATCGGTTGGTAATCGAATCGGGACCTCAATACTCGTACTCGAATCGGATCGGTAAATCAGACAGATTAACCACCCCTAAAGACTACTATTATGCAACTCAATTAAGGCCCTTGGTGTGTCTTTGTAATTCACAGTTCAGGGCAAGGTGGAAGGAAAGAAGAAGTTGGGAAATCTATTGGATCATCAATACAAGCTATGATTGTAGACAGTAGATTGATGGACACCTTTACAGATAAAAACAATCCTTGGATACAAGTGGCTCTTAACACCTGGCAGAGGGTAGTTAAAAAGTAAAACCTGAAGGGTGTGGAGAAATTAAGATGGTGTCCATATGATACTGACTTCATCCCAAACAAGACGGATACCAGATCTAAAATATGGATGGGTAAAGGGCTAACAGCATATTGCTGCTGTATCCATAACAAAACACTGAAAAGCTCTGAGACACTTAAAAAAGATTATGGATTGGAGGATCAAGATTTTTTCAGATATCTACAAGTGAGACACAGGGTGAATTAAATTATAGCTGAGGGCTTGGAGAAAGTAGACAATGATATATTGAATATTTTTGTGTCAACTTACAAATCAGGAAATGGATGCAAAATAATATCCAGATTATATAAAAGTAGGGCTGCACAATATTGGAAAAAACTGACATTGCAAATTTTTTTTTTAACCCTGCGATATATATTGCGATATGAAAAAATACAGGAATTTTCACCAGATGACTTGAATAACACTTTATGTTATGCTGCACTGCCACCATCTTGTGGACAATTAACCTGCACTGATCTTGTGACTCACTCCACATACAGGGGCGTGGTCTGCTTTGGCAAACTGATTAAGAACGATTGTGATTGGTGGATTGCTGCACGCAGTGTGTGTCAGGTACCCTTGAAATTAGATGAGAACACGTTTAGTTCATTTGCCTCCTACATCGTAGGACCTGCAATGTGACTATTGCGCACACGTACATTGCGATGACGATGCTCAAACGATATATTGTGCAGCTCTATATAAAAGCTTTCAGGACTCCTCAAAGACAACCACCCAACATGTAAAAAATCAATGAGAAAGAGAGGGAGGAATGGTCATATCTGAAGATGAGTGGGGGGATATATGCAAATCACAGTGGATAACTACATCATCACACTGTTGGAGGGAATTTGGATGGAAAAATATCATGAGATTTTCATTACTCCTGCCCAGAAGAGATATCAAGGTGTTGGAATGAATTGTTGGGGGCTATGTGGAACAGATGTAGGTAACCATTATCATTTATTTTGGGATTGCCCCAAAATTACATTCTATTGGAGGGAAATTCATAAATGTTTGGAAACAGTAATTCAGATCACTATTCCATTTGATGCTTTGACAATGTATATGGGCACTGTAACACTGAATCTTCAAACTAAAACAGACAAATATTTAATGAGAATATTACTTATTGGAGGCAAAAAAAAAGCTGTGACGAGGAAGTGGTTACAACCAGATGCTCCAACATTAGAGGACTGGTTAAAAATTATTCAGGAAAATCTACACAATGGAGAGACTAACCTTTTCTATAAAAATGCAAAGAGAAAAATGTAGGACATTGTGGTCAAAATGGATTGGATACATTAATTCACAGAGACCCGACCTACTTTAAAGGAAATTGCCATTTTCAATGAACTATGAGGAGCAGACTTTCATAGATAAATGAATGTGTATGACATTGTTTGTTCAAATGTTTATAGTTGCTGACACTAAAATGTAAGGGAGAAAAATAGTAGAAGACAAGCTTATTATGACTAACTTTAATGCCATTATTTGAGTTATGTCTTTACTATTATGTACTTATGTAAATGTGATTTATGTACTGTCTTCATGTACTGAATGTCTTGCAAATCTGGACTGTGAATGACCTCCCTAATAAAAACAGAAAATTGTTCTTTTCAAGTTCATTTTTAGTAATTAAGAAAAGCTATATTAACCAACATCTTACAGTGTTAGTGGTAACCCTTGAGAGAATTAATATCAACACTGCATACGAGAGTTAGAAAAACTAACAATTGTTAGTGTTAAGAAGTGTTGAATTTTAACTCAAAATAGTCAATAATTACACTAAATTAGTGTTAAGGTACCAACTCTCCAAAAACAATAAAATTAACTATCTGTGGTGTGGACCCATATAGACATTTCAAAAGTGTTGAAATAAATTCCAACAGTGTTAATCTGAGTATACAGATTTTGCTGTGTAGCTGGCAGCATATTACTTCACACAGTGGCAGTTAAAAACTCATTTCCTGTTCTGACTTAAGAATAAACAATCTGTGCTGACCAGAGGGGTGTACTACGAAGCGAGATGAATGGGTTAGCGAGCTATCTTGAGTCTAAAGCCAGGATTTTCAGTGTCACGAAAGTGGCTCTCTTTTAACCTGGCTAGATCACCATGGTAACTTATGCTAAACTCATAACCTGGTCGGGAGCAGGTTATGTTCAGAGATTCAGATTAAATCGTCTGTAAAAAAGCGCAGTTCTTTCACTTATAATTGTCCTAACAAGGTTGTTTATGAGCGATATAGCTTTTAAACTGAGGAAAGACAATAAAAATGAAAAGTTGTTGAGCTGTATGTTCGTAATATCACCGAACGAAGCAGCACAAACGGTATGCATCGTGCTGTCATGATGGTAACCTCCATTTGGTGATGCAGAGTCATTTTTCCCGTTTGCTCCAGATCATATTAATACTTTAAATTGTCATGGTATATAATCCACACACTAAAATAATGATGAAGCAACTACAGACACTTTGAATACTTTTTACTGTTATCTGTTTTGTCTTTGTGATATTGCAGCTCAGATCACTGATTAGAAAATTCATCATCATTTATCACAGACAATCTTAAATCAGTTGCACTCATTTTACGTTGGTTTGGTCAAAAACTTAAGTGATCTCCACGTCTCTGTCATCATAGGACAGTGTCAGACAGACTTCATCATGTTTAAATCTGCTGTATGGATTTTATTGCTTAATGTGCAGTTTTCATGTTAGAATAAACGGCAGCATTAAGACCACATTTAGTCGATCAGTAATTATCTGACAGCATACTTCTTCTCCTGCTTTATTTGCAGCAACAATGTTGCTTTTTGCTGTAATGTATTTTGTATATTTTCCACAGCTCATAATTATAACAACTTGATGATTTTGACTTAAGTGGCTTGCGATGGCTTCATTTCATGCGGAAGAAGAGTCAAATGATGCAAGAAATGCCCATTTTATGTGAGCGCGCACAGAGTCTGAAGACGAAAGCCTGGATTAACAAAGCAAGTTGATAACCATCATCGTGACACCCGTTATCTCCGATTGCGGTTTTAGACTTTGTCGATCCAGATCGACAAAGTCTAAAACCGCAATCAAAGAAAGCCTGGCTGTGTTGAGCTTGCTTCGTAGTATACCCCTCATGTCTCCCCAAACATCATCCAGACTCGTTTAGGTCTCTTCTTTTGTTTTTTCCTCACTGCTAAGCAGTACTACAGCAAACTTGCACCAAGTCAGCCTCTGTTTTGTTTACATCTGCCTACCCATGACTTCACAAGAGATTGTGCTTCCTCTGGTACATAAACTTAATAAGACTAAGGCTAAGAGTGACCCAGAGCACTTTTGGAGAAAATGTAAAAGTTATTTCATAGCCAGTGTTTTATTATGAATGTATGTGTGAATGTACAATTTAATTTTCCATTAAAGAACAGTTACAAAAATGTTTCTATATACTGTCAATTGCAGGTCTTACAAAGACAGAAAAGCAGAATTTGCAAAGGTCGACTTTAAATAGAATGGAGTTGGCCAAGGACATCGCAATCTATACAATTATAAGCATACAGTTGTTTGACATTGACTGTTAGATACTGGTTGGTTAACGGTTTAATATTTTGTGTATCAATTACTTTGTAGCTGATCGGGTTAATTATCAGCTAATTATAGTCAGGTTCTAACTGCAGTATGCAATAAATGGTTGTCCTTTGTGTATGTTTACCTGTCACTCACTGCTGAAAGTACAGAACACAATTAAAAGAAATAATATTTTATAATAACGAGATATTAAATGAGGTTTTAGGTTGTCTGATATACTGCATTTATTTATTGGTTTGATTAATGGTTTACAGTGGTAAATAATGTTTTTTTTGTGCCAAAAAAAAACATTCAAAAACCACAGAGAAATAACTTGATGCTTTAGTCCCACTGACACATTTGGCAGGAATGTAACGAGTTCTGGCAAAGGACAAACCCATCCTTACTTTGTGATCACGTCATGAAATTTTTGAATTGATACAGAAAAGTAAAGTATAGTATAGTAATTTGAATGTATTTTTTGTTGGTTCTGTTTTGTCATGTGAGCTTGTCTTTTATGTGATACAGAACAGGAATTAACTGTAAAGCAGAGTTAAGTGAGTCAGGGCTGTTTAATTTGAACTGATTTTATTACTTCATTTTCAATTTGTTCCTGCACAATAATAAATGAAATAAAAGTGAAAAATGTTATGTTATTGTTTTTTATGCCTTCACAAAGGAATAAAAATATTTGTGCAGCATTGCGCATAATTTATATAAGATGAGATAAGTACTTTAACTTTTAACTTTTTTAAGCCAATAATGCAATAAACTAATCAGAAATTAAAAGCAGGTGCGGCACCAGCGCAAGCAGTGGTAGCATGACGAGGAAGAGAAGGAAACAAGGATGTTCTGATACCAGCCCGAGTCTCTTGCAAAACGCATTTTCATCCAGTGAGTCATTAAATCAACATTATTACTCCCTTACTCGAATTGAGAATTGTAACACCGGTACCTCCGTCCCCTCACTTTCTTCACTTCGGATCCACATACACTAATATCAGGCATGCCCTTGTCCATAATTTCTGGGTGTTAACTGGGTATCACGGACACTTACCCTCCCTGCGCCTCAACTTTGAGACTTTGACTTTGAGATTCACTGACAAACAGGTTGAAATAATGTGTGAAAAGAGGAACGTAGCGTTGATCCTCAGCACAATTTATAATGAGAACCACTAAGCAGGGTTAGTGTTATGGTTAAATTAGCTAACGTTAGCTACCATCCAGCCTAAAATGCCACAGTTGCCCTTGAACTGTCAAAATAATTTCTCTTCAAATAGCAAACTGTTACTAGCTGACATGACTCTACATTAATGTTAGCTAGCTAACAATATACCAATCACCAGCACAAAGACTTATTTATCATTTAACTAATTTTAAACTTACTTCACTTTATTGTGCGGAGTTTTCCATCTCGAGTTTCTGGTCGGTCGGTCAGTCCCCTGATTTAATTACTGCCTGTTGTCGTCAACCCGGTATGCTACATTCAGAGGGCCCCGGAAATGGGAACGCTACAATTTATGAATATAACCCAAGGCAGCTAGAAGATCAAACAACAAATACTGTCAGTCTAAAGACCCTGCTCAGTATTTTAAAATACGCAAATTTACTATAATAAAAAAGAGAAAACGGTATCTCTATGAAAAAAAAAGAAAAGAAGTAAAGAAGTTTAATATTAAGGATTTTCAGATTCAAAAGTAGGACTTCATAGTTCCTACTTGGGTTTCTTGTCCCAAGAAGAAATTTGTCTTCCCCTGTCTTTTCTGTCTCTTTGTCATGACAAAAATTGCATTTCATTATTTTCGGCGCGATGTCATAAGAAAATTACCAAAAAGCTATCAATGTCAATTTTTTTTCATTCATCAAAACAGGGTTGGGCAACAAAATGAGACTTCATCCATGCTACATCCACATACAACAAATATAAACAGATATGATCTGATGAGTATTTTCTCAAATGTCTGACATTTCATATGATATGATTATTCATTCATTTTCTGTAACCGCTTATTCTGGATCGGGTCGCAGGGGCTGGAGCCTATCCCAGCTGACATTGGGTGAGAGGTGGGGTACACCATAGACAACATAGAGACAGACACACTCACACCTACAGAAAATTTAGAGTCACCAATTAACCTAGCATGCATGTCTTTGGACTGCGGGAGGAAGCCGAAGAACCCGGAGAGAACCCACGCAGACACGGGGAGAACATGCAAACTCCACACAGAAAGGCCCAAATCATTTCAGCATTTAGTGTGAAGGCCTGTCCTTAAGTTCTGTCATGATATAACACTTTACAAATACCAATCTGAAGCAGAGGGCCATCAGAAAGTACTTTCAGTGTTATTTCTGAATGGTATCATTGGTGGGACAAGTCCTTAAAAATACCTACTGTGAATGGCAACAGGTGTCCTGTCCAATAAAGGCTAAATGCCCCCCCCCCAAAAAAAGGAAAAATCAAACTAGAATGTTGTGGGTAAAGTGTCTGTTCATGGAACATCCAGTGCTGAAGGTGCAGAATGGTGTGACCAGATCTCTGTGCCATCATTCACTGCCCAGCTCTGTCTGGTCTCACAATGGACTCTGCTTGACAGGAAGTTGAAGTGATTGGGGATATGCCTGATCTTTTGGTAGACTGTATGCGTCTTGACCAAACTGCACATGCCCATTGCTGTCTCCGGTTAGATGGATGATGTCTACTGTTGGCTCTGAAATCAAAGACAGGTGAATTGGCAGTTGCAGGAACTATTAAATATAAAGCCAATATCTCAAAAAAAAGTGAGAACTTTTAATTGAATATTAACAGAGATATTTATGCTGAATGAGTGCAATGACTGCAAGCAGGGGGAAACTTCTGACGAAGCTCTGTCACAAGTGATCTCTTTAGATGTTATGTTATTGAATTATTGATTTTTTGACCACTTTAGGGGAAAGGAAAACAGGCTTTACAGCTTTAACAGAACATTGGCCTATCACCACTTTAAAGTTGTAAGTGAAGCTGTAAGTGGTGAACATGAACAAACAGTTGCCCATTTACAGAGAAACTTAGGCATTCATTTGAAGTCAGATTTGTGTCCACCTGACAAAGATCAATATTCACTTTATTTCTGTTCAGGTCTGCACCAGATTTTCTGCTGTTTGGTGCTGGGTAGGTACTGTACAGTGAATTTATCAGCCTTTTCACTGAAGACTGAACAGCTGCCTGCTGTTGCTGGAACCTCGGTTGATGATGTTGAGAGTGAGATCTGAATTTGCCATCTAGAAAATCAGAACAAATGGTTAAAAGAAGGTTAAAACGTGTTGGTGATGATTCTTTGTGATAATTGACTAATATGGATGAATGCACTTTTAACAAACAAGAAATTGTTGTGTAAGCAGCATTTTTTTAAAGAGTGATAAAAAATGCTGGGCACACAAGCTGCATAAAGTAGACTGTCTTCATAGAGGATTTTGGACACTACTTGAATAATGCTGCAACTACCTTGCTCACCAAAATGACCCTGTGTGTAAATGTAAATGAGTGTAACTGATTTAAGATTGGCTGTGATAAATGATGATGAATTTTCTAATCAGTGATCTGAGCTGCAAAATCACAGAGACAAAACAGATAACAGTAAAAAGTATTCAAAGTGTCTGTAGTTGCTTCATCATTATTTTAGTGTGTGGATTATATACAATGTCAATTTAAAATGTTAATATGATCTGGAGCAAACGGGAAAAATGACTCTGCATCACCAAACGGAGGTTACCATCATGACAGCGCGATGCAGACAGTTTGTGCTGCTGTTACATTTTTACATTACATGGATTCGTTCGGTGATATTACAAGCATACAGCTCAGTAATTTTTTCAATGTAACGTCCTCCCTCAGTTTAAAAGCTAAGGACAAAAATTTGTTAAAGAATAGCGCGTTTTACAGACAATTTAATTTGAAACTCTGAACATAACCTGCTTGCGACCAGGTTATGAGTTTAGTAGTTACCATGGTTACCAGGTTAAAAGAGAGCCACATTCGTCACACTGAAAATCCTGTGTTTAGACGCAACATAGCTCGCTAACACATTAATCTCACTTAATAGTTCACCACTCAGAGCAGCGATATAATTTACGAAGCAGAGCGGGGGAGCGGGCAGGCCTAGAGCACATGCCGGGCAATGACCATATAAGTAAGTCTGGCACGCATTGACGTCAATGTTACTACACCGTTAAAAAAGACAGTAAAACACAGCGTGCAGAGCCATCCAAAACAGCTTGCGGGGCTCGCTTCCAAATGCATGAACCTCATTATTTGACGCTTTGGAATCGTTTAACACAAGTATCCAACATTGTGACAACATTTATAGGTCAGAAAAGAGGAAAAAGCATAATAGGTCCCCTTTAAGAATAATCCTAGCTGCCACTGAGACCCCAACCATGATAACAGAGAATTTTCCTTTTGATATATTATCTATCTGTCCTTTGTCACCCAGTAAACACAGTGTAGGACAAAGTGGCACAGGTCTTTCTAACCAATCACTTAGAATACGTACGACAATCATCCAGAAGTGCTTGATAATTGGACATTCCCACAAACAATGTATCAGAGTACCGTTATCATTTTGACACTTCCAGCACAATGAGTTGTTCATGAGGCCTAATCTATTCAGTCTCACAGGAGTCCAATAATATTTTTGTACAATCTTATATTGTGTACATTTGCCTTTACATTCCCTTAAAAATTTCCCACATTGTGAGATTATTTCCCTCCATTCCTCATTCCCAAGAACAACCCCAAAGTCATTTTCCCATAAAACCTTCAAATTGTTTAGATCAGTACTGAGTGTAGAGTTCATTCTTCTGTAAAATATCGAGGCTCTGTGATGGTGTGATGGCAAAACCAAATACTCTAAAATATGGTTGTCTTCAGTTTGCCAGTCTAGTGACATAACACAGTGCCTTGTCTGAACATATTTCCAAAAATGTTCCTTTCCATTTAGGTTATATTTACTCAATACATCAATATAAGACATAAACACTTTACCATCATACAAATTATCCAGCGTACATATTCCATGGTTGTGCCAACTCTTCCAGTAGACCGGTGTTTTACCAATACAGATTGCAGGATTTTGCCACAAAGACGAATATGGCTGTTTAGAATGAGATAATTTAATCATTTTGTGTATCTTCATCCAAACTTCCTTGGAATGCAACATAATAGGGTTAGAGATTCTACCTGAATTTTGAGAGAGGAGCTCTATGGGTGTAAAGGGAAAGGATAAAGATTTTTCTATAATGGGCCAGTCTAACTTGCATTGTCCAGTCCAATGTAGGGCAAGTTTCACCATCTCAAAAGAGATATAGTACAATCTTGGGTCAGAGCATACCCAGAGCGTTGAGCCGATCTTGTGACATAGTGTTTCTAAGGAAAGTTTTTATCCTCTTTAATGTAGAAAAGCACCACTCAGACTCTGATGTTGTCATTGGTGTTGTGATGATGATGTTGAGAAGACTTACAGTTTCAGTGAATGTTTCTCCAAGGTCGTTTTCCATCAAAACCTGATAGAGAGCCAGTGCACCTTTGCAACTCCGGAACTCCTCATTCTCGTAGATCAGGGACAGTTCTGTTTTAAGTCTGGCCTTGTCCAATGAGGGATAGGCTTCCACCGTGGTTTCCAGTGCTGAATCTGGGAACTTTCTGCTGTGTTGTTGGAACAAGTCTCCTTGCAAGACAGTGGTACTGATGAGGTGCTTGGTGAAAGAAAACCTCTCCTTGGCATGCCTCATGACGGTGTCACATACCTATGTGATAACATACAATTATAAAAAAGGTAAAGAATTAGGTCTTCACGTCTCACTACAATCAATGTTCTGAATAGCTAGCCTATATTGTGTAATAAACCAAAATGGTTAACTATAATTATTCATAGATATCATATGACAATAAACATTTGAGTCTGGACAACTATATCAAGTGGTGAGCATCTTTATTAGATTTTTTTGATGATGTCTTTGTTTCTCTCTGTTCCTCTGTGTCTCTGTGTGTCTGTTCCTCTGTGTGTCTCTGTGGGCCCTATCTTAGCCTGGCGCAAGTGCCATTTTTGCTATGTGCATAAGATAGCAAACGCTCTTGCGCTGGGTCTGTGCCGCTGTGGGTGTGAGGTCTAAACATGAAGGCAAAAGGAAGGCGTGGCTGGGCACGTTTGCTATCTTGTGCTCAGGGTAAAACGTGCTCGTGCCTTAGGGTCGTGTCTTGTGCTGATCAAAAGCGTAAGTGGAAGGCGGGAGGCGCAATGGATTTAATTTATTCAAGGTGTGTCCAAATCCAACTTTGCTGTCTTGTGCCAGGGGTGGGAGTGATATTTCGCCCTGCCCCGCCCTTTGCGCCACCAGTGCAAAGCAGGATAGACCTATCAGACGTGCCCAAGTGCCCTCATTAATTCACAGGGGAGTTTAGGCCGAACTTGCAATAAACCAATCAGAAAGTCAGCTCTCATCACCTTTCAAGAGGCAGGTGCGCCAGCAGCGCAAGCGGAGGCAGCATGACGGCAGATTTACCAGGAGGAAACAAAGAGAAAAGATTTTCAAAGCAAGGAGACAGATCTCCTGGTTCCAGAAGAGAATGCGCAAGAGCACGCGATATATAGAGACAGCAGGATGTCTCCAAAACAGATTCACGCCGAAATAGTTTATATACAATAAATATGAACTGCAAATGTCATGCAGATATGTAACTGGTTATGTTTTAACCTGAAGCACCTTGAAACTGTGTTGTAATTTATAATTAATTATTAGCATCATCATCATTATTAATTTTACTGGCTGAGGAGCGGGGAGAGAGATGGTGTAGTAGAGAGGGGAGGCGAACAGATCCAGAGGCCACGAAGCTTCCCGGCTCCACCTGGCACACCTGAGCCAGGTGGAGGAGCAGTTAAGCGGTGGTCTGTGCTCCTCCTTCTTCTCCTCTCCCACCTAATCCTCATCTCCTCCTCTCATCCTCCCTCCTCTGTCCCGCTGCGAAACAAGTTGTTCTGTTCTGAAGTTTGGAGTGTGCAAAATTATGCACGGATCTATCCAACCAGCTATGACAGAAGCACACATAACTTTTTTCTCTCAGGTTGGGCTGGACTCCTATGGTCAAATATAGTGTCTGTATATTTTGTATGTTATAGATCATAATTGTTCAATCATTGTTTTTCTGGATCATAACAAACAGGCAGACACACACTACAGCTGCTCCAGCTGTCATGCTGACTCATCCGATAAAGACAATCTTTAGGCTTTATAATTATAATTCTTTTCCTCATTAGTGAGTTCATCTTAAAAGAAGAAAAGTGTTCTGTGATTGTAGAGACGTGTACACTTCAGCCAAGCGTGAGACACACGTGAAAGCTTTTAACTTCAATATTTACTTTTTATTGCTGATAGAAAATATGTTTGAATAACACTTAACTAATCGACACTCAAGTGGGAGGAAGAGAATGATCATAAATGAAGGTGTTTTGTGATTGTGAAGACGTGTGTGTGTTTCGGCCAAGCCCGCCAGGTGCTATCTTGTGCTGAAAAACCACAGACTTTGCGCTTCAACCAGGTTTTGGCTGGTCTAAAGCGCAAGCGCGTTTTACTCCAATGTGCTCAGCACAAGATAGCACACACGCCGGGCCACGCCTTCATGTTTAGACCTCACACCCACAGCGGCACAGACCCAGCGCAAGCGCGTTTGCTATCTTACCCACATGGCAAAAATGGCACTTGCGCTGGCGTAAGATAGCAAAATCACTTGCGCTGGCGGCGCAATGGCTCCACAATCACCAAACACCTTAATTTACATTAGTCTTTATTCTCCACAGGAGTGTCGATTAGTGAAGTGTCCTTTGAACATATCCACCAGCAATAAAGTGTGAATATTGAAGTTAATAGTGCAGCTATGTGTGTGTCTTGCCCTTGGCTGAGGTGCGCACCCTCATCTCCACAATCACCAAACACCTTTCATTTATGTTTAAAAGTCGTGCACTCGCGTGTGTGTCTTTGAAGTTAATCACACTAATAAGTACAACAGTACTATTATTATAATTATAAAGCCCAATAAATCTCAGCAGACCTGCAAACAGGATCACAGCTGTCTGATAGTCTTTATCAGATGAGTCAGCATGACAGGTGGAGCAGCTGTAGTGTTTATGTCTGCGTGTTTGTTATGATCCAGAAAAACAATGTTTAAACAATTATGATCTATAACATAGAAAATATACAAGACACTATATTTGACCGCACAAGTCCGGCCCAACCTGAGAGAAAATGTTATGTGTGCTTCTATCATAGCTAGTTGGATATATCTGCGTAATTTTGTGCACTTCAAACTTGGGAAACTCTCTCTGATTATTTCACAGCGGGTCAGAGGAGCGAGGATGGGAGGAGGAGATGATGATTAGGTGGGAGAGGAGAAGAAGAAGGAGCACAGACAGCCGCGTATCTGTGCCTTCACCTGGCTCAGGTGGGCCAGTGGAACCAGGAAGCTTTGCAGCTAGACTGGATCGGTTCGCCTCCCCTCTCTACTGCACCATCTCTCTCCCCCGATCCTCAGCCAGCAAAGTTAATAATGATGATGATTATAACAATTAATTATGAAATATAACATACTTTCAACGTGCTTCAGGTTAAAATATAACCAGTTACATATCTGCATGACATTTGCGGTTCATTTGTTGTAAAGTTTCTTGCAGGCGTTACTGTAAAGTAAACTATTTCGGCGTGAAGCTGTTTTGGAGACGTCCTGCTATCTCCATATATTGCGTTTTCACTTCTCTTACCAGGAGATCTGTCTCCTCACTTTAAAAATCTATTCTCTTTGTTTCTTCCTGGTAAATCCGCCGTCATGCTGCCTCCGCTTGCGCTGCTGGCACACCTGCCTCTCAAAGGTGATGAGAGCTGACTTTCTGATTGGTTTATTGCATGTTCGGCCTAAACTTGTCTGTGAATTAATGAGGGCACTTGGGCACGTCTGATAGGTCTATCCCGCTTTGCGCTGGTGGTGCAAAAGGCGGGGCAGGGCAAAATATCACTCCCACCCCTGGCACAAGACAACAAGGTTGGATTTGGACACACCTTGAATAAATTAAATCCATTGCACCTCCCACCTTCCACTTACGCTTTCGATCAGCACAAGACACGACCCTAAGGCACGAGCTCAAGATAGGGCCCTGTGTTTCTCTGTGTCTCTGTGTGTGTAAGCAAGTGCTGACCTCCAGTGCCAAATGGTGCTGCGTGTCTTCTCCCAATGTTCTCCGTTTCTTTGTGGGTGGCTCCTGAACAGGTCCCCTGTACTCCTCATCCTCAGCCAGATTAGGAACAGCTTCCCTGATCCAATACATAAGTTTTATGAATCAGTTGTGAAAACCGATTAGGGATATATTAACCAAACCCAAGGTTGTTATATTACTAGCAATTATATTTCATCTAAATTTCACATTAATTAATTATTTGAATAAGATGACATATAAGCATTTAAGGCTACACATAATTTATGCAGAGAATTAACAATTAGGCTAGGCTACATAATAATGCATTTAACATACCTGATAGCCTGCATGCGATTCATGAATGTCTGGGTGATTCCTGCAAAGTAGACAGCATTGATGTTCCTCTTCTGGAGCTGATTATACAGCATGTCCACATGTGGCATGATCTTATGGAACAAGGCTAGGAAAAAACACAAAGCTTCATCTTCCAGCATTCTCACATAGCCTCCAGCCTCTCTCTTCTTAGGGCTATCAAACGCTTCACTGTTCCAGATGGTCTGAAAACACTTCACCAGATCATTCTTGTGCTCATAGACTGTGTTGACTGCACCACTGTTGAAGTTCCAACGTGTTGATGATGCACTTGGAAGTCGGTGCGCCACCATCTCATCTAGCACTGCAGTTCTCTTGCTCGCTTTTGAGAAAAAATAAGCAAATCCCCCCATGTCAGTAAAAAAGTGAATGATCTGAGGGATGTGGGAAGTTGCCTGCTGCATTACCAGCTTTAACTGATGGGCATGACAGTGAATGTAGTGAGCGTTTGCATAGATGTCCTGTACCTTTCGCTGCACTCCTCCAGTGGCACCCCTCATTACCGCAGCCCCATCATATGCCTGGGCCATCAACTTTTTTTCTTGTCCCTTGGGAAGGATGCTGTGCAGCCTCTCCAATAAGGCACTGGCTATTGAATCCGCATAGCTGTTGGGTAGCTTGATGATTTCATAGAACCGCTCCTGTATATTGTTGCGTCCATCAATGTACCTTAGTACCAGGACTAGCTGACAGTGTGTGGAAATGTCGGTAGTTTCATCAGCCTGGATTGCTAAAAACTCAGCTGTCTTTACTTCATCTATGATCTGTTCTCTCAGAACTGCCAGCATACAGTCCAGGAGCTTGTTCTGAACTGTCTTCGAGGTGCCTTTAAATACGGTTGCATTTTCAAGGTGCTCCCTCAAGTCCCAATCAATGGATGCCATTAAGTTGACTAAACCTCTGAATATCCCGGTGTTGTCTTAGGAATCCCTTTCATCATGTCCCCGCATTGCTAATTCAAAAGCACCACAAAATTTTACATTTATTTTGGATAAAATATTACGGTTTTTATCTACCTCTTCATTGTGCCTTCTTACAGCAATGCGGTGCCCATCATCTAGCTGCATTGCTATGCTAATCTTTCTGAGCACAGCTAGCTTTATGCAGTTTTCCATGTGAATTTTGGACCTCTCATGCTTCTTGATCCGTTCAGAGAGGTGCTTTAAGTCAGTTAGTCCAGTCTTTGTCCAAGTTGAATCACATTTGTCACTTCTGAAGAGGATACAGGGGAAACAGAAAAGTGCATTGGCTGCTCCACAACCTGCCAGCCACGTCTTACGGTTCAACCAGCTCAGACAAAAACTCTGTTTGTACAATTTATCTTTCTACTTGGTTTGCTGGGAAATGTTCATTTCAGGTTTGTCGGGTCCCAGCTCCTTAACGAGAAGTTTTTCCTCCGTCGTTCGTCTCGCAAAAGGGTACATTAATAATTTCACCGAATTTGGTGGAAGCTGTGCTTGAATTCCAGTTGTCACTGCCATCGCCATCGCCATCGCCATCATCTCTCTTCCTCGTCACCATAGTTTTTTTTCTCCCGCTGTAGGACAGAGTCTGGGAGTCGCACTACAAAAAAAACCTATCACTGGCTCCTCACGTAGCTCTAGCAATCATAAACCTTCACACATTTTACGTAGCAGTTGGGGCTACATTTCCAGCGCCCCACCGGCATTAAATTTGGTGACATTGATAGGCCAATTATTAATAATTTTTCCCTAGCAACCATAACCGGATTGGCTACTTAGCTGCAGGTCAGGGGCACTTTGCCGAGCGCCCCGTGAGAGAATGATACACTGTAGGTCAGTCTAATCAGAGGCGTGCAACTAATTGTGATCACACCAAAATCTAATTAAAGGCCCTGTCAACCATAATATCCACTCAAAAAAAAAAAAAAAAAAAGTGGCTGTTGACGGTATTACACTAGTCTTTATCACTTGATTAAAGGCAGGTGTAATCATTCCCACAAAACAAAACAAAAAATCAGGTATGAAATTCAAAACAAAGTTTGAGCTCATTAAATCTGTCACCAGGAAGTGCATGATTACTCAAGCTCAGTGTGAAAAAGACACATTTGAAACATTTGGATGAAGAAGGTCACAAAGCTAGCTCGTCAAAACTGCAGTTTGTCCAACAACAAGTGACATTTTTGGGTCATGTGATGACATGTGAGGGCAAATCCCTCTCCCAAAAAAGAATAAAAGCATTTTAAAACATTTTCAAACTCAATCATAAAGAAACACGTTATGCCTTTTGTGTTCCTGTTGCAGGCCCTTCATTCCCACTGGTGTTTTCACTGGTGTCCTCAAGGCCCCCCTGAGTGCAATCGCACCTGGGTGAGGCCTAGAAGCACATAGTAAAGTGACATGGACTGCTGATGCAGGGTAAACATTTGTTGACTTAAAACTTGTCCTTCGGAAGACTCTGACGACTCCAACTCTTGGGTTACCAGATCCAAACCGACCTTTCGCTCAGACTGTAGATAAAGAGCGTTGAGTGTTACTCCAGGACCACGGAGACAGACAGAGACCTGTAGCCTACTTTTCAGCTAAACTACAGGAATTCCTACTTTTAAAGGTGACTGTAAACTAATTCTGCTCTAGTATGTCTCCGCCAGTCCCACCAATCTTCCGTTGTTTCTTTTGCAATGATTCTCCAGGATTTGCACACGGTCCCATAGCATATCCACCTTTTTCCCCATGGTACCGGTGTTTGTCACAAGGCCCTCAGTCGTGTCCTCCAGCTGGGAGATTCGCTCCTCCGCCTCCTCCACTCGTACCTGTAGCCCGCTGACAGAGTTTTTCAGCTCGGTGGTGGTTTCTTTGATGGTCACTACATCAGCAGCTACTTCTGTCAGTTTAGTACTCAGTTTGGTTATTTCAGCAAAGATTTTTTCCATACTTATTTTCTGTTCTGCAGCTTCGTCGGAAGACTTGTCCTCATTAGCAGCTAGCTTGTTCCGAGTAGCTATGTGGCCCATATCCTTAAAATATTTCGACGTTGTCGCCATTTCTCACCGCCAAAAATGTAGTCAAAGTACTAAGAAGTTTTCTGGGATAAAGTCTATCAATATTTAGCTCAAGGTAGGCAGATAAATATGGATTAAACAATTAAATTAGTTGCGAGTCGTCTGAGCCCTCCTACAGTGCTGCCATCCTGCTCAGCGTACCCACGTGACTCCTCATTTTCATTTAGTTCTAGGGATAACCTAATCAGATTTCTGTAAATGTGCCAGTGCTAGACAGACAGTTAGCTGGCTAAATTTCAACTGCAGGTGAGAAGTTTTGAAACCTATGAAGTGTATTTTTTGGCCACTTGGGCTGTGTTGATTATATATATGACAGCCACCCCAAACTAGAGCTGTAACATGTAATTGGTTAATAGATAATTAATCAACTATCAAATTAATCACCAATAATTCTGATAATTGATTAATCACTTTGAGTAATTTTTTAAAGAAAAAAAGTCTCAATAGTCTGTTTTTAGTGTGAATATATTCAAATGTGAATATTTTCTGTTTTTTTTAGTCCTCTGGGACAGTAAACTGAATATATCTAGTTTGTGGACAAAAGAAGACATTTGAGGACGTCATCTTGGGCTTCAAGAAACGCTGATCAAGTGATTTTCATACTTTTTTTTGACATTTTATAGTCCAACCAACTGATTGATTAATCAATACATTAATTCTGAAATAATAAATTATCAGCAACACCCCAAACAAATCAAATAAATGTCATTAGTCCAGTAGTGGCACACTTAAAAGTTATCTTACCTTCTCTGCAATCAAGAGCACTAAACAGTAGAATGAAAACAGATGTATCGGACTTGTGTATACAGCATTTTTATGACAATCAACCATAATCAAAATTCTTTGCTCACCTTAGTTTCCATTGTTTTCACTGGATGCGATTAGTGCATTGTGTTTCTGAGCCACAGCCAGATCTTGGGGTGAATCACTGGGACTCTGGTTCACTACCAGCCTATAAGGATCTGTCACTGCAGAAGGTGATGTGGTTATCAACCTCACCAGATTGTTGATGCATCCCAAAAAGACTGACCAACACTTTTAAATTCACTTAGAGCTGCAAATTAGAGCTGCAAACCACGGCTGCAGAGTCAAGAATGACTCGACGACACAATTTTAGAATTCAAGATCTAAACAAGATTAGTGGATTCTGAAAAGGAATAGTGAACTTTAGTGGCTCACTCAGTTACAGCATGGTCTGCGACATGAATATGTTGTTGTCCATGTTGACAACTGTTTAGCTCATCTTGTTCAGATTGCTAATGTAGTCTACAGGCTTTCAGTACACATTGTATTTGAACTTGTTTATGTAATAAATTTGCACTGAACCATTCTAAAAAAGATATGTAGTGTTAATAAGCTGTTATGTGACAATTTTAAAGATCTTGTTTTTAAAGGTACACTTGTAGTTTTGGGAAAGAATTTTGAATCAAAAAAGAATATTCACGGATACATACATGACTGACTGAATTAATAAATAATTACAGAATAAACAAATTGTCCTCAAAGAGCATAATTTTCATATTGTTTCTTTTTTTTGCGGGGACCCAACTTTCTGGCTTCAGTGTTTTAGGGACCTCATTTCCCTCTTAGGATCCCTTATTTATTCAGTTATGAAAATATATCAATATTTGCGTTTGTATTATTACTTTTCTGAGTTTGAATTTCTTTTCCAAAACTGCATAATGCGCCTTTATAGTTGCTAGGTTTACACTAAATGGTCAGAAGTATGCCACACAGTACCTTCATAACTGTTAAAAGGATGGTTCCTGTTATTCGAAGTGTGTTTGTATAGGGTACTTATCCATAGTCAGTGTATTGCCCACAGTAGATGTTAGTTGCCTGCTTCTGGTTTGGAGAAGCAGCAGGAGTACCGATGTAGATGAGCTAAACAGTATACTGCTTTAGACAGGGTTAGCAGCAAAATATTTTAACCACTTGAAAGTGTTCTTCCCAACAAAAAAGTATTTAACTTTATGCAATATTTCAAATATTTTCACTGCTTTACCTTCCTGTCAGCCAGCCTTTCCAACAGGATCTCACCTTTATACAAGCCAAATATCATATCTCCAAAGCCGCCGGAGTCTTAGCAGAAACACTACTTACTTAATACATGGTTGGTTTGGAGAGCGCGATATTTGGCTTATATAACAGCAGTATACCATGAGAAAAGGCTGCCTGGTAGAAAGGTGAAGCTGAGAAAATATTCAAAATATAATGTACATTTAAACTGATACAAATTTTTGTAAGTGGTTAAAATATGTTATATGTTGTTGCTGACCCTTTCCTCAACAGTGCATTGCTACGCTTCTGTGCTGGTACGCGTCTTTGCTTCTACAAAATTGGAGGCGTGTCAACATCCATCGACTGCAGGTAAGTCAGTGTCTCATACAACCTAGGTTCTGTATAAACACCTGAAAAATGTTAGAAATTAGTTTTAATACAAATATGAAATATTGTAGTTAAAGATTTAGTTTTTGCACACTTTCCTGATATTGTTAGTTACATGACGTTGATAGATACTTTATTTTAAACCAGATTTCCAGAGGCTTTGAGTTGCTACACGGTTTACAGATGGCCAAAAGAAATAAAAAATTACTGAAACTGACCGCCTCACTTTTTTGAGTACATTTCTCAGCACTCTTCCTTTATACATAAATAATATTGTATGACACAGAAAAACATCTTCTTTTTTAAGTTTTAAGTTACTGTTTTTGAGTTACGGATAGTTAAGAGAGCTTACTGAACATGAAATAATGGGTTTTCATTAGGCCTGTCACAGTACGTAACAGCCAATGAAATACAAGTAATTTTTCCAACAACCAATCAAAGCACAGATGTGTTTTTTTGACAGCCAATCAGAATATAGGGAGATTTTACAACAGCCAATCACAATACAGGGGGATTTTCCAGCAACCAATCAGAATAAAGAGGTATTTCTCAACAGCCAATCACATTACAGTGGGATTTTCCAACAGCCAATCACAATAAAGGGGGAATTTCCAGCAACCAATCGGAATAAAGAGGTATTTCTCAACAGCCAATCACATTACAGTGGGATTTTATAACAGCCAATCACAATACAGGGGGATTTTTTCAGCAACCAATCAGAATAAAGAGGTATTTCTCAACAGCCAATCACATTACAGTGGGATTTTCCAACAGCCACTTACAATACAGGGGGATTTTACTGGACTTGCACAGATTAATCGGCAATGCTCAGAATCGGGCCGGTTTTCACGTGACTGGCCTTGACCGGTGACCGGCTGGTCAGCGTCACAAATCCGGTTCTGTGCCCGTCATTGTTACACACATATTCTGCACGATGGTCACGTCATGCGCGCAGCAGACAAACTGACCGTGATGTCAACACAGCACTGATAACAGCTACACACTCAGACACACGTCTGCTTGAAGCTGGTGTCAGCGACAGATTCCAAGAACAGGATAAAGAGAAGACAGACAGTCTACAACGAGACAGAGCAGCTGACAATGTCGCAAAACAGCCGTAAACTCTCTCGCACTTCAGGCTAATGCTAGCAAGCTAGCAGCAGACTGCTGTTCACAGAGGGACAGTTAAAATCTCACCTCCTGTTCTGGCTGAAGAATAAACAACCTGTGTTGATGTGTCTCCTCAAACATTTTCTCATCCAGACTCGTTTAACTTCTGTGTTTGTTTTTCTCACTGCAAAGTTTTACTTCAAACTGTTGCACCGCGTTAGTCTCTGGTTTGTTTACATCCGCTTCCACAAAAGATCACGTGAAATACCAACGAATCCCGCGAGATGATCTCGCGAGATCACATTCACCCAATTCAGAATCTTAATATAAAATTATAATAAGGCCTGGTTGTAATCTGGATGATTTTGGAGAAAGTATTAAATGAATATTTAATAGTCAGTGTCTTATTATGAACATATTTACAAGAAAAGTTGCAAAAATGTTTGTGAAAATGGAAATCGGAATCGGCTAAGAAAGTTGAAATCGGTGCAAGTCTAGATTTTACAACATCCAATCACAGCACAGATGTTTTTCATGACAGCCAGTCACAATACGGAGTCATTTTCAAACAACCAATCAGAATGCAGGGTTGTTTTGCAACGGCCAATCAGAATATAGGGATACTTTACAACAGCCAGTCACAATACAGGGGGATTTTCCAGCAACCAATCAGAATAAAGAGGTAATTCTCAACAGCCAATCACATTACAGTGGGATTTTCCAACAGCCAATCAGAATACAGGGGGATTTTCCAATAGCCAATCAGAATACAGGGGGATTTTAAAACAGCCAATCAGAATAAAGGGGGGTTTTACAACAGCCAATCACAATGCAGGGGGATTTTACAACAGCCAATCACAGCACAGATGTTTTTCATGACAGCCAGTCACAATACGGAGTCATTTTCAAACAACCAATCAGAATGCAGGGTTGTTTTGCAACGGCCAATCAGAATATAGGGAGAATTTTACAACAGCCAATCACAATACAGGGGGATTTTCCAGCAACCAATCAGAATAAAGAGGTATTTCTCAACAGCCAATCAGAATACAGGGGAATTTTCCAATAGCCAATCTAGGGGTGTGCGATATGACGATATTAGATCGTGAAGGATTAGAACGTGTAGACGATCTGCCAAAGTGAGGAGATCGTATGGATCGTTCAGGGGTCCCTAACAGGCGGACCCACACGCCGTCCTACACGGACCTGGACCTATAACCAATAAACTATTAAGAGATTTTAAATTTTGACGGGACGCTTCTATTTTAACTGGCGCAACTTTTCTAGTCTTTCCGGCGCTGGTTTATCTGATCAGGAAACGCACAGACCAACTGCAGAGAAGCTGCGTGTGGAGGAGACTGTTGTTAATGACGGAGTTTATTACAACAGTCGAAACTAACGTGATGGTTAATGACATCGACATCAACCAATTGCTCTTATAAAATTAAACAATTGTCTATACGTAAAACAGGAGAGTCTGTGTTTCTCTATGAGAAACTTTCAGACCTTCTCACAGCAGAGTGAACAGGTGAGGGAGGAGAGGAGGGCAGACTGATCACTAATCAATCGCGGATGCCGTCGTCCTCTCGGACTGATGAAAGTTGGTGACAAACCAAACCTGGATGTCCACACAAATAAAGTCTTTGTGTGAAACACTGCAGAGTGTAACACCGTGCTGTTTAAAGACAGTCTGCTGTCATTAGTTTAACAGAGACAGAGGGTCGTGTCTAGAAGGGAACCCTAGACCTGTGAAAGATCGCGCGAGTTTGATTATTTTAGTAGAAATAACGGACACAAATCTCGCGAGAGTTGCGCAAATAAAGAGTTACCTTCTAGACACGAGCGAAAAAGGTGCGCAGCTCCAAAAATAGAAAATCATGTCATGGTGCCGATGTTTTTAATGTGGCGGGCCGCCATAAATAAAACTATTCACTGATCCACAGAGAGTCACTGAAACACTGATCACTGACCTGCTGTGATGAAAAAAATACTCAGATTCTTTACTTAGGTATTTTTAAATTGTGGTCTTAGTGTTTTTACTTAATTACAATTTAAAAACCTTGCATGTTATTGTTTCCTTTTTTTGAAAAATCAACATTTTTATTGCTGTTGTTGTACTTTAATGGTATTCTTGTTGGTATTTTTTGATGACTAAATACAGACCTGCAAACTCATAATAGGAGAAAAAGGTGGCATGTTGGTAAACCAGTCCCCTGTCCTCTAGGGGTCTGGGAACGTCTGTCCTGCTCCAGAAGAAAAATGTTGTGATTTTAACATGTTAACAAAACATTCTGGTGAATGTTTCAGTTAAAAGAGTTAGTAACATCTTCTGTTTGTGGTTTCTGCAGACATTACTACCTTTACTTTTACCTTTGTACTTGAAAAAAAAGTAGAAAGTAAAGTAAAAACAGTAAATGTAAATCTAAATACATAGCATAATACATAATATAAATACATGTAAGATCGTGATAAAATCGAAATCGTGATTTTCTAATAAAAAAATCGTGATATGATATTTTTGCCATATCGCCCACCCCTAAGCCAATCAGAATACAGGGGGATTTTACAACAGCCAATCACAAAACAGGGTGATTTTCAAACAACCAATCAGAATACAGGGGAATTTTACAACAGCCAATCACAATGCAGTGGGATTTTACAACAGCCAATCACAGCAAAGGGTGATTTTCCAACAGCCAATCAGAATGCAGGGGGACTTTACAACATCCAATCACAGCACAGATGTTTTTCATGACAGCCAGTCACAATATGGGGTCATTTTCAAACAACCAATCAGAATGCAGGGGTTTTTTGCAACAGCCAATCAGAATATAGGGGAATTTTACAACAGCCAGTTACAATACAGGGGGATTTTCCAACAGCCAATTAGAATACAGGGGGATTTTCCAGCATCCAATCAGAATAAAGAGGTACTTCTCAACAGCTAATCACATTAAAGTGAAATTTTCCAACAGCCAATTACAATACAGGGGGATTTTACAACAGCCAATCAGAATACAGGGGGATTTTCCAACAGCAAATCACAGTGCAGTGGGATTTTCCAACAGCCAATCACAATGCAGGGGGTTTTTTCAACAACCAATCACATTACAGTGGGATTTTCAAACAGACAATCAGAATGCAGGGGGATTTTGCAACAGCCAATCAAAATACAGAGGGATTTTCAAACAGCCAATCAGAATACAGGGGGATTTTCCAGTAACCAATCAGAATAAAGAGGTATTTCTAAACAGCCAATCACAAAACAGGGTGATTTTCAAACAGCCAATCAGAATACGGGGGAATTTTACAACAGCCAATCACAATGCAGTGGGATTTTACAACAGCCAATCACAGCACAGGAGGATTTTCCAACAGCCAATCAGAATGCAGGGGGATTTTACAACAGCCAATCACAATGCAGTGGGATTTTACAACAGCCAATCACAGCACAGGAGGATTTTCCAACAGCCAATCAGAATGCAGGGGGATTTAACAACAGCCAATCAGAATACAGGGGAATTTTACAACAGCCAATCGCAATGCAGTGGGATTTTACAACAGCCAATCACAGCACAGGAGGATTTTCCAACAGCCAATCAGAATGCAGGGGGATTTTACAACAGCCAATCACAATACAGGGGGATTTTACAATAGCCAATCAGAATACAGGGGAATTTTACAACAGCCAATCACAATGCAGGGGGATTTTAAAACAGCCAATCATAGCACGGATGTTTTTCATGACAGCCAATCACAATACAGGGTTATTTTCAAACAACCAATCAGAATATAGGGTGATTTTCTAGCAACCAATCAGAATAAAGAGGTATTTCTCAACAGCCAATCACATTACAGTGGGATTTTACAACAGCCAATCACAATACAGGGGGAATTTCCAGTAACTAATCAGAAAAAAGAGGTACTTCTCAACAGCCAATCACATTACAGTGGGATTTTACAACAGCCAATCACAATACAGGGGGATTTTCCAGCAACCAATCAGAATAAAGAGGTATTTCTCAACAGCCAATCAGAATACAGGGGAATTTTCCAATAGCCAATCAGAATTCAGGGTGATTTTACAACAGCCAATCACAAAACAGGGTGATTTTCAAACAGCCAATCAGAATACAGGGGAATTTCACAACAGCCAATCACAATGCAGTGGGATTTTACAACAGCCAATCACAGCAAAGGGTGATTTTCCAACAGCCAATCAGAATGCAGGGGGACTTTACAACATCCAATCACAGCACAGATGTTTTTTATGACAGCCAGTCACAATATGGGGTCATTTTCAAACAACCAATCAGAATGCAGGGGTTTTTTGCAACAGCCAATCAGAATATAGGGGCATTTTACAACAGCTAGTTACAATACAGGGGGATTTTCCAACAGCCAATTAGAATACAGGGGGATTTTCCAGCAACCAATCAGAATAAAGAGGTACTTCTCAACAGCTAATCACATTAAAGTGGGATTTTACAACAGCCAATTACAATACAGGGGGATTTTACAACAGCCAATCAGAATACAGGGGGATTTTACAACAGCCAATCACAATGCAGTGGGATTTTCCAACAGCCAATCACAATGCAGGGGGATTTTACAACAACCAATCACATTACAGTGGGATTTTCAAACAGACAATCAGAATGCAGGGGGATTTTGCAACAGCCAATCAGAATACAGAGGGATTTTCAAACAGCCAATCAGAATACAGGGGGATTTTCCAGTAACCAATCAGAATAAAGAGGTATTTCTCAACAGCCAATCACAAAACAGGGTGATTTTCAAACAGCCAATCAGAATACAGGGGAATTTTACAACAGCCAATCACAATGCAGTGGGATTTTACAACAGCCAATCACAGCACAGGAGGATTTTCCAACAGCCAATCAGAATGCAGGGGCATTTTACAACAGCCAATCACAATACAGGGGGATTTTACAATAGCCAATCAGAATACAGGGGAATTTTACAACAGCCAATCACAATGCAGGGGGATTTTAAAACAGCCAATCACAGCACGGATGTTTTTCATGACAGCCAATCACAATACAGGGTTATTTTCAAACAACCAATCAGAATATAGGGGGATTTTCTAGCAACCCATCAGAATAAAGAGGTATTTCTCAACAGCCAATCACATTACAGTGGGATTTTACAACAGCCAATCACAATACAGGGGGATTTTCCAGCAACCAATCAGAATAAAGAGGTATTTCTCAACAGCCAATCACATTACAGTGGGATTGTTAAGTTCTGAGTTTTGGCCAGGACCCCGGATGCAGAGAACGAGATAAGGGAAGTTTTTCAAAAGATTTATTGTTTCACACAGGGCAAAAAACAACTAAAGGCGAGGGCAGGTGCTGGACGCGGTCGGCTGGCTGGCGCAGCAGAGCAGGCAGGAGGAGAACCGTGCTGGCGTCGGTTCAGGAGCTTGAGAGCTGCACACACGGTCGGGAGGAGCACTGAAGGCTGCACAAAAACACTGAAGATTAGAGCCACGAAAAAACACCATAAATCCACTAGGAAACTTGCTGCGCTACGTTACCGACTGCGACTGAGACTGAATAGTCCGGCACAGGAGTGGTGACTTGGCCGAGCTCAAATAGCAGGGGGAATGTGATGATGAGAGCCAGGTGCGTCTCATTAGGCTGAGCCAGCCAATGACTGCCGCCGCTGCCACACACACTGCCCTGGAAGGAAAACGGGGGAGGGAAGGGGAGACAAAGAAAAAAGAAAACACAACGCAGGCCAGACCAAAACACCTACAACCATGACAGGGATTTTACAACACCCAATCACAATACAGGGTGATTTTACAATAGCCAATCACAGCACAGATGTTTTTCACGACAGCCAATCACAATACGGGGTCATTTTCAAACAACCAATCAGAATGCAGGGGTTTTTGCAACGGCCAATCAGAATACAGGGGATTTTCCAGCAACCAATCAGAATGAAGAGATACTTCTCAACAGCCAAAAACATTACAGGGGGATTTTACAACAGCCAATCACAATACAGGCTGATTTTACAATAGCCAATCACAGCACAGATGTTTTTCATGACATCCAATCACAATACAAGGTCATTTTCAAACAGCCAATATGAATAAAGGGGGATTTTGCAACAGCTAATCACGGCACAGATGTTGTTCATGACAGCCAATCACAACAGAGGGGTATTTTCAAACAAACACTCACAACACAGGGAGATTTTACAATATATACAATTTTAAAATATATGATTATCAAAGTTCATAGATTGTTTAATGTGTATGTTATTTAGGAGGTGTGTCAAAAAGTAACAGGACTTAGTGTGCTGTGTGAGCTATGAGTCGGGTAGGGATTAGCGGGTTGTGTCAGTTTGTGACAGATTTTTCCTCAGCTGGACCAGAAACTTCAGGTTGGTTCATTGCTCGGTGCCCATCACTTGACGGCCTGAAATTAAAGAAAAAAGGTCATATATTTGTATACAATATAATTGATATGAGTATGCAGTTATCAGTATGACTATTTCTATTATTGTATATGATGGAATATTAGAATGTCAGTATCAATATATAAAAATGCACAGTAACAAAAATCAAGTAGGGCAAGAACATCCTCTGAATTAAAATTGAATTCAAATATAAAAAATAATTCAGAGGATTATCTTCTGCCTCCTCAAACCTAATGTACCCCAGTGTGGGGGCTGGATTTGTTTTTAGAGTGGCAGTGTGAAAATATTTTAAATGTATGGCAAACAGGTTCTGGTAAGGATGGAATGTAAGGTTTATGCCACAGGTATCCTAAATTAACAGCATTGGGAAATACCCAAATCATTTTTTTATGTTTCTGTAATGGTTACTACACCAGTATGTAGAGGGAATTTAACCGAAATATTTCTAATGCTAAAATGTAATTATTATTGTTATCCATGAATTTTCAAATTTACTGTTTACAAAAAAAACCCAGAAAACATAGTAAAGCACATTATTATTTCTTGATTAAGATGTCAAATTATAGTTATTTACTTGCATTCCTGAACAGAAAAAAATGTTTTAGTGGTTGAATGCTATGCTTGATTAATTTCTGACTTCTCAGAGAAGCCCAGTGAGCCAGCTCAAATTTGGGTACAAAAAGGTGAATTCAGTTTGAAATTCCTCATTCCTGTTCACAATGGTAAAACGTTGAGAGTGCAGTGAAAATCAAAGAGTACACATTAAAACACTTCTCTGTGATCTCTGAGACAAATAGGGAAAGACATGGAGTCAATTGCTTCTGTGCTCAAAAAGTTACATTCAGTCACCCAAAAATTTATCTGTTTCACAAATGAATCACCATAGTTCACGTTCATGTAATTTATGTTTGGAGCAGACAAATCCACATTATCCTGTTTATTTATTTATTTTTTGGTTTGATTTTTGCTGTTACAAATACCCATTTTTGGTAAACTGAAGAATAACGACAAAAAATTAGAAGATAGTTGTGTCCTCAACTTATTTCCACGATCCAATACAAAAGTATCAGAACTGATCAATATTAGTATGCTCAAAATAATATAATTGATTTCAATGCATTGCTGTTTCTTATTAAATTCTCTCACCCCTTTTTTTTTCTTTTTCTCACAAGATAATCAAAATTAATTAGTACAGAGGAATTCTCTACTCTTCTACGCATGTCTTACTTCACACAATATAATTATTACCCAGTAATGATTTTTCCATACACTATTGTGGTTTTAGTAAACACTGAGTCTTACTTTGCACAATATGACAATTAACCAGTGATAATTTTTCCCATACAGTATTGTGGTCTTAGTAAACTCTTTTAAGTTGGACTCGTCAGTGCACCTCCAGGTTTCTACTAAACCTTGGTTAAAAACTGTCGGGACTCTTTCCCATCTCAACTCTTATATCTTGACATCTTTAGTAACCTGATTTTTCCCCCTTTTTTATTTTTCTAAAAATCAATTAAATAAATTTTCAGATTCTCACCAATCAGAATTGTTGAATCGCAGCGCTGAGTGAGTCTTGTCTCGGGTCTAAGGCCCTCCTTCTCACCCGTCTTTGTGGGGAGGTTGAGGTTGAAGGGAATATCTCCTCAGGGTGTGCACTACCACCGTCGACCCTGAGTCCAGAAACCCTCACACAAGCGATCCCACTTCTGACACCAAATTGTAAATTGAAAATCTGAAAATTAAGACCATGACCCCATGACCAAGATTGTCTTTCTGGTGTTTTAATCGAGTTTTGCAAAGGATCAGTACACAGTCACACTCAAAGTGTAAAAGGAACTGATAATCAAGTCAAGAATGTAAATCTGTCTTACAGGGTTAGGAGATGAAGGAGGTTGGGTCAGGATGGACCTGAACTGCTTATCGGGAGAGTCGGGATGTGATTGTGTTATCAGAAGTTGTTCTTCCAAAGGGAAAACGGCTGTGTGTTCAAGGACCAGTAACCAGTTAGTGCCTGACAGAACATCAGAAATAACTAAGAGGAACAACAGTGACCAGTTTGGTGAATAATTTTCCCACCACAGTGGTTACACAGCGTTGGGTAATTTCTCTATCATCCCTGGACACATCAAGACCATAAATACTGGGCAACAGGTCCCACTCGTTACAACACAGACATTCTTCCTCTGTGGGCATAGAGTCACAGCATTCACAGGAGCACAACCAGTCTTCACAGATTCACAGACATGCAGCAGTTGCTTCACCCTCATCTGCCCGTTGCCCCTCTCTCTCTATCCTCATCCGCTCTTTGTTTGTAGGAACTCAAACTCCTCATCCGTATACTCGGGCTCAAATAAGTACTGGCAGCCACTGAAATCAAAGGTCTCATCTACATTCTCCAAATCAGGTAAATATTTAGCCATGACACTTCAATCGGCCTAGTAAACTCTCACCTGTACTATGGGACAACCAACTGACTTTTACAAGTCATGGCTCCTCTGTTTTCTTCCAGTAACAAGCAAAGATCCCGTGAGATTTTGTCACACACAGCCCGGAGCAAGTGAAGGGTAAGACAGACGCTTCGCATGCTGTTGACAGAGATAAAACTGGCAATCTGAGCGGGTCTGTGGTGAAAAAAAGCACTTTCAATGCAAGAATTTGTACGGGACACATTTGTCCAATGTATACTGTTGTACTTATTTCGCAGCTGCCAGCTGCATCTGCCTTCCTCAATACTGGACCAATTTCAAAACGAGCTGTCTCAATCAAGGCCAAGGTTGAAAATTTCCAAAGTTGTCCTTTAATACTCACTCATAATTACACCATGTCTTGATGGAGACTACATTCTATGAAATTTTCTGACCATTCTATGGCCATTATCACTAAAGGCTAAAACACACCGGGCCACGCTGCATCACTCTCGTCCAAGACAGTGTGCTTGGAATATATCTCGACCTCAGCATCTCTGACCCTCCATCTTTGCCCTCAAGCTAGCATGTGTTGTGAGACTGAGCTCCTGTCTGTGCAGGAGAGCAGAGGCAGTGGTCTGAAGAAGTGTCTGTGTGTTAAAGTGATAGTTACCCAAAAATGAAATTCCACTCATGCCATTTACACCATGTTTTTAGCCTAAACAGGGCTGTACAGTGCGACAATTTTCATCGCATTTGCTACTAAAAATCATTCTGTGCGAAGAGAAATATGTGTCCACTCGCACAAGTGTGAAGGAGTTGCACTGGTATCATGTCAAAAAAAAAATAGTAGGGAAAACAAGGCTATAGGCCACATACGGCCCGCGAGATAATTTCACGTGTCTGTTATGAATGGCCCATCGGTAAATAGCACTCCCACCACTCATACTACAAGTCCCACAATGCACTGCGTCAGCTGCCGCGCAACTCGAGAAATAAATCAGCTCGCAGTCGCGAAGACGCGAGCTTCTGTGAAACGACAATGTAAACATGTTTGTCTGTTTAGGCAACTGACTGTGTGTCAGTGTGCAGTTTAACCTTTTCCTAAAATACTGCTGGTTCTGTGGTGTTACATTTTAAATCTGAAGCCTGCAGTGCACCATAGAAGCTACAGTTGACTTTTCTGTTGAAGTTCTCAGTGCGTTTTGGTCTTAATGTTAAATTGAGCAGGTCAATATGTTCATCTGTACCTGATGGGCTGATGGGTTTGTAATATTATTATATGAGCATATTTTTATGCCAAATGCAGTGCCATTGAGGGTTTGCATGATTAAAGTGTGCGATATCTTGTGTGCAGACAAAAAGCAAGCATTTTCAAATGTAACCCCCACCTGGATATGTGAGCTGAAATATTCTGAGCTGAAATATTCTCGTTTTCTTTTGTTATTGTTGAAGAAAAAAATATTTTAAATCTTATTTATTTTATTGAGGAAAAAGTTGTTGCAGTCTGGCTGTTCAAATTCATATTTCTGAATAAAACATAGTCAGTTTTAGACAGTTTAATAAATGTTAATCCTGTTTGGCCCGCGATTTAGACTGTGTTTTAAATTTTGGCCCTTTCTGTGTTTGAGTTTGACACCCCTGCTATAGGCTGTCTCTTGTCCTATACGTCAGTTGTTGTAGCAATGCTTCACGGGAGTTGTAGTTCTAAGTGTGTACGGTCCTTCTCAATCCGAATACAAAAGAACTACATTTCCGGGTAAACAAACCAAAAAAGCACTGTTTTGTAAATATTGTGTGGCGGCAGGTGAACTGATGGCAGGGAATACGCCATACATCACAGGGAGTACAATCTTTAAACGTGACAACGTTTATAAACACAGTATTACAAAGCGACACATCGCCTGTAGAGATGCTCACCTCGCCTCAAGTCAAGTTTTTTTGTAACATATTGTTCTGTTTTGAGTGTTCAATTTGAATGTTCAAGTACGTAAAATAAATAAGAATTGAAAGATCTGCTGCTGATTTAAAAATAATTTCAGTGGAAACGTGGAAAAAAAGTGGAAACAGTGTTACTGCAGTATTTTATCACTAAGAAATAACAAGATTTGTATGCATAGGCCTATGATGAGTAAATGGCAGATTTTAGTGTTGAACAGTAAAAATGACTAATTTTACTATTTTTCTCAAAGATGAAACCCTAACATTACAGAATGCATGATTATAATCAGCAACTTTGAGATAAAAAAAAATGTGGTTTGAATGGGAGTTAATTGTCCTTAACGTCTAAATCTGATGCTACACAAAAAGTAATAATGCATCAAAGTCAATATTTTGGTTAATCCTTGACATATCCAAGACTGATAAAAAAAATGCCCCAGCCACCCAACATTTGTTGTATGGAAAATATCTAAATTTCTTTGCTTTTTTTCATAAATAATAACAGTGATATCGAGTAATCAAACAGGCATTTAAAGGGTTAAACTTCTCAAAATGATTGAATGTTTAGTTTTGGGGGCAGGACTGAAGTTGTTTGAGAGATTTATGCAGAAAAAAGTAGAAAAAATATGAATCTGTACTTTTTTAATGTAGTTTTTATGGAGGTGGACATTTTTGTCCTTAACAACCAATTAGGATGGAAATTAAGACGAAGCCAGGGGGTTAACATTGTTAGAATTTCTGATCAGTATCGAATTTAGCCAATAAACACGTTAACTAACTGTCCAACTGTGTGTGCTACTAAATTTTTCTTTGTGCTATTAAAATTTTTAACTTGCTAGCACCAGTGCTACCACCTAAAAAAGTAAGTGTACAGCCCTGCTAAATGTCATCTGTAGCCTTTCAGGTCCAAATGCTCTGTAGTCATGGTAATGGGGTCCTTTGACGAGAGGGTCCTGCAAGGACAGATGGACCACGCTCATTCCAGCCCAGGTGCCCCACTCCCAAAGCAAAAAAGCTACAAAGATCTAGAGAGGGACAGCAGAGAGGAGGGAGGGAGGGGGATCGTGTGTGAAGTGCCAACTGATAGAAAACTTTTTTGATGATAAATCCTGATGGTACTGAACAGTTATCTGATTAAAATATCTGTCTGAAACAGACAGATGCTCGGCTACTCTATGAAATGTTTGTCACTTCACTGCATTATTCTGAAGCCTGCAGTGTGTTTTGGCCTTTGGGAAAAAAGTGTATAGTTTTTTTTTTAAGGCTGCCTCAAGGGTTAAAGGGATATTTTTCAAGTGTTTAAAGTGTAATTCAAATGTAACTTTATTAAATCAAATACATTAACCTAAATGACAAATATGCCCAGAAACCCTCAGAGGCACTGCATTTGGCATAAAAATACATGCTCAAATAATTACATGACAAACCCAAGTCCATCAGGCACAGATGAGCATACTGACCTGCTCAATTTAACATTAAGGCCAAAACGCACTAAAAACTTCAATAGTTAAGTCAATTGAGGCTTCTAATAGCGCACTGCACTGTAGCGATACTAATTTCAAACAAGGTAAACTTCCAGCTCTCCTCACAGATCAACGATAAAGAAGGGCACTACTTAATGGTCAAAGGTTTAATTGACCACAAACAAGTTACATTATTGAATGTTTATAGACCACCAGGAAATAATAAACAGCTGATCAAAAAAGTTTTTAATCTTATATCTGGTGTGTGATATAGTGTCAGGTGTGTTGGTATGTTGGGGAGACTGGAATATCCAACTTTATCCCTCCATGGACTCCTAAAACAAAACAAAACAAAAAAATAATAAGACCTGAAGCAGTATACATCAAAAAATTGCTTAAATAATAAGACGGTATGGTACATGTGTGGAGGGAGCTACACCCACTTGATAGATGCTTTACTTTTTTTTTCTCATGCTCATTCTGTATATTCAAGAATTGATTATTTTTTATGTTTAATTCAGATCACCACAGGATTACCAAATGTAACATTGGGGTAAGGGGTATCTCTGATCATGCAGGGGTATATTTAACACTGCATTTTGACAGCAAGCCCAAAGACACATTGTGGAGATTTAACACTAATCTTTTGAATGATCCTCAATGTCAGAAATACAAAAAGGGAGAATTTCAAGAATACATGACTCATAATGACAATGGCACAGTGTCTCCCAGTACACTGTGGGACGCTGCAAAAGCTGTTATAAGAGGTAAACTTATCATGTGGTCAGCTCAGAAGAAGAAGGAAAAAGAGAAACAAGGATTTGACTGAAAACTTAAAGTCTTTGGAGAATAAACACCCATTGGAATGGTATTAAACCTTTAGAGAGATTATAATACCAGTTCTTAAGGAATGTTTTAATTATGTTCTTCGAGGGGGGGAGACTCCATGGTCCTGGACACAAGCAGTAATTTTAGTAATTCCTAACACGGGTAAAGATAAGTCTAGTTCTTACAGACCCATATCTGTTTTAAATATGGAGGAAAATATAATCCTGGATTTGACAGATCCAGACCAAACTGGTTTTGTAAAAAACAGGCAGACCCAGGACAATGTGAGGCGGGCTTCCACCTCATTGAGTATATGAGAAACAGTGGATAGAGAATCTATTGCCGAGAAAGCTTTTGATTCTGTTCGATGGGAATATTTATACTTGGTTCTTAGACGATTTGGTTTTAACAGCCAGGTAGTTGGATGCCTGAAATCTTTACCTTCATTGCTCTCCCACAGCCAGAATTAAAATAAATGGGAATTTATCTAAAACAGCGTCTCTTGAGAGGGGATGTCGTCAGGGATGCCCCCTCAGCCCTACACTTTTCGCCCTCTTTATTGAGCCACTAGCACAGGAAATCGGAGAAGATAATGACGTAAAAGGCATATTGATTGGAGATACACAACACAAGACCTGTCTGTACGCAGATGACATTCTTGTGACGCTTACCAACCCTAATGAAAGCTTGCCTAAATTACTATCTCTTCTTAAAGTATTTGGTTCATACTCCGGGTACAAATTGAATTTACAGAAAACCCAAACGTTTTACTATGAACCACAAGAAAAAGTTTACAGATTATGTCATTTTAAATGGAAGGGTGACATAATTAAATACCTGGGAGTACAAATACCTAGAGATCTAACTGCCATCTATGAACATAACTATACTCATATAACAGCGGATATTAAGGCCGATTTAAATCGCTGGTCATTATTACCAATGAACACGTATAATCGAATAGACGTTATAAAGATGAATATATTACCCAGGCTGCTCTACCTTTTTCAGTCATTGCCTGTTGATGTCCCTCCCAAGCAATTCAGTGAGTGGAACAGAATGATTTCAACCTTCATTTGGGGAAAGCAAAGACCCAGGATTCGATTTCAAACATTACAATTACCCAAGGACAGAGGAGGAAGGGCTTCAGCCTGCTTAGAAGATTATTACAAAGCAGCACAGTTACGTTTTCTGGTTTGCTGGTGTGATCCTACATATGATGCGAAACGGAAAGACATAGAACAAACTCAAACAAACATACCTCTTCAATCTATATTTGGGGAAAAATCCCTTCAGAAGAAATATTTAGACAAATTATCTAAATGGACTGCAGTCCCCTTAAACATTTGGCATAAAGAATTTAAAGACCTGAACTTCGAGAGGAATGCACAAATATTACACTGAATACACACGAATTCACACCGGCTAAATTTGAAAACAGATTTAAACTCTGGACAAATGCAGGCATGACCTCATACTGTATGATATCCTCCAATAGAGGCTTAGATACCTTTCAACAACTTTCAAAAACATATAACGTAGTAAAGAAAAGCAATAACCAGAAAATGGTTGAGCATAGAACCTCCTAAAACCTTTGAGTGGATAGAAATAGTTAATGACATTTATACTATGGAACGATTGACCTTTTCCCTGAAAAAAATGGAAGTCCTATTTGAAACTGTAGTGATTTCTTTATACATGTTTGGTTGGAGAAACAATGTAATGTATTTTCCTATGCACAAACAGAGCAGACTTTTAAGTTAAGAAAGAATGGGAGACATCTCACTTTGAAGGAAACACTGAGGACTAGCATTGAATGGAGCCAAGGATCATAAAAACTTTTTGGACCTCAAATAACACTCATGGACATAAAGGACTTTTTCGACAATGAATGTAACCCGGGTTCATTCAATCCTCATTCTGTATGTTTAGCATTTCTCTACACCTGTGATGACCCTGTCTGTTTTAAGTTCTGTTTTTGTTTAAAAGAAAATAATAAAAATAAAGTTAAAAAAAAAAATTGTGTTGTTAAAAAGGAATTCACATTAAAGCATTAACGCGTTAACTTTGACGGCCCTATTAAATATACATTCATTGCATAGTTTGTGTTTTGCAGCTACACCCTACCTCAGAAATGTTGTGTTTTTTGTCTGACAAATAATTACAGGAATATTTTTTAGTCATAATTTGTCTGAAATCTCATTATGTGAAAAAAAAAATAGTATCATTAAGCCAGTATCAGAAATTGTATCGAATCGTGAGTTGAATGTATTGTTACATCCCTAGTCACCATTAGGGATGTTCCTGGTGACTAATTTCCCTGTCGATTAAGGCAAAATTGAATTTAGACTAATCGACTGGTCTAACACTAAGAAAACACTCAGAAAGCTGCTAAAATGTAGTAGAATTTATTGATTTATAATGTTAAACACTGTCCGAAAAAAATACTGTGTTTATTAAGAGCCATTTGAAGACGTTAATCACAGTCTACAATCGCAAAATCGTACTTTAAATGCCGCTGAAATGCGCGTTATTTTGCGCTGTGCAATACAAGCCTCACACATTGCTGTACAAAACATGACAACAACTCACTAAACGCTTCACCTTTTCAGACCAGAGGGTCACAGTGTCTGCGGGTAAAGGACCCAGAGCTAATGTTAGCTGCCAGCCTGACACACAATGTGGCTAATGTTAGTAATGCTAGCAGCAGCAGTTTGGCTTGCAGATTTATGTCCGTGTAAGTTCTTAATGTGGGCACATTTCTCCAGTCGAGTGAATACATATCAGCTTATTCTGTCACAGTTTTACATTCATCTGTCTGACTTTGCAACTCTGGATGTTTATATCAGCAAACATCCCCAAACATCATCCAGACTTCTTCAGGTTTCTTCTTTTGTTTTTTTTTTCTCACTGCTAAGCATTACTACAGCAAACTGTTGCATGAAGTCAGCCTCTGTTTTGTTTACATCTGCCTACCATCACAAGAGATTGCGCTTCCTCTGGTATATAAACTTGATAAGACTGAGGCTAAGAGTGACCTGGAGCACTTTTGAAGAAAATGTAAAAGATTTCATTGCCAGTGATTTATTATGAATGTACAATTCAATTTTCCCAAAATGTTTTTGTATACTGCCGATTACAGGTCTTACAAAGAAAGAAAATTTGAATTAGCAAAGGTCAGACTTTAAATAGAATGGAATTGGCCATGGACACTGCAATCTATACAATTCTAATCATACAGTTGGTCTAATAATGTTGGTTGGTTAATGGTTTAATAATTTGTGTATCAATTACTTTGTGGCTGATCAGGTTAATTATCAGCTAATTATTGTCAGTTTCTAACTGCAGTATGCAATAAATGGTTGCCCTTTGTGTGTGTTTACCTGTCACTCACTACTGAAAGTACACAACACAATAAAAACCCGATATTTTTATAATAGTGAAATATAAAATGAGTTTTTACGTTGTCTGATTGACTGCATTTATTTAGTGGTTTGATTAATAGTTTAAGGTTACGGGCTGTTTCCCAGAGCTGGGACAACCTTAAGGGAGACCTTGAAATACAACTTACGATGCACGTAGCGCTACGAAGGCTCTGGGAAACGGGGCCCAGGTCTGACAAAGAAAGAACCAATACTTTTATAGTCATACTCCTATTACGCTATACCACATGGAAGCAGCTTACCTTAATAGTGATAACGCACTTGCCACTCTGTATTTTACACCCAGCAGCAAAGTCTTGTAACACCAGTATACACACTGAGTGTTAAAGTGAAAAACATGGTGACACAAAACACTGCATGCCAAAAACATAATATAGGACAAGCAATTGTATAATTCCTCTGGAATAAAAAAAAAAAAAAAAACATTCAAAATACACAGAGAAATAACCACTGGCAAAGGACAATCCCATCGTTACTTTGTGATCATCTCATGAAATCTTTGAATTGATACAACAAAGTACGTAGTAATTTCTGTGGTAGTGGATCTTTTGTTTGTTCCGTTTTGTTATATGATTTTGTCTTTTATGTGATGCAGAACAGGAATTAGCTGTAAACCAGTTTTAAGTGAGTCAGAGCTGTTTAATTCTAACTGATTTTATTACATTATTTTTAATCTTTTCCTGCAAATAATAAATGAAATAAAAGTGAAAAATGTTGTGTGTTATTGTAAGTTTTAAGGCTTTCACAAAGTAATAAAACTATTTGTGCAGCATCATGTATAATGTACATAAGATGAGATAAGTACAACATTGACTTTGATGCATTATTAGTTTTTGTGCACCATCAGATTTGAACTTTTTCTCCTTTTCATACTGTTGGTGGATGAAATTTCCCCATCGACTTCCATTATAACCACATTTTTTGATCGCACAGCCATTACAGTATAAAAAGATGCATTCTGGTCTGTAGGGAAGAGGTCAAATTAGTTTTTAATGTTGACCACCTCATGACACCATTTACCCACTACAGGCCTATGAATGAAATGCTGGTCATAAAGCAAGTATGAAAAAAAAAATCTAAATGTTTCAGTAATACTAGTTTTCATTTTCCCTGAAAAAACAAAACTCAGAAAACCAAATGCATATTGAGGGTGCATGGTTGGTTTTCTGTTTCATTTTGTTGGCGTTGGTGACAGAGCTTATAAAATTGGCATTTAAAATATTACAATTCTAAAAATATTTAAATATTTAGTAGTTTTGACTAGAACTGAGGTTAATTAACATATTTATGCAAAAAAAGTTTTATAAAAAAAAAGTTTTTATATTTATCTGATATATTTTTACAGCAGTTTTTGTTAGTGGCTGTTTTCAGCCACCAACAGTAATTCCAACAGTACTGAAACAGAGTTTATTCCAGATAGACATAATTTACTCTACTAAGTTGCCTTACTTGGCAGTTATCTCCCTGGACGCCCAACAGGCATTTGATCAAATTGAATGGAAGTACATGTTTGCTACTATTCTTGCCCCAAATCCTCCATTTTGACTAATCATGACAGGTCTCCCCCAGGCAGGGTTGCTGCCTCTCCCCAATGCTCTTTGCGCTGACTCTCGAGCCTCTGGCCATTTCTATTAGAGCCAGTCCCCAAATCACTGGTATAAGTTGCGGCACATCTCATTGTACCATTGGTCTGTAAGCAGGTGATATAATCTTGTCTCTAAACCCAGAAAGCTGCCAAAAGCTGTTTATTATATCAAAAAGGGGAAACAGGGATGTTTTTAGATCTTTTAGTGTTAACTGGGGAAAAAGTCTGTTCATGCCCTTCTCTCATGGTCTCGACGCTGGCTTTCTCGGCAATCTACCCTTCAGACTTTCCACTGAACACCTTGTGTATCTCGGGATTAATATCACTAGAAACCCTAAATTTCTTTTTAAACTTAATTTTTTGGATTTGGGGACTAAAACTATGATAGATAAATGGAAATTTCTCGTTCTTTCCTTAATCGGATGCGTTAATATTATTAGGATGCTAGTACTCCCCAAATTTATTTCTCTCTTTCAACATGTCCCGATTTTTCTTACATCTTCGTTCTTTAAAATATGCCCTTCATTTGGGCTAACGAAGGTGGCCATGGCCTTCTTGTCTTCCAACATTATTACTGGGCCTGCAATGCCAGTTCATGGGTTTTCTCATCATTCTGCTGCTAGACAGAAGAGCAGTGTCTGTATCAGATGGCCTGAGATTGAGTCTTGTAATGCAGTCTTACTCACTGGAGCCTCTTTAATGGCCTTTTTATTTTCAAAGCCAAATCCACCTATCAAATGTCTAAAGGATGACTTTATTTTTTTTTATATTATTCAGTTTAAAGTCATTCATTCTGTCTCTTCTACTTGTGATAAGTGTAAGTCAGGTGATGGTGAGGAAGTGTTGAGTATAGAGAAAAAGATTTTTTTTATTAATCTAATATTACTACTGTGTAAATTCCATATTCATGAATGTAAACTTACAAACCTGTCTTGTTTTTATTTCTGCCAGCAAAAAATAAAAACTGCTCTCCTTACCCATTTTTCTTTTTTGGTTTAAAAAAAAAAAAATACATAGGTGAATACACCTATGAATTACTGGTAGAAAATGAATTATTGATTTTTCAGGGAGTAAAGCAATACGTTTTTGAGTTAACGGGGTATTACAATCTTAAAATATTAATTCTGTATCTGCTTTTGACTAAAATCCAATGAATACTATGTCCTACTGGCTTTATTTTTTTAATATACGGTTACTTTCACATTTTGCATAAATGATTTGCAGCAGCATTTCTCATCTTTCTTATAAAACCCAAACTTATTCTACACTTGAGTCTTATGAAAGTTTGGTGATGCGACGCAGTACAATGTCAATTCTGTCACTGTTTTCAGCACCGTCTGTTATGAGCAAATGAAGAGGAGCCACAGGAGAGGGAGGAGGGAGCGCTTGTTTTTGTGAGTGAAAAAGCACAGAGCCACGAGTCTGACCCACAGAGACGTCATGTCACTGTGAGAACAGGTAACACAGAGCATCACTGTTCCTCCACACTAATCAAAACCACACCACTCTTCAAATGAAACAGAGCAGCAGATCATCTTACTGCAAAAATACTGATATTTTAAACAGTTCTAAAGTTTCTCATTTATCTCATTTACACATGAGACTCATAATAAGATATAAACATCACTGTAAAGTCTCCCTCTCTGTCTCTACTGTTACTATATTTAGTAAAACTATCAGGATTTTTTGGCAACTAACAGCACTCTACAAACATAGCATTAATTGAATCAAAATGTAAAGACTGACACATTGCATTGTCTTGTATTGCGTCGTATCGTATTGTATCGTATCGTATCAGAATTGAATCGTATCGAACCGAATCGTTGGCCGCTTAAAGATTTATAAATTATATCGTATTGTTGAACATGTATCGAGATACGTATCGAATCGTCTCAGTCAGTGAGATTCACACCCCTAGGCCTGATGCTATCAGCTAGTGTTTGTGAATCGTACTCCTTACAGCAGTGGTTCCCAGGCTTCTTTGGCTCGTGATCAAATATCGGCAATATCTGGTTAAAACATATATTATAATGCTCTCTCTTAACCCACCATATTTAATTGAGCAGCTGAGGTTGTGTTTTTAACATTATAAAGATTAATTTAATTTTATTTAGCAATTATTTATTTAAGTATCTGTCAAACCCATTTTGAGGTCCTGACCCAAGGTTGGGAACCACTGCTGTAAGGAGTACATACCAAATTCTGAAACTGAAAAGAAAAGATCTGAAACTGAAACAGAAAGATCCAAAAGTGAAAAAAAGATTTGAAACTATAAAAAATAATATTCGAATCTGAAAAGATAAAATTTGTAACAGAAAGAAATAGGATCTCAAATATCAAAATAATTACCAGAGTGAATCATAATTATACTTAACCTGAAAATTTTTTTTGAACACTTATTTTTATTTTGAATACACTGATGTATTTTTCAAAATTCAAGATCAAAACAGTTTCAAATTTTATTTTTCAAGTTCAAAACATTTGGCCCCAATATAGCTCCATAGGTTTAAAGCTAAAACCCAAAAAGGGCACACTTTGAAGCATATATTCCCTCCTGTAGTATTGAGGAGCAACACTCTTCTCTTCATAAGCTCGATTCTCCTGGCTCTTATTTTGATAGAACTAATTTAACTTCCAGGTCAGATGTCTGCCTTTCAACGGTTTTCAAGTCAACAAGTAAGAAATAAGATAACACCAGTATAATTTACAATAATTATTTGGATTTCTCTCTTGTTTTTATTTCTGCCAGTAAAAATAGAAAATTAGCTCCCTTTACCAATTTTTCTTCGCTGGCTTAAAAGCACTAACTTGAGGGTATACTCCCTCTTGTGGCATAAATAGGCAACAATTTGGGGTTTCATCTGTACATTGTGTGAGTATACCTATGAATTATTGGTTAAAAATTACATATTTATTTTTCAAGGAGGAATCTGGTGTCCAATGACTGTTCAGTTATCTCTGTGCAAGCAGCTACAGTCTGAGAGGCTACACTTGACATTTAGGCTAAAAACATGGTGTAAATGGCATCTTTTTGGGTCAAATTTTAATGTCGCAACTTACGGACACTTGGATTGCACCACATGAGCAGTATGAGACATTTTGTGGGGGTTTTTGTGTGTATTCTTTTAACATTTTAAAATTGGTCACTGTTCACTTCAATTGTACTGGATTTGGCTGCAACACTGTTTTCCACAGAAACCCCGGGAGTGTTTTGTGAACTGGAGATCTTCACTCAGTGAATTTTCATTTTTGGGGGAACTACTGCTTTAGGACATTACAACCTTCAAATATTAATTTTGTATTTGCCTTTAAACAATATCCAATGAATATTTATTATATTGATATATATTTTTTATTTTCATGAAGTTACTTTAACTTCTGTGTCAAGTCTTCCTGTCAGTCATATCACAATGGAAAACAATACATGTATGTTTTAGCAAACAGGAAATTGCAACCTTCAAACATTAATTCTGTGTTTGCCTTCAACTACAATGAAATTACATTAAATAAACAATATATCAATATATATAATATATATGGCTTGTGTCAGTTAGGCAATGAAGGAAAGCATCACTAAAGGCACAAATATTATAAGTTAAAGGCAAGATATTAGTTAAAAGCAAATACAGAAATAGTATTTGAAGGTTGTGTTGTCCCATTTACTCAGGGACTTATTGTTTTATGTTCAGATGTAACCGAGATAGCTAAACAGTCACTGGGCACCAGTTTCCTCTCTGAAAAATAAATGTGTAATTTTTAGCCAGCAATTCATAGGTATACTCACACATTGTACAGATGAAACCCTGAGTTATTGCCTGTTTTTGCCACAAGAGGGAGTATACCCTCAAGTTAGTGCTTTGAACCAGAAAACAAAAATGGGTAAAGAGAGCTAATTTACTTTTTTTTTTTTTTTTGCCCGCAAACATAAAAACAAGAGTAAAAATCTAAATAATGATACTAAAAAAAGGGATCAGTTTCAGTGTAATTTTATTTTTTACTTGTTGACTTGAAAACAGCAGAAAGGCAGACAGTTGACCCGGAAGTTAAATAAGCTCTATGAAAATAAGAGCCAGGAGAATCAAACTCAGGCATAGCATATATGAAGACATGAGTGTTGCTCCTTCATACCATAGTAGGGAATATATCCTATAAATAATAAACTAAAATGTGAAATTGCTCATCTTTAAATCCAAAATAATTTTATAGATTACATCCTAACCAACCATCCTAAGCAATCTATGAACTTTGATAAATATAAAGGCAAAGGGCTGAGTTTCTTCAGTTTTCAGGACACATTATAAGAGACAAAATACTATTTTTTGAACTATGAAGGTAAACACAGAGTTAATGTTTGGAGATTACAAACACATGTATTAAAGATATTTACATCATATCCAAACAAAATACTCGCTTATGCTGGTTTATACTGGTTTATGCGTGTTGGACTAGTAGTAAGAATTTTCATATAAATTATTTCAGATTCATCGATTCTTTAATTAGAATGTAATCTTTCAAGTATTTTAGATGTAAAAATGACCTTTTTTCAATTTTGGTTTAAAATATAGAAAGGGCACACTTAAGGGTATATTTCATAAACGTGTCATAAACGGACAACAACTCTTTGTCTTCATATGTGCTTAATTTATGTGCTATGAGTTATATTTTCCTGGCTCAGACAAATAGACAGTATATAGAATGTTGCATATATATAAGTTCTTGCTGCTCACACAAATTAAACAGGATTTTGAGCGGTGCTCCCTACTAAATCTTTCTGTAGCTGCCAGAATCAATGCAATTAAAATGAATGTTTTCCCGCACTTTTTATAGTTATTCCAATGTATTCCAATATTTCTTCCTCTTTCATTTTTCCATAAAGTGGACAGTCTTATTCTCGGTTTCGTTTGGAATAAGAAGTCTCCAAGGTTACGTCGACAAGTTTTACAGAGGCCCAAAGCTCAGGGCAGAATGGTGTTACCAAACTTCCTGTACTATTATTGGGCAACAAACATATGAAATTTGAACTACTGGGTCAAATATGGGGATACTGAGGTCCCTCCGTCATGGTTGATTTTGGAGTCAAATTCTGTTCACCCGGTATCACTAAAAGCCTTCCTGTACTCACCCTTGTATTCTTCTATTTCTTGTTATACTGACTGTTATACTATGATAGTGTCCTCCAGTATTAAAATATGGATTCAATTTAGACATCATCTTGGCCTGCAAACACTTTATACTGGGGCTCCACTAGAAATATAATAGTAATATACATATATATACACACACACATACATATATATATATATATGTACACACATATATATATATATATATATATACACACACATATATATATATACATACAATATTGTGCGGCTTTAACTTTTTCCACTAAAGTTTACCTACTAATGTTGAAATCTAAGTCTAAACAGTTCAGTGTGATACATCATGGCATTTAGCTTGACAAAACTGGAAATGCTGTACAGTAGCCAGTCAGCGTCAACAAAAAGTAGAACAAGAGATTTTGTATTCAAATTAACATTTCCAGGGTTGACTGTCATGGAGAAAAAAACAGCTAAACATTTCAAGCAGTACATCTCACACAGTGACAAAACAACTTTAAATGTTGTTGTCAACTAGGTTTTAAACATGAATGAAAGGCTTTGGTTGAATTACTACCTTTTCCAAACATGCAACAGAGCTGTGATAAGGGGATGAAACAGCAATACATTCCTCCATGGCTGTTAGACAGAAGGCTGTACTCAGTACCTTGCTCACACCGAGAGAGGTATCAGGAGCGCACACACAAGCATGCATAGAGCTCTGCTTCTTCTTCTTCCCTCAACCTCTGATTATACCATTTTCTTTGTAGTTTTACATGAAATATTGTTGCTGCAGAAACATGCCAATTTAAGTTTGTCCCACAACCATTACTTAGCACTTGAATGAATAAGATAGCCCAACTCAAAGAACATTACATGTCCTGTTCAAGAAAATGGCACTAACACCGAGATGTTCTGTAGTGATGGTGTAAATAGTCTCATGCTTGCACTGTTGTTTTTCTTTCCGTTTTGACAGTTCCACTTGTTTCAAAGTTTAAAACTAGGGTTGCAACTAAAGGTTATTTACATTGTTGATTAATGCTGATTATATCTTCTCAATTAATCAAGTAGTTGTTTTGTCTATGAAATGCCAGAAAATGGTGAAAAAAAAGGTTTTTGTTTAGTGTCTCCCGAAGTGCACAATTATGCTCTCATATGTTTTATTTTGTCCACAACCCAAAGATATTTAGTAAACTGTAATAAAGGGTTAAAGAAACCACAACAACAACTCTCACATTTGAGAAAGTGCATCAGAGAATTTTGACTTTTTTTTTCTTAAAAATTACTCAAAGCAATTAACAGATTATCAAAATAGTTGGCAGTTTGTTGGCAATATCAAGATTCTCTTGGACTGAACTAATATATTATCTTTCCTCATCTCGTTGTGATGGCCCACTAGCAGATGTAGACATAAAATATTTTTATATTGTGGTGGATTTATTGGACCATGATGCTGTATTCGCTGTGTAAAGATTTATTTAATCACAACTTACAATTTACAATTTAATTTAGCAGACATTTTTATCTAAAGTCACGTACATCTGAGAGCTGATACAACACACAAGCAAGGATCTAGTCATGAGAGTACAACACGAATAAGTCCCATGAAGCAAAGTTCAAGTCTGACTGAGAGACTCTGACAATCGTTCCACCAGAATGGAAGAGTCTAGCAAGTGACCTTGAACTCTGTTGTGGTGGTCGAATCTGGTGTCTTTCATTTTAGAATATTAGAACATGATGTTGGTCTAAACCGGGGAAGAAAATACAATTGTATTTACCAGAAAATGTAAGTGGTTGTAAGTCACCATTTACGTTTCACTTTCAAAGAAACTGCCCATAAAAATTGTACAGATTTGATATTTGATTAGAACTTTAAAGCGGTGAAGAAATTTTCAGCAAATGCTGCTCTAGATGTGCTTTAATTTTACAGAAATGTCTACTTAAGGATTAACAGAAGTGTCCATTTCTTCTCTAAAAGATAAATCTGTAATTTTTACCCAGTAAATATATAAATAACCTGAGGCATAGCACATCTTAAGACAGAAGTTGTTGTCCCTTTATGCCACAAGAGGGAGTATATGTTTAATGAGCTCAAGGAATTACATACATCACACGCCTTATGCTGTGGTGCTATAAAAGAAAGGCTGGGCAGAAATGTATAAAAACACTGCAAACTCTGGCTTTTTTGCAGAATACCAACCATGTAAAGGAAAAAAAATAAGAATTCTTTATTCAAGGGTCAGACAGATACAGCTACCATTTCCTGCCACCTACAAAGTTTTAGAAGAATGGATTCTTTTTTAAATTCGTATAGATATTCTGGGGCAGTGGTTCTCAAACAGGGGTCTGTGGCACAAGTGGATTGGTGAAAAGTTTTTAGACTCATTAATTAAAAAAGAATATGTAAATAAATATCTAGCCTATAGTTTTATTCATAATTCAACAAATAATATATGTTAAATCTTAGCAGTGCCTTTAGCTATAATGAAATGAGACAGAATAAGCAATGCCTGAAGTGACAATAAAGTCATTTCTGGTTTTGGTTTAACTTCTATTCCAATTGCTGATTTGAGGACATGGACCAAAAAAGCAAGTGGATTTTTCATTGTTATTATTTTTTGTTTGTTTATTTGTTTGTTTGTTTGTTTGTTTGATATATCGATATATAATGATATATTGTATATTTGTTTATCCTAATTATCAAAGTTAAATACAGTTTGGGAGGGATGATACATAGACCCCTCTTCAAGATCAAGATCCGGTCGCTCACCTGGTAGAACACATGCCTTATTTGCAAAGGCGGACTCCTTGTGCAGAGGGTTTCATTCCAGCCCTTGGACATGTGCTGCATGTCATCTGTTCTCTCTCTGCCACCTGTCCTATCACATTCTTCAGTCTGCCCTGTTATTGAAGCCAAAAAAATCAAGCTGTAATGTTATTCAATACATAAGACATGATTTTTAATGTCTGTAATGTGGAAACTAGCTTCTAACCCCTGAGTGGAAAATGAAGTGCTTTATACCAGCTTATCTCACTGTTAGGAGATATATTTTAAATTTTGCATGTCTAGAATAGATTTGAAAAGAATCTCAAGTCAATCTATGTTCGGATTCCTCATTAGCTCAACTGTAATTACACATGTTCCATATGCAAAAACTGCATCTTTACTGCAGCGGCCCTGGTTTGATTCCAGTCAGAGTAGGGAGGAGGCTTAAGTGTTTCTTAAGCAGAGGAGAACATGACAAAGAATTGATGAGAGACAGTGAGTTAGTAAAACACTATGGATTGGACTATGCGGGGACAACATTTGTGGTCGATCTCATGAGAGATGTGCTCATGTAACAATAATAATGATCAACTTTTTTTTATGTACCACTTTTTTTAATGTTACCAAGTACTTTACAAGATAAAATAAAACTAGACAAGGCTGATAAATCTTCAACAACAATGCCAGAAATGAAAGTGATCATAACAGGGAGACTTTGGTCAACTTTCCATCAGCAGAGTGATCACACAATTACAGTGCTTTCACAGTCTTACATGGTGATACAGTTGATTTCATTTCCACTGGATGCCCACATCTGCCAGGCTCACAAAATGGCATTCATGGACACAGGAAGTACAATTAGGCTTACAAAGTATTCAGTTCTTAAAGGATAACTTCAGTATTTTTCAACCTGGGTCCAATTTCCCCATGTGTATGTGTGTGCATGATTGATGGGGACAACTCATTTTGAAATTGGTCCAGTATTGAGGGATGCAGATGCAGCCAGCAGTCGCGAAACAAGTTGCAACAATATATATGGGGGCAAATGCCTCCTGTAAAACTTCATGCATTGAAAGTGCTTTTTTTTCACCACAGACCAGCTCAGATCACCAGAGTAAACTCTGTTAACTCTGTTAACAGCATGCAAAGCACATCTCTTAACCTTCACTTGCTCCAGGCTGTGTGTGACAAAATCTCATGGGATCTTAGTGTGTTGCCAGAAGAAAACAAAGGAACCATGACTGAGAGCCGGTCAGAGTGGAGTTGGTTGTCCCTGAGTGCAGTTGAGAGTTTCACTATATCGATTACAAAAGAAAAAAAAAAAAAAAAAAGATGCTGAAGTTGTGGCTAATTGTGCTACAAATTGATGCTAACATTTCTGTCCAGACACTGCATCTTGCAGACCATCGGGTCTGCAGTGTACACTTTTCCCAAGATCACTACTGCCAGCCCAAGAAGAGAATACATCCGATTTTAACTCATATGCTACAAGTCTTTAAAGTGGCAGAAAAATTCCTCAAAGTTAAAAGTGTTTGCTGTAAATCATCCCCACTATGGAATAATGGTCACTAGGGCTGAACGATTTATTGTTTTCTGATCGAAATTGCGATTTCAGACAACGCGATCACGTGATCGCCAAAGCTGCGGTTTTTTGCAGTGCTCCTGAGGGCTGTACTACGAAGCAAGCTCAACACAGCCAGGCTTTCTTTGTATGATCTGGATCGACAAAGCCTAAAACCGCAATCAGAGATAACGGGTATCACGACGGTGGTTATCGAGTCACTTTCTTAATCCAGGCTTTCATCTTCTGACTCTGTGCGCGCTCACATAAAAGGGGCGTTTGTTGCGTCATTTGACTCTTCTTCCGCATGAAATGAAGCAATCACGAGCCACTTAAGTCAAAATGATCAAGTTGTTATAATTATGAGCTGTGGAAAGTATACTAAATACATTACGGCAAAAAACAACATTGTTGCTGCAAATAAAGCAGGAGAAGAAGAATGATGTCAGTAAATGACTGATGGACTAAATGTGGTCTTAATGCTGCCGTTTATTCTAACATGAAAACTGCACATTAAACAATAAAACTCCATACAGCAGATTTAAACATGATGAAGTCCGTCTGACACTGTCCTATGATGACAGAGACGTGGAGATCACTGAAGTTTTTGGCTAAATGAACGTAAAATGAGTGTAACTGATTTAAGATTGTCTGTGATAAATGATGATGAATTTTCTAATCAGTGATCTGAGCTGCAAAATCACCAAGACAAAACAGATAACAGTAAAAAGTATTCAAAGTGTCTGTAGTTGCTTCATCATTATTTTAGTGTGTGGATTATATACCATGTAAATTTAAGGTGTCAATATGATCTGGAGCAAACGGGGAAAATGACTCTGCATCACCAAACGGAGGTTACCATCATGACAGCGCGCCGTTTGTGCCGCTGTTTCATTTTTACATTATATGGATTTGTTCGGTGATATAACGAACATACAGCTCAGCAACTTTTCATTTTTAATGTCTTCCCTCAGTTTAAAAGCTATATCGCTCATAAACAACCTTGTTAGGACAATTATAAGTTAAAGAACGGCGCGTTTTACAGACGATTTAATCTGGAACTCTTAACATAACCTGCTGCCGACCAGGTCATGAGTTTAGCATAAGTTACCATGGTGATCTAGCAGGTTAAAAGAGAGCCACTTTTGTGACACTGAAAACCCTGAATTTAGACTCAACATAGCTCGCTAACTCATTAATCTCGCTTCGTAGTTACACTCCTCTGACGTGCATCACAACCGACAATGCAGCGAACGTCATATGGAACTGTGTGTATGTGTTTGTTTATTAATTTATTTATTTATACGGATTTAATGTGATGATGTGTGCGAATTGTCTTCAGTATAGTCAGTAGTTTTTCTCTTAATGTTATTTTTCTTTGAAGCCCTCACAAATACCTAGTTTGAATAATTAATAATGATTGTAAATGTTACTATACATTGTGAATATTGCACTGAAGCTTGATTTGAAGAAAAAATCATGAATCGAATTGAAATTGCAATATCTGCCAGGAAAATCGCAATTAGATCTTTTCCTAAAATCGTTCAGCCCTAATGGTCACCTTTTATCTAGGGGGAAACCTTTTACTAACAAAGCCTGGGAAGATAAAGGTATTACAACAAGATATTAATGGGGCAAGCACAATCCTTAAATTCCATACAATATTGACAAACATTCTCTTTTAGGGTCAGTTTGTAAAGCCTATAAAGTTCAGTGGGAATCAGCCTTACAAGAACATCCTATTGCAAGTTGGATACAGTGTGCTCCAGATGAATAGTGGCTTATATATATGACAAATTAATCTTACTTGGCTTGGGGGAGAGACATAGCTGAGGTGGAACAAAAACTGAAATGGGTTGTAATTTGGAATAACGTTCCTGATGCCTCCTAAAACCCAAACCATCAGTATATATACATTTGAAATTTTGTCACAGAGCATACCTTAAAGGGGACCTATTATGTTAATTTTCGGGCCTTTGTATTTGATTTCTGGACTCCTATAGAGCAGCTACACAGAGCGCTTTGTAGATCTTCGGGACGCAGTGCCTCTCACTGCATCTCTTCCTTGTATTTTCTGCGTCCCGTGAAAACGGTCTGTGTAATTTACTCCACCCCCCCGGCCCTGCTCCATGTACGCCTCCCGCCGAGCCCACTCCACTGTGATTGGTTGCACTCCCGAGGACTTCCGAAGGGCTGCCGAGCGCTGCCGAGCCCGGCTACCGGCTAATACAGCTTCATACTGGCCCATGTTGACAAAACAGTCCCCTGTGACATACTGTAGACAGAGAAAAAAAGGAGGTATTTTTCTTTTGCTGGCCGGGAAAAAACAACTCTATCCACTTCTGCCTGGTGCTTGCCTCTTTAGGAAAGCTAAACAAAGGTAATTTTCCCTCACACCCGAACAAACATTTTCTAGGAGCCATTGCTCAACGTGCTAACACTGTGAAATCGTTGTAGACAGCAGAGCAGCGCACAGCGATGTAACTTCCGAAGCAGAGCGGGGGAGCGGGCAGGCCTAGAGCATATGCCGGGGTATGACCATATAAGTAAGTCTGGCATGCATTAACATCAATGTTACTAGATCGTTAAAAAAGACAGTAAAACACAGCGTGCAGAGCCATCCAAAACAGCTTGCAGGGCTCACTTCCAAATGCATGAACCTCATTATCTGACGCTTTGGAATCGTTTAACATATGTATCCGACATTGTGACAACATTTATAGGTCAAAAAAGAGGAAAAAGCATAATAGTTCCACTTTAAACCGAGAATTAGGCATCAAATAGGACTAGCCCCTGACCCATACTGTTCTTTCTGTTCCCACAGAACTGTTGGCTCCTTTATTCATGTTGTATGAAAATGTGCAGGGATTCTAGATTTCTGGGCAAAAGTTGTTAATACCCTGGCAGGACTAATTGGGGTGGTATTACCAATGCTGTACATCCTGCTGTACATCTTCTAAATGACGATTCCTGTCTCTCCCTCACGGCTAAAGCACGCAAAATCTGGCTGGCGGGCCTAACTGCAGCCAAGAAGATTGTAGTCCAGTGCTGGAAACTTCCTCACAATATCTCAAATATTAATTGGCTCTGGAGCTTTTTGGACATTCCTTACCTGAACTACCATCAGCAAGGATTATTGATGCAGGACCAAACACAATTTTAATGTGATGAATCTGATATCTGACTTGAAAGACTTGCTGTCGAAATAGGACTGCTCTGATCTATCCTGTTGGTTGCTAGAGGAGAGCTGGGGTAGGGGGCAAGAAGGGATAGGGAAAGAGGTTGAGGGCTGGGGGTACATAAACCTAAAATGTAAAATGGCAATTTGCTGGACTGGCTTTTAGCCTATTTGTTATTGTTCCAATAAAAAATGAATGATAATAAAACCTTAAGTATCCAAAAGTACACATTACAAAGTTCATTTCTATATACACTGCTTATTGTTTGAACCTTGAAACTCTCTGAAACCACCACAATGGTGCTCTGACTTACTTGTAGGACCATGATGAAACACAAAGCCTATAAAAACTTCAGCATAGAAATGCAATCAAAAACAAAAAGGACAGCTATTGTCATTTTTTCTGATGTAACTGTTAAAATCACAGCATAAAATCAGATTGAAGCCAAGGAAGTTCTCCAAGTCTGTTATATAACAGATTTCTTTCTGGCTTCAGGGGCAGTATAATTGTGTGGTATTTTTCACCCAAATAAAAACAATCCAACATTAAAAGCCTACCTGAAATTATTTCTCTTTTTCTAATTCTAACAACATCTTGAGATTTAATTTTGTCTTTCTCCTGCCGTCATCATTACTGAGTTTTGTTGGAATGAAAGAGGGAGTGCTTGCTTGGGCTTGTTACAGAGTGCCTGGATGACGCATTTCTGCTTTTGCATCAATCCCAGTTAAGAGTGGGTACTGTACTTGGTTTCCTTCTGTGAGGAACACAGCATGGGGCCAGTCGCATTTTGGAAAAGAAGAAACAACAACAGCTGACTTCAAAGTAATGACAACCTTTCTAGAAATGTGGTACAATCATACCAGAGTACAATATTTGTTTCCAGAAAAACAAATACTCAAGTAAAGTACAGTACTCAAGTAAATGTACTTTCTTACTGTCCACCCCTGCATATTTGGAGTGGATGATTTTGTACTGTAAATACTTACAGTGTGCAAGATTTATGCAGGATCTGCTACTGTCTCTAAAGACTGGAACAGTTTGTAGACTGCAAAGCAGTGCAGTCAAGAGTACAATTATTGAAAAGTCATTCATCGGTAGATGTGTTCTGAACATGTGCCTCCTTGAACCTGCTGTAAGTGCCAGTGGGGGACAGGTACTTGCTTCTGATAGCAGTGATGATCCAGCTTGGCAGCACTCTTCTGTTACCACAAACAAGACGTTCTCCTCTGACAGCCCACTCCAGCACCACATGATAGGCTGCAAGTCTGTGCTGACTGGATGAAAGGAAAGGGTTAAGATGATTTAGAAATGTCTGAGGGCAAACTAATGCATGCAACAGAAAAGGTGCATCTGTCAAACAATTCTAGGTACAGATATTACATGCATGAAGACATACTATTTATACTTACTCAATGGATAGTTGACCATTTGGTCCCTGTGGTTTTGGTTGCCTCCTCCAATTTATTTTGGGCACATGAAAGAAGGTATCCAGCACTGCCCTGCTGGTCAGGGGGCGGAAATCCTGTAAGGTGGTGTGGTGGAAAATCTGAAAATTAAGACAGACCCCATGACCAAGATTGTCTTTGTGGTGTTTTAATCGAGCTTTGCAAAGGATCAGTACACAGTCACACTCAAAGTGTAAAAGGAACTGATAATCAAGTCGAGAATGTAAATCTGTCTTACAGGGTTAGGAGATGAAGGAGGTTGGGTCAGGATGGACCTGAACTGCTTATCGGGAGAGTCGGGATGTGATTGTGTTATCAGAAGTTGTTCTTCCAAAGGGAAAACAGCTGTGTGTTCAAGGACCAGTAACCAGTTAGTGCCTGACAGAACATCAGAAATAACTAAGAGGAACAACAGTGACCAGTTTGGTGAATAATTTTCCCACCACAGTGGTTACACAGCGTTGGGTAATTTCTCTATCATCCCTGGACACATCAAGACCATAAATACTGGGCAACAGGTCCCACTCGTTACAACACAGACATTCTTCCTCTGTGGGCATAGAGTCACAGCATTCAAGGAGCACAACCAGTCTTCACAGATTCACAAACATGCAGCAGCTGCTTCATCCTCATCTGCCCGTTGCCCCTCTCTCTATCCTCATCCGCTCTTTGTTTGTAGGAACTCAAACTCCTCATCTGTATACTCGGGCTCAAATAAGTACTGGCAGCCACTGAAATCAAAGGTCTCATCTACATTCTCCAAATCAGGTAAATATTTAGCCATGACACTTCAATCGGCCTAGTAAACTCTCACCTGTACTATGGGACAACCAACTGACTTTTACAAGTCATGGCTCCTCTGTTTTTTTCCAGTAACAAGCAAAGATCCCGTGAGATTTTGTCACACACAGCCCGGAGCAAGTGAAGGGTAAGACAGACGCTTCGCATGCTGTTGACAGAGATAAAACTGGCGATCTGAGCGGGTCTGTGGTGAAAAAAGCACTTTCAATGCAACAGGACACATTTGTCCAATGTATACTGTTGTACTTATTTTGCAGCTGCCAGCTGCATCTGCCTCCCTCAACACTGGAAACAATTTCAAAACGAGCTGTCTCCATTAAGGCCAAGGTTTAAAATTTCCAAAGTTGTCCTTTAATACTCACTCGTAATTACACCATATCTAGATGGAGACAACATTCTATGAAATTTACTGACCATTCTATGGCCATTATCACTAAAGGCTAAAACACACCGTGCCACACTGCATCACCCCCGTCCAAGACACTGTGCTTGGAATATATCTCGACCTCAGCATCTCTGACCCCCCATCTTTGCCCTCAAGCTAGCGTGTGTTGTCAGACTGAGCTCCTGTCTGTGCATGAGAGCAGAGACAGTGGTCTGAAGAAGTGTGTGTGTGTTAAAGTGATAGTTCACCCAAAAATGAAATTTCACTCATGCCATTTACACCATGTTTTTAGCCTAAATGTCATCTGTAGCCTCTTAGACCGGATCTGTGTGCACACGCCTGAAGCAGGTACACAAGCTCTCGCCCAAGTGGTGTAGCTGCAGCAAAGAAATGATGTTCCTCTTCTGTATCAGTCCTCGAACATTTTCTTCTTGGTTGAAAGTTTGCAAAGTCAACTGTACGCATAACAAGTAACTATTTCTGAGAAGACCTCACTCTGTCTGAGTTGCTTCCAGGTAGCATGTAAACACAGGTGTGAAAGTATCGCAAGACCTTGTATATCTCGTGTTGCGCCGCTTGGGCAAGAGCTTGTGTACCCACTTCAGGCGTGTGCAAGCAACTCCGGTCTGAGAGGTTACAGTTGACATTTAGTCTAAAAATATGGCGTCTTTTTGGGTCAAATTTTAACGTCTCAGCTTACGGACACTTGGGTTACACCACACAAAGAGTATGGAGACATTTTGTGGGTTTTTTTGTGTTCTTTTTTACATCTTAAAACTGGTCACCATTCACTACAATTGGCCGCAACGCTGTTTTCCACTGAAGCTCCAGTGTTTTGTGAACTGGAGATCTTCACCCATCCTCACATCAGCACAGGGATGAGTAGATATCGAGAGAAATTTAATTTGTGGGTAAACTATCACCTTAGGCTCTCAGTACTTTCTAACCTCTAAATGAATGACTGTGGATTAACGTTTAGTTTCTCTCCTGTGATGCTGTTTATACGTTTAGGTCACTGCTTTATTTTACCATTTCTTCATGTTCGCTTAAGAAGTAATGGCAATTCTTCAATTTGTGTTTAACATTGTAGAGAAAGGCTATGTAGCAGTAGGTTTGGGCCAAAAATACACGCATATGTGTAAAGCCATTGATGGAATTGTACTTTTGGAACTGGTTCTTAAGTGGGTTAACAGGGTGTCAAGGCCCATCCCTTATCTTGGGGCTCTCGAGTTGCTTACCTGGTAAGCAACTGGTAGTACCTGGTAGTGCACATGCCCCATATGCAACACTTAAGTCCTTACTGCATAGCCCCTGGTGCATAGCCCCCTCTTCTGTGCTTTGTTCTTGCTACATGCCACAGCTTGTCCTGTTATTGAAAAAAAAAGAAAATTATCATATTACGTATGTGGGAGTGCTGTTTGTGGACTACAGTTCAGGGTGTAACACCATAGGGCCCTTCAGACTCATCAGCAAGTTAAAGAATCTGGGCCTGAACAGGTGATGGGTACCTCCCTCACCCGCTATGTGGTGTGTGTGCGTGAGTGTGTGTACATGTGTGCATCTTTGTAGGGTCAAAACTATATGAGTTAGTGGTGCTCATTGCATGTTTGCATTCACTTTGCTTCATGTGGATTTGAACCACAGAGATACAATGTGAGCTTAATGCTGAAGTTCAAAGCCACTCGATAACATCAATCACACGTGCACTCCGTGTAATGCATACATGTGTATCAAGGACCCAGGTGCAGAGAAAACAAAAACCAAGTCGGGAAAAGTTTGAGTCTGTGACTTCAGACGCATTAAATTTGCACATGGGAATCAATAGTGGAATTGGAAATCTCAATTCTTAATGATTCTGGAGTAATCGTAATTTTGGAACTGGTTCTAAAGTAAAACCGGGTCTTAATGTGCATCTCTCATAGCTACTGCTAAATTTTGTAGGCTACTTTTACAGTATGGCTTACAATTTATTCAAAAGATATTATCTTAACCCTTGTGCATTACTTAATAAGTACAGCACATATTAGGGATGCACCGATCGACCGGAACAAGCCGGTTTTCAGCATGACCTGCCCTGACTGGTGACCGGCTGGTCAGCGTCACATATCCCATTCTGTGCCCGTCATTGTCACACACGAGTTCTGCACGATGGTCACGTCATCAGAAGAGACAGAGAGACAGAGAGAGAGAGAGAGAGAGAGAGAGAGAGACTTTGTGTGTGTGGTAAACTCATGGACTCTCAGACTTTGTGTTTTTCTGTTTTTCCTGCACCTGTGTCCTTCATGCAGCTGTCTGTTTACATCAGGGGTGCCCACACTTTTTCGGCTTGCGAGTTACTTTTAAAATGACCAAGTCAAAATGATCTACCTACATTAAAAATGAAGAGGCAGACTCACAGCCCAGTCCACCCACCCCGAAAATGATCAAGACAGCAGCAGCACCCCCAGATTGTGACCCCCGGGACCAGGACATCAGCTGTGCACCTGCAACTCAAGCTAACGTCCCAGGTCAAAATGCTAGTATTTCAGAGGCACCGCATCAAACAACTAGCTTCACATTTCCGGGAAGGTCATTTGGTAAAGAAACGTTTTGTCGGTCATTCAGTGCGAGCTGGTTTAGCAAATGGAGATGGCTCCATTATATTGAGGACGGCGATCGCGTTGTTTGTTTCATGTTCATGGAGATGTTTTGGACAGTCTGGACATTGGCAGCCTAATGAGGAGCTTCATCAGCGCCAACCCGGAGAGGAAAGCCACATTTGGAGTTGTGTGACGCCGGTCAGACACTTTTCTTTTCTAATGCTGCCGCCGCGCAGCACACGGCGCCTTTACACACAGAGTTCAGCACCACAGTGACATGGACAGCAGCCGTGACAAATTGTTTATGGTTGACAAGGTGATCGGCGCCATGGACAGTTATACAGACAGATTTTTGCAGTCTTAATTACTGTGCGGGTATTTTTTAATCATTATTATGAATGCAGGGAGTTGCGAGTGCAGCGCAGAGCTTTTTTTTTCTCAGCCCCCCCCCGCTGAGAATATGTTCCCGCGGCTATGTCTCACACTGGCTGCCCTGTACGTCAGTCAAGTGGCAAATGCCATACTGGAGATGGATGATAGGCTAACATCTAATTTGAATGTGAATCATGTGAATGAGTGAATGTGTGACTGTGGATTATTGAGGGACTTTGAACTTTACTACAAGTAAATAGGTATAATGTTCTCCGGTTGTCCAGCCGTACGTGAGTCCGTGCGTCCGTCCTTCTGTCACAGATTTTTGTTTGTGTGATAACTTTTGAACAGGTGGACAGATTTGCACCAAATCAAAAGACTTTATAATAGGTACATGAACTGATTAAATTTTGGAGGCCAACGCTTTCAAGATGACCGACTTTCAAGATGGCTGACTTTTTGTTTGTGCAATAACTTTTGAGCGGGTGGACAGATTTGCACCAAATCTTGTGTGCTAACACTCTATAACAGGTACATGAACTGATTAAATTTTGGAGACCAACGCTTTCGAGATCGCAAAATGGCCACATGACAGACCTGTCTCTGAAAACACACTTATGCCAATGACTTGGTCAATTTTAAAGCTTTTTTATATTTGACCTTGATATATTTTTGAATAACTATGTTGGATACTATTAGGTAATAAAGGTAATAGCTCTTTCCTTGCAATCTTTTCTCATTAACTGTATAGTGTATCAATAGAGCCATAATTCTCAAACTCCTGAGACACTTGCAAATAGGATTTATAATGAATCAATGGTTTCAATCAGGTGTAGGGAACACAAAAAGTCAGTATGAAACTGTTGCAGGCGGAGACATCAGAATCGACGCTTCAGCGTTGACTTCTACCCGTTTTCATTACACCATTTCTTAATAGGGGCTAGGGCTGAACAAATTTTAAGAAATATCTAGTTGCAATTCTTTTGACTGATTTTGCTATTGCAATAGGATTTGCAATATTGGAGGAAAGGATATTTTTTACATCATTATTCTCAGTTGAAAAACACATTAAAATGATTATGGTGTGTTATTTTCAGGGATCTGCACTAAACTAGAGAATGATGTGTCGGCCAGTACACCTCTGCAGCGCCACAATATTTAATTTAAAATGGTATTTTGACCTTCACTTTGCCTTTCAAAAATGTTGCGCATCCTGTGATTTGAAAATTGCAGCAGAACATATTGCAATTGTGACAAAATTTTGATTAATTGTTCAGCCCCAATAGAGACTAAATTCTATCTGTCCTATTTTTTGGATCAACCAATCACACCTTTTAAAAGAATAAGTCATACCCAGCAACAGCGTCATACCCAGCAACCACACCTCCTCACCAAGATAAAAGTTTCTGTCCCTGCTTCTTTTTTTTTTTTTTTTTTTCATTTTTTAGAATGTTTGTGAGTACCACTCCAGATATTCAGAGGAGAGATACATGGCTTTCAGTGAGATGTTGCAAAGGTCAGACTTTAAATAGAGTGGAATTGGCCATGGACATTGCAATCGACACAATTCTAATCATACAGTTGGTCTAATCATGTTGGTTGGTTAATGGTTTAATAAATTTGTGTATCAATTACTTTGTGGCTGATCAGGTTAATTATCAGCTAATTATTGTCAGTTTCTAACTGCAGTATGCAATAAATGGTTGCCCTTTGTGTGTGTTTACCTGTCACTCACTACTGAAAGTACACAACACAATAAAAAAAAACTGATAATTTTATAATAGTGAAACATAAAATTAGCCTTTAAATTGTCTGATTGACTGCATTTATTTATTGGTTTGAATAATGGTTTACAGTCTAATAATGGGTGTTTGTGTTGGTTATTTACAGTAGGTCATCTAGCTAATTATCAGCTAAAACTGTTTCATCTTCATACAGTGTAATTATCACCTACTGTTTGTGCACTTTTGTGCCCTACAATTTGGCCAGAAAGCCCCAATAAATTTGAATTCATCATAGGCCAAAGTGACTTCTCCTAAAAATGACCTCATTCCAGGCCTGAGTATAGGTTGCCAATAGCCTGTTCTGACAAAGAAAGAACCAATACTTTTATAGTCATACTTAAGCTACATCACATGGAAGCAGCTTACCTTAATGGTGATAACGCACTTGCCACTCTGTATTTTACACGCAGCAGCAAACTCCTGGAACATAAGTATGCACACAAAGTGTTAAAGTCAAAAACATGGTGACATAAAACATTGCGTGGCAAAAACAGAATATAGGACACAGCAAATGTATAATTCCTCTAGGATGAAAATAAAAAGAAACATTCAAAGTTTAGCCTCACTGGCAAATTTGGCATGAATGCAACGAGTTGTGGCAAAGGACAAACCCATCGTTACTTTGTGATCATCTCATGAAATCTTTGAATTGATACAACAAAGTATGTAGTAATTTGTGTGTTACTGTATCTTTTGTTTGTTCTGGTTGACCTTCACTTTGCCTTTCAAAAATGTTGTGCATCCTGCGATTGCAGCAGAACATATTGCAATTGTGACAAAATTTTGATTAACTGTTCAGCCCTAATAGAGACTAAGTTCTATCTGTCCTATTTTATGGATCAACCAACCACACCTTTTAAAAGAATAAATCATACCTAGCAACAGGGTCAACCACACCTCCTCACCAAGATAAAAGTTTCTGTCCCTTTTTTTTCATTTTTTAGAATGTTTGAGAATAATATTCAGAGGAGAGATACATGGCTTTCAGTGAGATATTGTGGTGAGGCCCTGCAATTACAGGTGCACCTCAAGTGTATTTAACGCAAACATGAAGAGAGCAATAAACATAATATCTGTTGCAACAAGAAGTGCACCACCAACTTCTGAAAGTAAAGACATAAACATGCTGTTTGTTGGTCTGAGTAAGCATGTGTGACCACTTGAAATTGTATATATATCAGAATATAGAAATCAATATACATTGAGGCCAAAAGACAATAAAGACAATAAATATTGAGCTCCAAAAGGAGTGGGAGCGGTCTTAAAAAATGTCAAAACTACATGCCAAAACAATTTGTGTTATTTTTAGGGATAACAGATACGGATACAGTTTACTGTAAACAGTGAATCTGTAATTATGTGTCCCTAGAGTCTATTACTTATGGCCACTGACTGACAGATAATGTGACTTGGCTGATGCACAGAACATTTACAAAAACTGTAAAGACGACATTATTATTCCAAGCATGTGGTCAACACTCTAAGTAGTGAAGCTCTACTATGTCATGTTTTTATCTTAATATAAAAGTGCAGTGTAGCAGTAAATGCATTCCCTCAAGGGGCTGCACCTAATGATTATTATTTAAATGATTAATCTTTTAATTAATTTACTGATTAATCTGACATTTTTTTTTATTATTCAATTATATAACGATTAACTTACCAAAAATTACAGATAAAAACTTGTCTTATAAAATTTCAATTTTTTATTCAATCATAATAAACAGACAAATAAAGCATATTGGAATAATGATAATAGTGTCATATTTTTAAAATATGTCTAATTTCCACCCTATTTTTTCTTTTCTTTTTATGAGACTTTATAACTAAAACATATACATGTATAAACCAGTGTTTTTCAACCTTTTTTGAGCCACGGCACTTTTTTACATTTAAAAAATCCCGCGGCACACCACCAACCAAAAATGTTACAAACGACTCATTGTAGCCTAATTCAGTATATATAATGACAATTTAGTCTCTTAATTTGTTTATACTCACTCAGTGTGAAACCTGGGCCTGTTTAGATGAACACAAAGCTGATATCCTGGCAGGAACTGAAGAAAGGCACACACAAAGCTCTTCCTCAACAGCTCTCAGTCTCTCTCTGTTTTTAGTTTTAATAGCAGTCATGCTTGAAAAGCTCAGTTCACATAAATATGTTGTGGAAAATGGGAGCAATGTTGAAATAGCTCTGTTTGCCAGAATGGGGAACTCCTTGGCAGCAGTCAACCAAAAACTGTCCAAAGGTAGATCAGCAAAGCTTAGTTTTAAACCACGGTCTTGTCTCAGTTCAGTTAGTTCCTCCTGCTCCTGCAAAGTCATGTCATTTCCAAAAACTGCTGCTGAGCTATATGGGTCCCTAACCCAGTCAAAGCTTTCAATGAGGGTTGAGGGGAAATAAAATGACAACCTCTCCTCAAGAGTTTTCAAATGTTTACCTATAATCTCACACAACGCAGCAGTGTTGACATGTCCTTGCTATTTCTGGGGGAGTGGGAACATTTCAAGGTTGGCACTTTCCAGATGTTGTTGCCAGAGGTGCACCTTTGAACGGAATCCATTTATTTTATCTGTGCTTGTGAGCAGGTTTTCATTTCGGCCTTGCAGTCGTGTGTTCAGTTCATTCAGATGCTGAAATATATCTGCCATGTATGCCAGCCTTGCACACCACTCATCACTTGCAAGCAGCCTTGCGTCATCGGACCTCTCATCAGTCAAAAACACTTTTAGTTCCTCGCGCAGCTCATATACACAGGCCAGCACTTTGCCGCGTGACAACCATCGGACCTCCGCATGGAGCAATAAGGCGTTATGCTCCGCTCCCATTTCCTCACATAAAGATGCAAATATGCGGCTTTTCAGAGGTCTTGTCTTTACAAAGTTTACCATGCACACAACATCATCCAACACAAAGTCTTAGCAACGAACGCCTCGCGGTGCAAAAAACAGTGTGTAATGATTACATCTGGGTGTCTCTCTTTCACTCTGCTAATGAAGCCTTTGGTGCGCCCGACCATGGCTGCTGCTCTATCAGTGCAGACACTCGTGCAGTTTTCCCACTTAAGTCCTCCTTGTTCAAGATATTCTGATGTGACCCGACAAATTTCCTCTCCTATTGTTTTTTCTGGCAATGCCTTGCAAAATAGGAAGTTTTCTCCGATGGCATCTCCATCCACAAAACGCACATTGGCCAAGAGTTGAGCATGTCCACTAATGTCCGTAGACTCATCAAGTGGCAATGAAAATTTCCCACTGATGCGTATCTTTTCCAAGACAACACTTTCGATGTCTGCAGACATGTCATTAATACGTCTGGCAATTGTGTTATCTGAGAGAGGGATTTTGGCTACTTCTTTAACTGCAGCAGGGCCAAGCATCTCGTTCACAATGGCTTTACAGACAGGTAGTATTAATGTCTCTGCCACAGTGTGTGGCTTTTTTTGATTTGGCTACGAGTTCAGCTACTAAGAAGCTAGCTTTGAGAGCTCTCTCAGACACCTTTGTGGTTTTTCTCATTAAAGTTACCCGTTTCTCAGTGTGTTCACGCAGGCGAACAAAATAGTCTGTGCTCTTGTTTTGAAGTGATGGGTGTTTCGTTTGCAGATGGCGTTTAAGCTTGCTTGGGATCATGGCACTGTTGGATAGCTTTTCCCCACACATCAAGCATAATGGGGTGGGCGCAGTCAGATCACCGGTGAAAGTAAATCCAAATGAAAGATAACTTTCGCTGTATTGCCTCGAGCTCACCGTTTTTGCTTTCTTTTGACCACCACTCGTACTAGGCTCTTCATCTGGGTTAGACTTTTGTCTAGGGCCCAGTTCGGAGTCAGCATTTTTCCTTGTCAAATATTTATCCATCGCTGCTGTCACTGCCATCTCTCTCCCCGGATAATTTCCCATGGCACACCTGACAATCTCTCACAGCACACGAGTGTGCCGCGGAACAGTGGTTGAAAATCCCTGGTATAAACAACCAAGATCAACCAACATAAACAACACAAACATAATATATTATCCATTCAAAAAAATCAAATAAGCAAATAAAAAAGGACATTGTCCAACATTGGACAACACAAATTTGCTCAAACAACTTCAAAGCCAAAGATCATCAGGCCTGCAAAATCAAATAGGCCACTCCTTCAGACCAAAACTCCTGATCTGTACAGGAAGATCAGGGTTAAACGTTAGGGGAGATCCAACATAAACGACAGACAGGTTATCTAGGTGTTTTCTCACATCCTTCCACATCAATACTGTGTTGTAAATGATTGCGTTATGATCAAGGGAAGTTATTTGGTCTAAATTGTTGATAAAAGGCAGGGATTTAAGTCTCCTGGGATAACATGCTAGAGACTGGAGACCAATCCATAAAAGTTTCTTGCGTATTTGTAAACCAATCTAACATCATTTTGAGCTGAGCGATAGTCGACAGCACTGGTTTTGGTTTTTTTGGTTTTTTAACAGCCAATTAGAACACGTGTTGTTGTTTTTTTAACAACTGCCAATCGTAGCACAGGGATTTTACAAGATCAGAGGGGTATACTATGAAGCAAGCTCAACACAGCCAGGCTTTCTTTGCATGATCTGGATCGACAAAGCCTAAAACTTCAATCAGAGATAACGGGTATTACGATGATGGTTATCAACTTGCTTTGTTAATCCAGGTTCTCATTTTAAAGCTTTGTGCGTGCTCACATAAAAGGGCCGTTTCTTGCATCATTTTACTCTTCTTCCACATGAAATGAAGCGATCGCAAGCCACTTAAGTCAAAATCATCAAGTTGTTATAATTATGAGCTGTGGAAAATATACAAAATACATTACAGCAAAAAGCAACATTGTTGCTGCAAATAAAGAAGTAAAGAAGAAGTATGCTGTCAGAAAATTACTGATCGACTAAATGCGGTCTTAATGCTGCGGTTTATTCTAACATGAAAACTGCACATTAAACGATAAAACTCCATACAGCAGATTTAAACATGATGAAGTCTGTCTGACACTGTCCTTTGATGACAGAGACATGGAAATCACTTAAGTTTTTGACCAAACCAACGAAAACGAGTGTAATTGATTTAAGACTGTCTGTGATAAATGATGATGAATTTTCTAATCAGTGATCTGAGCTGCAATATCACAGAGACAAAACAGATAACAGTAAAAAGTATTCAAAGTGTCTGTAGTTGCTTCATCATTATTTTACTGTGTGGATTATATACCATGTCAATTTAAAGTGTTAATATGATCTGGAGCAAACGGGAAAAATGACTCTGCATCACCATTGTATGGATTCGTTTAGTGATATTACAAACATACAGCTCAGCAACTTTTCATTTTTAATGTCTTTCCTCAGTTTAAAAACTATATCACTCATAAACAACCTTGTTAGGACAATAATTAGTTAAAGAACAGCGCGTTTTACAGACAATTTAATCTGAAACTCTGAACATAACCTGCTCCCGACCAGGTTATGAGTTTAGCATAAGTTACCATGGTTATCTAGCCAGGTTAAAAGAGTGCCACCTTCGTGACACTGAAAATCTTGGCTTTAGACTCAACATAGCTTGTTAACCCATTAATCTCGCTTCGTAGTACACCCCTCAGATAAAAGAAGAGGGGGATTTTACAACAGCATAGCAAAACACAGGGAATTTTCTATGAGCACAAGGGTTGTTTTTGTTTTATTTTGCTAACCCTAACCCTTGTTGCAACAGTCAGACCCTTTACAGCTGCCAACCACGAGACAGGTGGGTTTTACATCAGCCAATGATGACAGCCAATCACAGCACACGAACAAATAAAAGAACACAGTTTTTTTTCTTTTTCTTCTTCTTTTTTTTTTTTTACAATAACCAATCACAACACAGAGGGATTTTTCATCAACCATCCATGGCACAGGGGGTTTATACAACAGCCAATCACATCATAGGTGATTTTTGACAGTCAATCCAAAAACTGGGTTTTCTCTACAAGAGTGAATAAGAGAACAGGAGCCAGTTTCAACACAGAAGGATTTTACAAAAGCCAACTCCAACACGGAGGAGTTTTAAATCAGCATTTGACAGCACAAGAGAGTTTTACAACAGCCAGACTCAACACATTGATTTGACTACAGAAAATTAAAGCACTGTTGCCTTTTGTAATACCCAATTACATCACATGGGGCTTTACAGCCATCAATCATGAGACAGGGAGGTTTTACATAAGCCTATCACAACACAAGGGGAGTTTTATGACAGCTAGTCACAGAACAGGTGGATTTTACAATAGCAAATAAAAGAAAAGTTGTTTTTCCAATAGCCAATCATAACACAGGGGGATTCATCCACCAGTCACAACTGATGGGGGTTTTACAACAGCCAATTACAGCAAATGGGTCATTTACAACAGCCAATTACAACATGGGGATTTTTTTAAACAACCAATCACAGCACAGGGGGATTTTACAAGAGCCAATGATGGCACAGGTGTTCATTTTTCAATAGCCAATCACAAACACAGGAGGGTTTTAGAACACAAGTGTTTGCTTTTTTTTAACCACAACCAATCACGGTACAGGGGTATTTTACAACAGCTGATTGAGTTTACAAAAGCCAATCTCAACACAGAGATTTTCCAAAACAAAATCAAGCACAGGTGAGTTTATATCAGCCAATTACAAAATAGGGGAGCTTTACATGAGCCAATCACAACACAGAGGGATTTTAAAATGGCCGGTCATAACACAGGAGGGTTTTACAACAGCCAGTCAAACCATTGGTGTATTTCACAACAGGCAATCACAGCACATAGGACTTTTCAACAGCAAATCACAGGAAAGGAGGGGTTTAAAGGAATAGTTGACCCAAAAATGAAAATTTAGTTGTCATCTACTCGCCCTCATGCCAACTGAAAATCAGGTTTAGTTTTTTAGTCCACAAAACACTACTGGACTTTCACAGGAAAAGAGCATTGCAGAATCCTCCAAACAATGGAACGGTGTGCAAGGGGACCTGGATTACACCAGTATGAAGGGATTTTATGTTTCTTCTCTCCCCAGTTGTTTTTTAGCGTTTGAAAACTGGTCACCATTCATTAACTTTGTTTGGAAGATTCCTTTCAAACTCCAGCAGTGTTTTGCAGACTAACAAAATATGCCCGACCCTCATAGTGCTTTTAGCTGTGGGCTGTATAGTGTATATAGGAGAAAAATAGTGAACATGTTGTGCTTTTAACCAGCTCACTCATTTGAGACTCTAAATAAGTACAAAAGCATATACTGTTCAATACTGTTAGGTTTGAAAAGTGTAAAAAGTGTTGAAAATTGTTCTTTTCGACTTCCCACTGCGCAGCCGCAAAGATGGCAGCATAAAAGAAATTCACCCCCGACAACTTGGATTAAATAGCCCTTTAAAACTATTAAACTTGCTTCAGTTGACCTTAAACTACGGATAAGGGCGAAATCATGACGAAAGACAGGCAGAACAAAGTCAAAATCAAGAAATATGCACAGAATGACGATTCACACGATAACTTAAGACGAGAGTCCTCCCCAGCTAGCTGCAGCTCGCCAGCTAAGGCTAATGGAAAAGAAGGCATGGACACCGATATGGTCAGTCTGAATACCATACTCGCTGAGATAAAAAGTTTCAGACAAGAAAACAAGCAACAACTGGGAGAAATCAAAGAGGAGATAAGCAAAACCAAGCTGAGACTCGATGAGGCAGAGAAGCGAATTTTAAACACAGAGGAGAGGCTACAGTCTATGGAAGAAGTGATGAAGGAGCTAATAAAACTCCAAACTCGCCTGGAAGCAAAACAAACAGACCAAGAGGGAAGGTCGAGACGAAACAACGTTAGGATCTACTCCGTAGTGAAGGGGTCTGAGAACGAGTCTCCATCAATGATAAGCTTTGTTGAAGAGCTGCTGAAACATAACTTATCTCTGCCACCTGATATGGATCTCCAGATCAAAAGGGCGCACAGCGCACTTGGACCAGCACCGCGAGAAGGAGCTCCTCCGAGATCCCTTGTAGTAAAGTTTCTGAGCTACAGAACCAAAGAGGAGATTCTCCGAATAGCTTGGCAGAAGAAGGGATTTACTTGGAAGAATAAGCAAATTAATTTGGACGACTACGCACCGAGTATACTTAAGAAACGACAAGAGCATGCAGAGGCAAAGAGGATCTTGAAAGAAAAGGGAATACGATTCTAGACACCCTTCCCGGCCAGACTACGAGTCTTTTATGCAGACGGGACCCGCATCTACAACACCGCTGAAGAGGCAACGAAGGAGATGGCTGAGAAGGGGCTACTGGTCACTGTGCTTAAATCACCCGAGACCCTGTTGGAGCAGATCCAGAGGCTGACATGGGCTGTTAGCGGGAGACGGGGACAAACACGGGACCGCAAACAAGGAGGACCAACAATCAGAGACAAGCTCCAGAAATTCAGCTGGGATCCATCGCAGAAAGATCAGGATATGGCTGAGTAAAAATGAATATACATACTGCTTAAATGCCTACATTACATACTAGAACATGTCATGTTTAGGTCCATGCTTAAGCTGTAATTTACATACAGTAAGGACTCTTAAGTAGTTACTTTTACATTAAATACAAATGTGATGAATAGGGCCGACTCAGCCGAACAAAATACTTTTTTTTCTTGTTCTTCTTTATTCTCGTTCTTCCTCTTCCATTCTCTATCTCTGTGCAATATTTTATTTCTTTAGCTATGAATAGCCATACTAGATAGGAATCAACAAGTCGGGGGAGCTGAATGTGTGTTAGTATGGATAGAGTTTGCCATGAAGCCACAGTAAATTAGGGCCCTCACTTGAAAAGGAGGCGTTCCTCCGTAAAGGCTGTTTTGAAACATCTCACACAGGGTTTCTTCTTAAACCCCACCTTTGGAAGTTCTAATGAACAATTTTGGGTTCTAACTAAGGTTTTTAGTTACTTTGTTCAATGTACGTTCGCTGCTGTTCAGTGCAGCAAGAGAGATGTCACACTAACGTCATGTAAGAATTGTGAAATGTCTTATCACTATAGTAATGGCAAATAATCTTCATAACATAAAAGTGGTATCCTTTAATGTGAATGGAGTACCTTTAATGTGAATGGAGTACTTAATCCAGATAAGAGAGGTAAAATATTATCAAAATTGAGAAAGGAGGGAGCACGGGTGGCCTTTCTGCAAGAAACACATTTAACAGGAACAGAACATTTAAGACTGAAAAGAGGAGGATTTAAACATTTATTTTGCTCCTCCTATAAAATCAGGCCACAGAAGAGGGGCTGCCATTTTAATTAGACTTGCACCAATTTCAACTTTCTTGGCCGATTCCGATTTCCGATTTTTAAGGGGTCTGACCTACCGATTCCGATTTTGGCCGGTTCCGATTTTCAGTCTTTCTAAGAACTGTAATTGACAGCATTCACAAACATTTTTGCAACTTTTCTTGTAAATATGTTTATAATAAGACACTGACTATTAAATATTAATTTAATACTTTCTCCAAAATCATCCAGATTACAACCAGGCCTTATTATAATTTTATATTAAGATTATGAATCGGGTGAACCGGATTTCGTGGGATGCGATTTCACATGATCTTTTGTGGAAGCAGATGTAAACAAACCGGAGACTAACGCGGTGCAACAGTTTGAAGTAAAACTTTGCCGTGAGAAAAACAAACAGAAGTTAAACGAGTCTGGATGAGAAAATGTTTGAGGAGACGCATCAACACAGGTTGTTTATTCTTCAGTCGGAACAGGAAGTGAGATTTGAACTGTCAGTCTGTGAACAGCAGTCTGCTGCTAGCTTGTAGTGTTGCTTTCGTCAACGAAATTTATGACGAAATATCGTCGTCAACGAACCTTTATCACGTGACGAAAACGAGACGAGACGAAACGTAAATGGTGGTTATGTGACGATAACTATAATAAAATATATAATGCAATATTGTTGACGAATAAAAACAAGACGAAATGTGGTTTACAAAATAAAAACCCTGCTAAAATGTCTCTTCATTTTCGTTGACCAAAACGAGACGAGACGAAATAACTTTTTAATGTTTACTCGCGTTTATTATTTTGCAGTGTTTCTGTTTCCTAGGCTGTGTGTCGCACTGCGCAGACGCAGGCGACGTCACTTCCAATCCCCACTCGCGGCATTATTTAGATGCAGCTGTGGTGGGATCATGGCCGGGCAGCCGCGGAGAAAACGAAAACATGATATATGGACATACTTTGAGTACAAACAAGTGGAAAACAAAACGGAATGTGTCGTGGAAAAAGATGGGGAGAAATGCGGCCACAAAATAACGGGGAAAAACACGACAAGTTTATAAGGTAACAATATAAGAATAAGATAACCATGTTTGATTTGTGAAATGGGTTTGACTAAAAGAAAAATCTGGTTTTGTCTATACCAGGGGTCGCTAACAGGTGGACCGCGGTCCGAGTCTGGACCCAGACGCCGTCCTATACGGACCCGGACTTATAACCAATAAATTATTAAGAGATTTTAAAGACGCTTCTATTTTAACTGGCGCAACTTTTCTAGTCTTTCCGGCGCTGGTTTATCTGATCAGGAAACACATAGACCAACTGCAGAGAAGCTGCGTGTGGAGGAGACTGTTGTTAATGACAACAGAAACTAACGTGATGCTTAATGACATCGACACCAACCAGATGCACTTATAAAACGAAACAACTGTATAAGGAGGCCTAAACGTAAAACAGGAGAGTCTGTGTTTCTCTGTGAGAAACTTTCAGATCTTCTCACAGCAGAGTGAACAGGTGAGGGAGGAGAGGAGGACAGACTGATCACTAATCAATCACTGATACCGTCGTCCTCTCGGACTGATTAAAAAAATAAAAATGACAAAGTTGGTGACAAACCAAACCTGGATGTTCACACAAATAAAGTCTTTATGTAAAACACTGCAGAGTTTAACATCGTGCTGTTTAAAGACAGTCTGCTGTCTGTAGTTTGACAGAGAGGGTCGTGTCTGGAAGGGAACCCTAGACCCGCGAAAGATCGCGCGAGTTTGATTATTTTAGTAGAAATAACAAATCTTAACAAATCTCGCGAGAGTTATGCAAATAAAGAGTTACCTTCTAGATACGACTGAAAAAGGTGCGCAGCTCCAAAAATAGAAAATCATGTCGTGGTGTCGATGTTTTTAATGTGGCAGCCGCCATAAATAAAACACTATTCACTGATCACTGACCTGCTGTGATGGAAAAAATACTCACATTCTTTACTTAGGTATTTTTACATTGTGGTATTAGTGTTTTTACTTAGTTACTAAGTTAGACATTATGATGTTTTGGACCTTTGCTTTAGGAAATTTTCTCTAACTGGACCTCTTTGAATTTTAGTTGAATACCCCTGCTATACTGATTGGATTAAATAGAATTAGAATACTAAAAAGAGAGTAAAATACAATTTTCATTGACTAAAACTAGACTAAAATGTCATCAGTTTTCGTCGACTAAAACTAGACGAAAATAGTCATGTGTTATACTGACTAAAATAAGACTAAAATGCTCAGACTTTTAGTCGACTAAAACTTGACTAGACAAAAAAGAGTATGAAGGTGACTAAAACTAATAAAAACTAAAATGACAGTTTGACACAAAGACTAGACTAAAACTAAAATTAAAACAGGCTGCCAAAAACAACACTACTAGCTTGCTAGCATTAGCCTGAAGTGCGAGAGAGTTTACGGCTGTTTTGCGACATTGTCAGCTGCTCTGTCTCATTGTAGACTGTCTGTCTTCTCTTTATCCTGTTCTTGGAATCTGTTGCTGACACCATCTTCAAGCAGACGTGTCAGAGTGTGTAGCTGTTATCAGCGCTGTGCTGACGTCACGGTCAGTTTGTCTGCTGCGCGCATGACGTGACCATCGTGCAGAACATGTGTGTGACAATGACAGGCACAGAACCGGATCTGTGACGCTGACCGGCCGGTCACCGGTCAAGGCCAGTCACGTGAAAACCGGCCCGATTCCGAGCATTGCCGATTAATCGGTGCAAGTCTAATTTTAATCTCAAACCAGGTTCAATATGAACATATTTCAGAGCCCAAAGATAAAGAAGGTCGCTATGTGATGGTCATAGGAAGGATTGAAGGGATGATGGACACTCTTTAACTCCTCCAGGAAGTGATTGGTTATTCTATAAAAGATTGTTCGACATGATGTCGACTGAATCTCAAGGAGTGCTTGTATGTGGAGGAGATATGAACTTAAGGTTGTCCAGGATGGATTCATCCAAATATAACCCAGGACAAAGTAAATTCTATCATGAAATAAATTGGTATTGTTGATGTTTGGCGGGATCTCCACCCAACTAGCCGAGACTACACTCATTTTTCTTCACCACATTCTACCTACTCAAGGATTGATTATTTCTTTGTATTTAAGAGAGACAGGTTCAGAATACAATCATGTGATATTGGAACTATTGATATGTCAGATCATTCACCGATAGAGATGATAATTAACATCAGTAATAATCCAAAATCCACACTGTGGAAATTTAATTCAAACATTAAATAACCCCCAGGTAAAATAAGAAATGGAAAAGGAAATAGAAACCTATTTCAAAGAAAACAGTAATGGAGAGGTGTCCCCACCTATTGTGTGGGATACATATAAAGCAGTATTAAGGGGGGAAATAATTTCCTGTTCCTCATCACTAAAGAAACTCAAACAAGAGAGGCTCAACAATTTGTACAGTAAACTTAAGGAATTACAAAGAATCCATAAGAGTAGAGCAGAATCAGATAAGGCAGTATCAATTAAGAAACTGCAAAATGAGATAGATGAGATATATTCTAATGAAATTAAAAAAAAAAAAAATGGATATTTCGGAAACAGGCTTATTATGAGGCAGGAAGTAAAGCTATGGAACTACTGGCATAGAAATTAAGGAAACAGCAGGCAGACAATACTATAAATAAAATAAATAATGTCTATAAACAAATGTCCTAAAACAAAGAATATACAGTATAAACTGGAGGAGATTCAAAGTAGGTTTGAGGAGTACTATAAAGAATTATATTCACAAGCAAGACTAGATAGAAAAATGAAATACATAATTTCCTTAAACTTCTGAATCTACCTCTAGTTACACAGGAACAAAATAAAGCACTGGTTACTGAAATTACTGATAAAGAAGTTAAGGCAGCAATAACAAGACTTAAACCGCATAAAAGCCCAGGCTCGGATGGCTTTACGGCTGAATGGTATAAACTTTTAGCGAACAGATAACTCCAAGCTTGCGCCAGACTTGCAATTGGGCACTCAAAAAGGGAGAGATCCCCCCTTTATGGAGGGAAGCCATAATCTCAACAATACCAAAAAATGGTAAAGATAAATTAGATTGTAAACAATATCGACCCATTTCAGTATTAAACGTGGACTATAAAATTTACACCTCAATATTAGCTAGAAGAAAAGAAAAAATCCTACCATCCCTTATCCACCTGGACCAGATAGGATTTATCCATCAGAGACAAACTAATGATAGTCTAAGGAGAACACTGCACATTATGTGGCATATTCAGCAAAATAAGATGGAAGCAATGCAGTGTTTCCTCTAGGATTTTTTTCAGCAGCGGGGGCAGGCGTTCCGTTTCTCTTCTTAGAGAAATATTTCAATAAACTCATCTGAAAAATGCAGTCAGTTGTTACATAATGGTGTGTAGATATTAACGTTAGCCTAATACTATCAATTAGTTTACTCACGTTAGCGACACTGAGTTGGCACCGGGCCAAATTAACTTAAACTACCAATAAGTTACGTAACGTTAGCTGGTCATCAACATATTGTGAACGTCTGTTTAACTTGTAAAATCTATGTCGAGTTATCTCAAGCTAATAACTTACGTCTACCTCTTCTCCGGCCGGTAATTCGCTGCTTTATTGTTTATTTGTAATTCGGGAATTCGCTCCTCTGACTCTGCCCTGTCGCCTAGGTGCTTGACGCGCTTGACGACTGCGCCCCCCAAACAACACTAGTTGTAGTTTACCTTAGTGCTCGCAAGTACCCGACAGGAGTCTGTTTTGAAGGTGGAGAGATGTGGCGGTGGTGTATTTGCGTCAACAATAAAAAAAAAAAAAAAAAAAGGAAATTTGAAGGAGTGGCGGGATTTAGGAGTGGCAGGTCGCCACTCCTAAATGATTGTAGAGGAAACACTGCAATGCTTATAGAATTAGACGCAGAGAAGGCATTTGATTTAGTCAGATGGACCTTCCTGTATAAAGTTTTGGAGAAGTTTGGCTTCCACAAAACCTTTATTGAAGCTCTCCAAGCAATATACAATAATCCCACAGCAAGAGTTAAAATCAATGGCAGCGTCTCAAAATCATTTACACTGGAATGTTCTTGCAGGCAGGGCTGCCCCTGTTCCCCTCTCCTCTTTGCTCTCTTTATACAGCCTCTCAGCCAGTATATTAGACAAAATGAAGAAATCAGGGGTATACATATAGCGGGAGGGGAACATAAATTTATCGTTATTTGCGGATGACGTATTGATCTTTTTAACCCGGCCTCTAGTATCACTACCAACTTTGATGTCATCTTTGAAGAGATTTGGTCAGTTGTCAGGATATAAACTAAATATCCAAAAAACCCAAATTTTGAATCTCAACTATGATCCACCAAATCACTTCCTAGAAAAGTATGATTTGAAGTGCGATAAGAAGTCAATGAAGTATTTAGGGGTTAATCTCACTCAGGATATCACAAAGTTATTTGAAGCCAATTACATCCCTATAAACTCTAAAATTAAATTTGATATTTTTAGGTGAAATCGCCTACCATTCCTCAGTTTATCCTCCAGGATTGAGTCAGTCAAGATGGTTATTTTGCCTAGCCTGTTATACCTTTTCCAATCCCTGCCAATAAATATAACTGAACAGCAATTCATTGAATGGGACAAGTTAATTTCCTGGTACATCTGGATGGGAAAGAAACCAAGAGTAAAATACAAAGTAATGCAATTATCTAAAGAGAATGAAGGTCTAGCGTTACCAAACTTGAAAGACTACTAGGAGTGGTGGAAAAATCGATTATTAATTAATCGCAATTATGTTATGGACGAGTATGAATCGATTATAACATTTTCAAAATCGATTATTTTTTGCAAGTTGAACGTCACGCGAGCGCACCCAGTTCCAATTCGCAAGTGCGTGCAGCAGCCAGAGCGAGTGAGCCGTACGAGCAGGTGTGTAAAATGGACGAGGATCAACCAGCAACGAGCAACCAACGAGCAACCAACTAGGGCTGCAATGGGTCGCAGTTGATTCGTGTCCCGTACAGATCGCCCTCTACAATTCGACACGCATGTGATCCGTGGACCACATGTGAGCATCATAGTTTTACTGTCACTGTTACTTTTGTATAAGTTATAATACCTGACATCTCAATGCAGACAAATGCTGCTGTGTGCAGCGCATCTCTGTGAAGAGCGACTGATTTAAAAGCCGTCACATCACCTTGAGTGAAATCCAGACCATAACTTTTTTCACTGATGTAACTATGCTATCACCAAAGAAACAGATCATAAAACTGTGATGTTCATTGAAACTTTGGTGATATCAGCTGTCTTAACTTCTACACAGCTCCTCTCTGCTCACCAGAGCAGCTCTGTCTCGCCCCGTCTGTGAAACAGTGTGTCTACTGATTGATTGATTGATCATGACTTCTAACCAATCAGCTGTGCTGTGCTGTAGGCGGGACATTGAGCCAGACTACAGAGCGTAGTTGTGTATTATACTGTACAGTGTATAATGATCTAATATATGTATAGTATATACGTAGTACAGCACTGTATGAATTGAAGTTTTTAATATTATTACCATTATCATTACTATTATCATTATTATTACATTACATAACTATGGTGATAATTACAGACAGACAAAGATCAAAGGCAAGTGCATTTTTAAAATAATTTAACTCTAATCCCACCACTTTTTTTCTTTTTTTTGCACTACACAGGAAGTGCTTTGAGTTGTTAATCAATAAAAGAGTTAAGTAATTCAGCAATAACTTTGTGGTGTATTTTGGGTTACTGTTGTCAAATCGAAAATCAATAATCGCTAATCGAGAATCGTTAATAATCGAAAATCGGTTGGTAATCGAATCGGGACCTCAATAATCGTACTCGAATCGGATCGGTAAATCAGACAGATTAACCACCCCTAAAGACTACTATTATGCAGCTCAATTAAGGCCCTTGGTGTGTCTTTGTAATTCACAGTTCAGGGCAAGGTGGAAGGAAAGAAGAAGTTGGGAAATCTATTGGATCATCAATACAAGCTATGATTGTAGACAGTAGATTGATGGACACCTTTACAGATAAAAACAATCCTTGGATACAAGTGGCTCTTAACGCCTGGCAGAGGGTAGTTAAAAAGTAAAACCTGAAGGGTGTGGAGAAATTAAGATGGTGTCCATATGATACTATATATATGATACATATGATACATCTAAAATATGGATGGGTAAAGGGCTAACAGCATGTTGCTGCTGTATCCATAACAAAACACTGAAAAGCTCTGAGACACTTAAAAAAGATTATGGATTGGAGGATCAAGATTTTTTCAGATATCTACAAGTGAGACACAGGGTGAATTAAATTATAGCTGAGGGCTTGGAGAAAGTAGACAATTATATATTGAATATTTTTGTGTCAACTTACAAATCAGGAAATGGATGCAAAATAATATCCAGATTATATAAAAGTAGGGCTGCACAATATTGGAAAAAACTGACATTGGAAAATTTTTTTTTTAACCCTGCGATATATATTGCGATATGAAAAAATACAGGAATTTTCACCAGATGACTTGAATAACACTTTATGTTATGCTGCACTGCCACCATCTTGTGGACAATTAACCTGCACTGATCTTGTGACTCACTCCACATACAGGGGTGTGGTCTGCTTTGGCAAACTGATTAAGAACGATTGTGATTGGTGGATTGCTGCACGCAGTGTGTGTCAGGTACCCTTGAAATTAGATGAGAACACGTTTAGTTCATTTGCCTCCTACATCGTAGGACCTGCAATGTGACTATTGCGCACACGTACATTGCGATGACGATGCTCAAACGATATATTGTGCAGCTCTATATAAAAGCTTTCAGGACTCCTCAAAGACAACCACCCAACATGTAAAAAATCAATGAGAAAGAGCGGGAGGAATGGTCATATCTGAAGATGAATGGGGGGATATATGCAAATCACAGTGGATAACTACATCATCACACTGTTGGAGGGAATTTGGATGGAAAAATATCATGAGATTTTCATTACTCCTGCCCAGAAGAGATATCAAGGTGTTGGAATGAATTGTTGGGGGCTATGTGGAACAGATGTAGGTAACCATTATCATTTATTTTGGGATTGCCCCAAAATTACATTCTATTGGAGGGAAATTCATAAATGTTTGGAAACAGTAATTCAGATCACTATTCCATTTGATGCTTTGACAATGTATATGGGCACTGTAACACTGAATCTTCAAACTAAAACAGACAAATATTTAATGAGAATATTACTTATTGGAGGCAAAAAAGCTGTGACGAGGAAGTGGTTACAACCAGATGCTCCAACATTAGAGGACTGGTTAAAAATTATTCAGGAAAATCTACACAATGGAGAGACTAACCTTTTCTATAAAAATGCAAAGAGAAAAATGTAGGACATTGTGGTCAAAATGGATTGGATACATTAATTCACAGAGACCTGACCTACTTTAAAGGAAATTGCCATTTTCAATGAACTATGAGGAGCAGACTTTCATAGATAAATGAATGTGTATGACATTGTTTGTTCAAATGTTTATAGTTGCTGACACTAAAATGTAAGGGAGAAAAATAGTAGAAGACAAGCTTATTATGACTAACTTTAATGCCATTATTTGAGTTATGTCTTTACTATTATGTACTTATGTAAATGTGATTTATGTACTGTCTTCATGTACTGAATGTCTTGCAAACCTGGACTGTGAATGACCTCCCTAATAAAAACAGAAAATTGTTCTTTTCAAGTTCATTTTTAGTAATTAAGAAAAGCTATATTAACCAACATCTTACAGTGTTAGTGGTAACCCTTGAGAGAATTAATATCAACACTGCATACGAGAGTTAGAAAAACTAACAATTGTTAGTGTTAAGAAGTGTTGAATTTTAACTCAAAATAGTCAAAAATTACACTAAATTAGTGTTAAGATACCAACTCTCCAAAAACAATAAAATTAACTATCTGTGGTGTGGACCCATATAGACATTTCAAAAGTCAACAGAATTTAATAAATTCCAACAGTGTTAATCTGAGTATACAGATTTTGCTGTGTAGCTGGCAGCATATTACTTCACACAGTGGCAGTTAAAAACTCATTTCCTGTTCTGACTTAAGAATAAACAATCTGTGCTGACCAGAGGGGTGTACTACGAAGCGAGATGAATGGGTTAGCGAGCTATGTTGAGTCTAAAGCCAGGATTTTCAGTGTCACGAAAGTGGCTCTCTTTTAACCTGGCTAGATCACCATGGTAACTTATGCTAAACTCATAACTGATCGGGAGCAGGTTATGTTCAGAGATTCAGATTAAATCGTCTGTAAAAAGCGCAGTTCTTTCACTTATAATTGTCCTAACAAGGTTGTTTATGAGCGATATAGCTTTTAAACTGAGGAAAGACAATAAAAATGAAAAGTTGTTGAGCTGTATGTTCGCAATATCACCGAACGAAGCAGCACAAACGGTATGCATCGCACTATCATGATGGTAACCTCCATTTGGTGATGCAGAGTCATTTTTCCCGTTTGCTCCAGATCATATTAACACTTTAAATTGTCATGGTATATAATCCACACACTAAAATAATGATGAAGCAACTACAGACACTTTGAATACTTTTTACTGTTATCTGTTTTGTCTTTGTGATATTGCAGCTCAGATCACTGATTAGAAAATTCATCATCATTTATCACAGACAATCTTAAATCAGTTGCACTCATTTTACGTTGGTTTGGTCAGAAACTTAAGTGATCTCCACGTCTCTGTCATCATAGGACAGTGTCAGACAGACCTCATCATGTTTAAATCTGCTGTATGGAGTTTTATTGTTTAATGTGCAGTTTTCATGTTAGAATAAACCGCAGCATTAAGACCACATTTAGTCGATCAGTAATTTTCTGACAGCATACTTCTTCTCCTGCTTTATTTGCAGCAACAATGTTGCTTTTTGCTGTAATGTATTTTGTATATTTTCCACAGCTCATACTTATAACAACTTGATGATTTTGACTTAAGTGGCTTGCGATCGCTTCATTTCATGCGGGAGAAGAGTCAAATGATGCAAGAAATGCCCCTTTTATGTGAGCGCACACAGAGTCTGAAGACGAAAGCCTGGATTAACAAAGCAAGTTGATAACCATCATCGTGACACCCGCTATCTCTGATTGCGGTTTTAGACTTTGTCGATCCAGATCATGCAAAGAAAGCCTGGCTGTGTTGAGCTTGCTTCGTAGTATACCCCTCATGTCTCCCCAAACATCATCCAGACTCGTTTAGGTCTCTTCTTTTGTTTTTTCCTCACTGCTAAGCAGTACTACAGCAAACTGTTGCACCAAGTCAGCCTCTGTTTTTGTTTACATCTGACCCAGAGCACTTTTGGAGGAAATGTAAAAGTTATTTCATAGCCAGTGTTTTATTATGAATGTATGTGTGAATGTACAATTTAATTTTCCATTAAAGAACAGTTACAAAAATGTTTCTATATACTGTCAATTGCAGGTCTTACAAAGACAGAAAAGCAGAATTTGCAAAGGTCGACTTTAAATAGAATGGAGTTGGCCATGGACATCGCAATCTATACAATTATAAGCATACAGTTGTTTGACATTGACTGTTAGATACTGGTTGGTTAATGGTTTAATATTTTGTGTATCAATTACTTTGTAGCTGATCAGGTTAATTATCAGCTAATTATAGTCAGGTTCTAACTGCAGTATGCAATAAATGGTTGTCCTTTGTGTATGTTTACCTGTCACTCACTGCTGAAAGTACAGAACACAATTAAAAGAAATTATATTTTATAATAACGAGATATTAAATGAGCTTTTAGGTTGTCATATATATTGCATTTATTTATTGGTTTGATTAATGGTTTACAGTGGTAAATAATGTTTTTTTTGTGCCTTCTCCTAAAAATGACTTCATTCCAGGCCTGAGTATACATTGTCAGTTCTGACAAAGAAAGAACCAATATTTTTATAGTCATACTTAAGCTATATCACATGGAAGCAGCTTACCTTAATGGTGATAACACACTTGCCACTCTGTATTTTACACGCAGCAGCAAATTCCTGGAACATAAGTATGCACAGTGAGTGTTATAGTCAAAAACATGGTGACACAAAACATTGTGTGGCAAAAACATAATATAGGGTGAGTAATTCCTCTGGAATTAAACCAAAAAAAAAAAAAACATTCAAAAACCACAGAGAAATAACTTGATGCTTTAGTCCCACTGACACATTTGGCACGAATGTAACGAGTTCTGGCAAAGGACAAACCCATCCTTACTTTGTGATCACGTCATGAAATTTTTGAATTGATACAGAAAAGTAAAGTATAGTATAGTAATTTGAATGTATTTTTTGTTGGTTCTGTTTTGTCATGTGAGCTTGTCTTTTATGTGATACAGAACAGGAATTAACTGTAAAGCAGAGTTAAGTGAGTCAGGGCTGTTTAATTTGAACTGATTTTATTACTTCATTTTCAATTTGTTCCTGCACAATAATAAATGAAATAAAAGTGAAAAATGTTATGTTATTGTTTTTTATGCCTTCACAAAGGAATAAAAATATTTGTGCAGCATTGCGCATAATTTATATAAGATGAGATAAGTACTTTAACTTTTAACTTTTTTAAGCCAATCATGCAATAAACTAATCAGAAATTAAAAGCAGGTGCGGCACCAGCGCAAGCAGTGGTAGCATGACGAGGAAGAGAAGGAAACAAGGATGTTCTGATACCAGCCCGAGTCTCTTGCAAAACGCATTTTCATCCAGTGAGTCATTAAATCAACATTATTACTCCCTTACTCGAATTGAGAATTGTAACACCGGTACCTCCGTCCCCTCACTTTCTTCACTTCGGATCCACATACACTAATATCAGGCATGCCCTTGTCCATAATTTCTGGGTGTTAACTGGGTATCACGGACACTTACCCTCCCTGCGCCTCAACTTTGAGACTTTGACTTTGAGATTCACTGACAAACAGGGTGAAATAATGTGTGAAAAGAGGAACGTAGCGTTGAGCCTCAGCACAATTTATAATGAGAACTACTAAGCAGGGTTAGTGTTATGGTTAAATTAGCTAACGTTAGCTACCATCCAGCCTAAAATGCCACAGTTGCCCTTGAACTGTCAAAATAATTTCTCTTCAAATAGCAAACTGTTACTAGCTGACATGACTCTACATTAATGTTAGCTAGCTAACAATATACCAATCACCAGCACAAAGACTTATTTATCATTTAACTAATTTTAAACTTACTTCACTTTATTGTGCGGAGTTTTCCACCTCGAGTTTCTGGTCGGTCGGTCAGTCCCCTGATTTAATTACTGCCTGTTGTCGTCAACCCGGTATGCTACATTCAGAGGGCCCCGGAAATGGGAACGCTACAATTTATGAATATAACACAAGGCAGCTAGAAGATCAAACAACAAATACTGTCAGTCTAAAGACCCTGCTCAGTATTTTAAAATACGCAGATTTACTATAATAAAAAAGAGAAAACGGTATCTCTATGAAAAAAAAAGAAAAGAAGTAAAGAAGTTTAATATTAAGGATTTTCAGATTCAAAAGTAGGACTTCATAGTTCCTACTTGGGTTTCTTGTCCCAAGAAGAAATTTGTCTTCCCCTGTCTTTTCTGTCTCTTTGTCATGACAAAAATTGCATTTCATTATTTTCGGCGCGATGTCATAAGAAAATTACCAAAAAGCTATCAATGTCAATTTTTTTTCATTCATCAAAACAGGGTTGGGCAACAAAATGAGACTTCATCCATGCTACATCCACATACAACAAATATAAACAGATATGATCTGATGAGTATTTTCTCAAATGTCTGACATTTCATATGATATGATTATTCATTCATTTTCTGTAACCGCTTATTCTGGATCGGGTCGCAGGGGCTGGAGCCTATCCCAGCTGACATTGGGTGAGAGGTGGGGTACACCATAGACAACATAGAGACAGACACACTCACACCTACAGAAAATTTAGAGTCACCAATTAACCTAGCATGCATGTCTTTGGACTGCGGGAGGAAGCCGAAGAACCCGGAGAGAACCCACGCAGACACGGGGAGAACATGCAAACTCCACACAGAAAGGCCCAAATCATTTCAGCATTTAGTGTGAAGGCCTGTCCTTAAGTTCTGTCATGATATAACACTTTACAAATACCAATCTGAAGCAGAGGGCCATCAGAAAGTACTTTCAGTGTTATTTATGAATGGTATCATTGGTGGGACAAGTCCTTAAAAATACCTACTGTGAATGGCAACAGGTGTCCTGTCCAATAAAGGCTAAATGCCCCCCCCCCCCAAAAAAAGAAAAGTCAAACTAGAATGTTGTGGGTAAAGTGTCTGTTCATGGAACATCCAGTGCTGAAGGTGCAGAATGGTGTGACCAGATCTCTGTGCCATCATTCACTGCCCAGCTCTGTCTGGTCTCACAATGGACTCTGCTTGACAGGAAGTTGAAGTGATTGGGGATATGCCTGATCTTTTGGTAGACTGTATGCGTCTTGACCAAACTGCACATGCCCATTGCTGTCTCCGGTTAGATGGATGATGTCTACTGTTGGCTCTGAAATCAAAGACAGGTGAATTGGCAGTTGCAGGAACTATAAAATATAAAGCCAATATCTCAAAAAAAGTGAGAACTTTTAATTGAATATTAACAGAGATATTTATGCTGAATGAGTGCAATGACTGCAAGCAGGGGGAAACTTCTGACGAAGCTCTGTCACAAGTGATCTCTTTAGATGTTATGTTATTGAATTATTGATTTTTTGACCACTTTAGGGGAAAGGAAAACAGGCTTTACAGCTTTAACAGAACATTGGCCTATCACCACTTTAAAGTTGTAAGTGAAGCTGTAAGTGGTGAACATGAACAAACAGTTGCCCATTTACAGAGAAACTTAGGCATTCATTTGAAGTCAGATTTGTGTCCACCTGACAAAGATCAATATTCACTTTATTTCTGTTCAGGTCTGCACCAGATTTTCTGCTGTTTGGTGCTGGGTAGGTACTGTACAGTGAATTTATCAGCCTTTTCACTGAAGACTGAACAGCTGCCTGCTGTTGCTGGAACCTCGGTTGATGATGTTGAGAGTGAGATCTGAATTTGCCATCTAGAAAATCAGAACAAATGGTTAAAAGAAGGTTAAAAGGTGTTGGTGATGATTCTTTGTGATAATTGACTAATATGGATGAATGCACTTTTAACAAACAAGAAATTGTTGTGTAAGCAGCATTTTTTTAAAGAGTGATAAAAAAATGCTGGGCACACAAGCTGCATAAAGTAGACTGTCTTCATAGAGGATTTTGGACACTACTTGAATAATGCTGCAACTACCTTGCTCACCAAAATGACCCTGTGTGTAAATAAGACAGCTCTGGAAATTTGGATTTGTTTGGAGAAGATATTTTTTCATTTTTCTATTTACTTGGAAATAGCCTATTTCCCCCAGCTTCCCAGGTAGGGATACATTTGACACATTTTACTGAAATTGCCCTCATCTCCGAGTCTTTTAGAAATCAATTTTCAGACACTTGAATCTTCTTTATTAAAACTTCTTCCAACAGCACAGCACAGCAGACAGAGCTGTGTTGGTAGACAGAAATAATAGAACTGGAGATCAATGATCCTTATTGATTATTACAGCTCTTAATATCAAACACAAACTTAATTATAACTTAACCAAACAATAGTAACAGAGTAAATGGTAGTCATCTACTGTTTAATACAAATTTTAATACAGCTATCAAGGTAACTGCTGCCTGCCTTTTATTCCACCAAAATCCTTTTTTTTTTGTCTAGCAAAGTTTTGGCTGAAGTCCCAGATCTAATCATCACTGTACGCCACTGATACAAGTTTTTATACTAAGAATTTTTCTGATCTCTCTTCTTTCTCCCTTCAACTTGTTATATGCTTTGTTGAGCTCAGTGCTTCCATCCACTTCTCAAGATTGTTTTGGCTATAATAGTTCATCTTTGCTCTGGACAGTTCTATAAGCATACTCTATTAAAAAGCAATAGTTAAGCCAAAAATGAAAATTCACTCAATATCTACTCACCCCTGTGCTAATGTGAGGATGGGTGAGGATCTCCAGTTTGCAAAACACTCCCGGGTTTCAGCAGAAAACAGCCTTGCAGCCAAATCTAGTACAATTAAAGTGAAAATTTTAAAATGTAAAAAAAAGAACAAAAACCACAAGATGTCTCCATACTGCTTTGTGTGGTGTAATCTAAGTGTGACACTCAGCTAAAAATTACACACAGGCAAACTTCAATGACGAAGCAAACAGTCAGTGTGGGTCAAAATGCCGTAACAGGCTATTTTATTACGATGGAGGGTCGCTAACATCAAATTTAAAAAGGTTAAATGGTCAAATATCTCGCTGCAGGTGGTGTGGGCACACCGGTCAGCAGGCTGGTGCACTGGCAGTATACTACATGTGAACAAAACAAAGATATATTTAAATGCCAAAACTAGAAAACAAAATAAACCCTCTTTACCCCAACAGAAACACACCCAAACTAATACCAGTGCCACAGCAAACCTTAAAGGATAACACCACAAATTGACAGGTGAACTCCCACTGCACCAGCTGCTCCTGTGACCGAAGGCCAACACCAGCTGCAGCACTGCAACAGAAAAGCAGAGCTGTAAGTTAGCCATGTACTCCAACTGCTAAAAAACAAAATCCAAATATAATAGTAGGCCGTAAACGGCAACCAGCACTTTTCCCTGTAAATTTAACAAAGCACATGTTAAATCTCAGGCTACAGACATGCAAACAATGCTTGATATAAGGAGGCATTCTCATACCTTGCCCCTGGCACTACTGTAGGATTGTTAGGACCCTTTACAAAGAAAGAATAAATTATTGGCAGACCCACATGTTTACAGTTTCTATATTTACATGCTATGTACAAATAAAATACCTCAGGGTGCATTTTGCACCCCTACATTACCCTTAAAAACAAATAATCTCAGAACAGGATTTGTTTGGCTTACCAGAGGAGCATGTGCACCAGAGTGATTTCAGGAGCATGAGTAAGGCTTACACACCTGTGCTTCATGGCCTCTTAACAACTGCAGTGCTCTCCTCCTGATTGGCCCATTGTACCTGACTCCAGTGCTCTCCTCCTGATTGGCCAATTGTGCCTGACTCTCTCTATTCCCCCTGCTACAATCGTGTCCGTAAGATGCAACATTAAAATTTGACCCAAAAAGACACCCTTTACACAATGTTTTTAGCCTAAATCTCAGCTGTAACCTCTCACAACAGAGCTACATGCACACGCCTGAAGTGGGTACATAAGCTCTCGCCTAAGCTGCACGACACAAGATATATGAGATCTCGCAATACCTTCACATCTCTGTTTACATGCTACCTGGAAGTGACTCAGACAACAGAAAGAGATCTGCTCAGAAATAGTGACTTGTTACGCATACAGTTGACTTCACAAACTTTCAACAAAGAACAAAATGTACAAGGCCTTCGACATAGAGGAGGAACATCATTTTGTTGCTGCAGCCATGGACTACAGAGCGAGAGCAACAGAAACCTTGTAGTGTAGTGTACAAAATCCTTTCCAGATTGAGAAAGGCCCGACTTATGTTTCAGGTGTACATGTGGCTCTGGTCTGAGAGGCTACAGTTGACATTTAGGGTAAAAAACATGGCGTAAATGGCATCTTTTTGGGTCAGATTTTAATGTTGCAGTTTATAGACACTTGGATTACACAACACAAGCAGTATGGAGACATTTTTTGTGTTTTGTTGTGTTTTATTTTATTTATTTATTTTTTTTATTTCAAAACTGGTCACTGGATTCGGCTGTTTTCCACTGAAACCCCAGGAGTGTTTTGTGAACTGGAGATCTTCACTCATCCTCACATCAGCAAAGGGTCAATAGATATTGAATGAAATTTCATTTTTGGGTGAACTATCACTTTAAAGAATGGTACAACTGATGGATTGATTATTTATTAGAAAATAACTATCTTACAGCAACCAACATTTTAGCAGCCATGGCTGCCAAAGATAACAACCGCTTCTGAGTTAAGGGTCAGATGAATGATCATTCCTTAATATTAGAGATGGCAAACAATAAAAATTTATTTGTGTCATATTGGACAATTTTTGAGACACCCTTTCCCAGAATGTTTTGACTTCAAGACACTCCCAGACCATACGCATAAATGTATCTACCAAATTAACATTACATGACGTGCAATTCATCATACACAGATACTTTAATCAAATGTCTTTTCTTTGGTGCCTCGATGAACAGGTGCTATGGAAAAAAAATACACACACACACAAAAAAAGAAATGCTGGCTTTTTTGACTGGTTGACCTTTTTTTTTTTTATTATCAATTCCATGAGTGGATGAATGGAACACTCTAAACCTGAATAAGTTAGCAGTACTCTAGTACTTGCCTAACTAATAAACTCAAATGCTTCGACTTATCAGGGCTTAAAAAATTGGAGTTTGTGTTACATGTAGTCTTTGATTACAGTGAAATAAAATGATTGATTATGCAACTCTGAATTTTCGTTCACCTTACTCACTGCAAGAGCTGAATAATGTTCAGTATGAAAACTAGGCGTGTCACAGTAAAATGCAGAAAAATCAGCTCGTCATCAGCTCGTCATCAGTAACTGACGCCGCTTCAGACTAATGCCAGAAAAGGAACCAAGGATTTTTCATCTCACAGCTCTGTCTCCGCCGTCCTCACATCTCTGTCATGACCTTGCTGGGTGGAGCAAAGATGTGAGGAGAGGGAGCAAGTGGAGGAGATGAATTTACAGAATGAAAAGCATCCAATGTCCTTGTTTTGCTGCACCGTCTTCTTTGGCTGTTCTTTGTTTTAAATGGCAGTTGGCAAACAGCATTTTGGTGATTTAATGCCACCTGCTGGATTGGAGTGTTACTTCACTTGCCAGAATGACAATAGTGTGACTGAGTCGGTCAGAAAACAGATGTATTTGTTGTATTCATCATGCACATGCTGTGTACCGAACTGTGATGCCAGTACCACGATTTTGATGATGATCAGGAGTCAGACAAGTCCCAGTTTTCAAGGAGCAGTAAGTAATTCTGGAGGAAGACATTTGATTGTTAAGTCTCATTCCTTGGTCATCAAATACGGATACTTTGGGTTGATGGCTTGAGCTGAAACAAGAAGCCCAAGAAACCAAGACAACTCCACACCTTCACACTCCAGTGACTCCAACATGCAGAATCAACTTTCTGTGAAACAGCTCAGGGACCTCTGGCCCACTCTTCATATGCAGTCTGAGGTAATATGGTTAATCTCTCTCACCTGTTTTTCCTTTGTCAGTAATGTATGTCACATTATGCATAGTTTTATCTAATTTAATTAATCTTGAAATCATTGGTTTTACTGTGAATTTATTTATTTTGACTTAGATTTGTTTGCAATGAGATATTGAGTTTATGTAGTGACTTTTATGTTGCAATCATTACTAATACTGCTTTACAAACATTTAGCCATAATAAGAAAATGCTGTTCTAATCCTGTTCTGATTTTATTATTCTTTTTTAAATAAAACAATAATTTATCTTAGTGATTCACAAACCTAGAACTTAATGTACTTCTTCTTTTCTGAAATGTAGCTGTATGTATGCAGCGTTCTAATGGTCACAAGAACCTGCCCTTGAACACCGAGTTTGATTGCCACACCCCTCAACTGATGATCTTATTCAGACAAAGGGCTTCTAAAACTAGACAAAAACAAGATTTCAGGTGCTATGGGTGATATATTCAAGTGCACGACCAGCAGGTGATTATGCATTTCACAGGTTAAATTTTTGGAATGTTTAATTTGATGGTTCAAATGAACTTTAATTCCACAATTGCTCCACTGCATAGTCCCCGTTTTTGCATGTCCATGCTCTTTCTCTGATTGCACCAGATAAATCAGCACAAGACGTGTGGACTTATTTTCTGATGCTGTAGTGGCCAGTTGGTTGGAACGGTTTGGCATTGGGCTTGATGAATAAATTTGTCACAGAATTTACACTATTTTTATCCTCTTAGGAACTTCATGACATCAAACACAAGGTGTACTGCTGTTCTCCTTGGCCTTCCTGTGTATCATGTGGTAAGTTTCAGTTAAGAAAAACCAGGCCCATTCTTTATTAATTCATTCATATTTTCATTTCTTTCTTTTTTTTTTTATAATTCAGGTTTTTATTTGAGTTTTTACTTGGTACATGACAATCGTACAGTGCTCTTTAACATTAAAGAACAGGGCTCTTATACATAAACATAAATGAAAGTATCAATGATATTACAAGGTGTGGAAGTTCCTAGAAAGAAAAACAAACAAAAAATAAATAAAATAAAATAAATATCAGAGGGAAGGAAATCAGCTGTCGTCCTACTGACTGACAGTAAAAGTAATGTAGGACCAAAATGGTTCCCATTCTGGCGCTGTGGTACCATCTCTATTATTCAACTTATAAAGCATACATTCATATGAAGCAGTCTTTATCATCATATTTACCCATTCTTTAAACGGTAAGGCTTTCAGAGTTTTCCACTGTTTAAAGGGGACCTATTATACTCAATTTCAGGCCTTTGTATTTGATTTTGGACTCCTATAGAGCAGCTACACATGATCGCCCGCACAGAAAGCTTTGTAGATCGTCAGGACGCTGTGCCTCTCGCTGCATCTCTTCCTTGTATTTTCTGCATCCCGCGAAAATGGTCTGTGTACTTTACTCCGCCCCCCGGCCCTCCTCCATTTACGCCTCCCGCCGAGCCCACTCCGCTGTGATTGGTCACACTCCCGAGGACTTCCGAAGGGCTGACAAGCGCTGCCGAGCTCGGCTACCGGCTAACCCAGCTTCGTATTGGCCCGTGTTGACAAAACAGTCCCCTGTGAAGTGCCATAGACAGACAAACACAGAGGTATTTTTCCATTGCTGGCCGGGAAAAAGCAACTCTATCCACTTCTGCCTGGTGCTCGCCTCTTTAGGAAAGCTAAACAAAGTTAACTTTCCCTCACACCAACAATCATTTTTGGAAGCCATTGCTCAACGTACTAACACTGAAATCATTGTAGACAGCAGGGGGCTGTGCTACGAAGAAAGCTCAACACAGCCAGGCTTTCTCTGCATGACAAAGCCTAAAACTGCAATCAGAGATAACGGGTATCATGATGGTGGTTATCAACTCACTTTGTTAATCCAGGCTTTCGTCTTCAGACTCTGTGCGCGTTCATATAAAAGGGGCGTTTGTTGCGTCATTTGACTCTTCTTCCACATGAAATGAAGCGATCGCGAGCCTTACTTAAGTCAAAATCATCAAGTTGTTATAATTATGAGCTGTGGAAAATATACAAAATACATTACGGCAAAAGCAACATTGTTGCTGCAAATAAAGCAGGAGAAGAAGAATGATGTCAGAAAATGACTGATGGACTAAATGCGGTCTTAATGCTGCCGTTTATTCTAACATGAAAACCGCACATTAAACAATAAAACTCCATACAGCAGATTTAAACATGATTAAGTCTGTCTGACACTGTCCGATGATGACAGAGACATGGACATCACTGAAGTTTTTGACCAAACCAACGTATAATGAGTGTAACTGATTTAAGATTGGCTGTGATAAATGATGATGAATTTTCTAATCAGTGATCTGAGCTGCAAAATGACAGAGACAAAACAGATAACAATAAAAAGTATTCAAAGTGTCTGTAGTTGCTTCATCATTATTTTAGTGTGTGGATTATATACGATGTCAATTTAAAGTGTTAATATGATCTGGAGCAAACGGGAAAAATGACTCTGCATCACCAAATGGAGGTTACCATCATGACAGCGCAATGCAGACAGTTTGTGCTGCTGTTACATTTTTACATTATATGGATTCGTTCGGTGATATTACGAGCATACAGCTCAGTAATTTTTCAATGTTAACGTCCTCCCTCAGTTTAAAAGCTAAGGACAAAAATTTGTTAAAGAATAGCGCGTTTTACAGACAATTTAATTTGAAACTGAACATAACCTGCTTGCGACCAGGTTATGAGTTTAGTAGTTACCATGGTTACCAGGTTAAAAGAGAGCTACATTCGTCACACTGAAAATCCTGTGTTTAGACGCAACATAGCTCGCTAACACATTAATCTCACTTAATAGTTCACCACTCAGAGCAGCGATATAATTTACGAAGCAGAGCGGGGGAGCGGGCAGACCTAGAGCACATGCCAGGCAATGACCATATAAGTAAGTCTGGCACGCATTGACGTCAATTTTACTACACCGTTAAAAAAAGACAGTAAAACACAGCGTGCAGAGCCATCCAAAACAGCTTGCGGGGCTCGCTTCCAAATGCATGAACCTCATTATTTGACGCTTTGGAATCGTTTAACACAAGTATCCAACATTGTGACAACATTTATAGGTCAGAAAAGAGGAAAAAGCATAATAGGTCCCCTTTAAGAATAATCCGAGCTGCCACTGAGACCCCAACCATGATAACAGAGAATTTTCCTTTTGATATATTATCTATCTGTCCTTTGTCACCCAGTAAACACAGTGTAGGACAAAGTGGCACAGGTCTTTCTAACCAATCACTTAGAATACGTACGACAACCATCCAGAAGTGCTTGATAATTGGACATTCCCACAAACAATGTATCAGAGTACCATTATCATTTTGACACTTCCAGCACAATGAGTTGTTCATGAGGCCTAATCTATTCAGTCTCACAGGAGTCCAATAATATCTTTGTACAATCTTATATTGTGTACATTTGCCTTTACATTCCCTTAAAAATTTCCCACATTGTGAGATTATTTCCCTCCATTCCTCATTCCCAAGAACAACCCCAAAGTCATTTTCCCATAAAACCTTCCAATTGTTTAGATCAGTACTGAGTGTAGAGTTCATTCTTCTGTAAAATATCGAGGCTCTGTGATGGTGTGATGGCAAAACCAAATACTCTAAAATATGGTTGTCTTCAGTTTGCCAGTCTAGTGACATAACACAGTGCCTTGTCTGAACATATTTCCAAAAATGTTCCTTTCCATTTAGGTTATATTTACTCAATACATCAATATAAGACATAAACACTTTACAATCATACAAATTATCCAGCGTACATATTCCATGGTTGTGCCAACTCTTCCAGTAGACCGGTGTTTTACCAATACAGATTGCAGGATTTTGCCACAAAGACGAATATGGCTGTTTAGAATGAGATAATTTAATCATTTTGTGTATCTTCATCCAAACTTCCTTGGAATGCAACATAATAGGGTTAGAGATTCTACCTGAATTTTGAGAGAGGAGCTCTATGGGTGTAAAGGGAAAGGATAAAGATTTTTCTATAATGGGCCAGTCTAACTTGCATTGTCCAGTCCAATGTAGGGCAAGTTTCACCATCTCAAAAGAGATATAGTACAATCTTGGGTCAGAGCATACCCAGAGCGTTGAGCCGATCTTGTGACATAGTGTTTCTAAGGAAAGTTTTTATCCTCTTTAATGTAGAAAAGCACCACTCAGACTCTGATGTTGTCATTGGTGTTGTGATGATGATGTTGAGAAGACTTACAGTTTCAGTGAATGTTTCTCCAAGGTCGTTTTCCATCAAAACCTGATAGAGAGCCAGTGCACCTTTGCAACTCCGGAACTCCTCATTCTCGTAGATCAGGGACAGTTCTGTTTTAAGTCTGGCCTTGTCCAATGAGGGATAGGCTTCCACCGTGGTTTCCAGTGCTGAATCTGGGAACTTTCTGCTGTGTTGTTGGAACAAGTCCCCTTGCAAGACAGTGGCACTGATGAGGTGCTTGGTGAAAGAAAACCTCTCCTTGGCATGGCTCGTGACAGTGTCACATACCATACATGTGATAACATACAATTATAAAAAAGGTAAAGAATTAGGTCTTCACGTCTCACTACAATCAATGTTCTGAATAGCTAGCCTATATTGTGTAATAAACCAAAATGGTTAACTGTAATTATTCATAGATATCATATGACAATAAACATTTGAGTCTGGACTACTATATCAAGTGGTGAGCATCTTCATTAGATTTTTTTGATGATGTCTTTGTTTCTCTCTGTTCCTCTGTGTCTCTGTGTGTCTGTTCCTCTGTGTGTCTCTGTGGGCCCTATCTTAGCCTGGCGCAAGTGCCATTTTTGCTATGTGCATAAGATAGCAAACGCTCTTGCGCTGGGTCTGTGCCGCTGTGGGTGTGAGGTCTAAACATGAAGGCAAAAGGAAGGCGTGGCTGGGCACGTTTGCTATCTTGTGCTCAGGGTAAAACGTGCTCATGCCTTAGGGTCGTGTCTTGTGCTGATCAAAAGCATAAGTGGAAGGCGGGAGGCGCAATGGATTTAATTTATTCAAGGTGTGTCCAAATCCAACTTTGCTGTCTTGTGCCAGGGGTGGGAGTGATATTTCGCCCTGCCCCGCCCTTTGCGCCACCAGTGCAAAGCAGGATAGACCTATCAGACGTGCCCAAGTGCCCTCATTAATTCACAGGGGAGTTTAGGCCGAACTTGCAATAAACCTCTCATCACCTTTCAAGAGGCAGGTGTGCCAGCAGCGCAAGCAGCATGACGGCAGATTTACCAGGAGGAAACAAAGAGAAAAGATTTTCAAAGCAAGGAGACAGATCTCCTGGTTCCAGAAGAGAATGCGCAAGAGCACGCAATATATGGAGACAGCAGGACGTCTCCGAAACAGCTTCACGCCGAAATAGTTTATATACAATAATACAATAAATATGAACTGCAAATGTCATGCAGATATGTAACTGGTTATGTTTTAACCTGAAGCACCTTGAAACTGTGTTGTAATTTATAATTAATTATTAGCATCATCATCATTATTAATTTTACTGGCTGAGGAGCGGGGAGAGAGATGGTGAGAGGGGAGGCGAACAGATCCAGAGGCCGCGAAGCTTCCCGGCTCCACCTGGCACACCTGAGCCAGGTGGAGGAGCAGTTAAGCAGTGGTCTGTGCTCCTCCTTCTTCTCCTCTCCCACCTAATCCTCATCTCCTCCTCTCATCCTCCCTCCTCTGTCCCACTGCGAAACAAGTTGTTCTGTTCTGAAGTTTGGAGTGTGCAAAATTACGCACGGATCTATCCAACCAGCTATGACAGAAGCACACATAACTTTTTTCTCTCAGGTTGGGCCGGAGTCCTATGGTCAAATATAGTGTCTGTATATTTTGTATGTTATAGATCATAATTGTTCAATCATTGTTTTTCTGGATCATAACAAACAGGCAGACACACACTACAGCTGCTCCAGCTGTCATGCTGACTCATCCGATAAAGACAATCTTTAGGCTTTATAATTATAATTCTTTTCCTCATTAGTGAGTTCATCTTAAAAGAAGAAAAGTGTTCTGTGATTGTAGAGACGTGTACACTTCAGCCAAGCGTGAGACACATGTGAAAGCTTTTAACTTCAATATTTACTTTTTATTGCTGATAGAAAATATGTTTGAATAACACTTAACTAATCGACACTCAAGTGGGAGGAAGAGAATGATCATAAATGAAGGTGTTTTGTGATTGTGAAGACGTGTGTGTGTTTCGGCCAAGCCCGCCAGGTGCTATCTTGTGCTGAAAAACCACAGACTTTGCGCTTCGACCAGGTTTTGGCTGGTCTAAAGCGCAAGCGCGTTTTACTCCAATGTGCTCAGCACAAGATAGCAAACACGCCGGGCCACGCCTTCATGTTTAGACCTCACACCCACAGCGGCACAGACCCAGCGCAAGCGCGTTTGCTATCTTACCCACATGGCAAAAATGGCACTTGCGCTGGCGTAAGATAGCAAAATCACTTGCGCTGGCGGCGCAATGGCTCCACAATCACCAAACACCTTAATTTACATTAGTCTTTATTCTCCACAGGAGTGTCGATTAGTGAAGTGTCCTTTGAACATATCCACCAGCAATAAAGTGTGAATATTGAAGTTAATAGTGCAGGTATGTGTGTGTCTTGCCCTTGGCTGAGGTGCGCACCCTCATCTCCACAATCACCAAACACCTTTCATTTATGTTTAAAAGTCGTGCACTCGCGTGTGTGTCTTTGAAGTTAATCACACTAATAAGTACAACAGTACTATTATTATAATTATAAAGCCCAATAAATCTCAGCAGACCTGCAAACAGGATCACACCTGTCTGATAGTCTTTATCAGATGAGTCAGCATGACAGGTGGAGCAGCTGTAGTGTTTATGTCTGCGTGTTTGTTATGATCCAGAAAAACAATGTTTAAACAATTATGATCTATAACATAGAAAATATACAAGACACTATATTTGACCGCACAAGTCCGGCCCAACCTGAGAGAAAATGTCATGTGTGCTTCTATCATAGCTAGTTGAATATATCTGCGTAATTTTGTGCACTTCAAACTTAGGAAACTCTCTCTGATTATTTCACAGCGGGTCAGAGGAGCGAGGATGGGAGGAGGAGATGATGATTAGGTGGGAGAGGAGAAGAAGAAGGAGCACAGACAGCCGCGTATCTGTGCCTTCACCTGTGGAACCAGGAAGCTTTGCAGCTAGACTGGATCGGTTCGCCTCCCCTCTCTACTGCACCATCTCTCTCCCCCGATCCTCAGCCAGCAAAGTTAATAATGATGATGATTATAACAATTAATTATGAAATATAACATACTTTCAACGTGCTTCAGGTTAAAATATAACCAGTTACATATCTGCATGACATTTGCGGTTCATTTGTTGTAAAGTTTCTTGCAGGCGTTACTGTAAAGTAAACTATTTCGGCGTGAAGCTGTTTTGGAGACGTCCTGCTATCTCCATATATCGCGTTTTCACTTCTCTTACCAGGAGATCTGTCTCTTTACTTTAAAAATCTTTTCTCTTTGTTTCTTCCTGGTAAATCCGCCGTCATGCTGCCTCCGCTTGCGCTGCTGGCGCATATGCCTCTCAAAGGTGATGAGAGCTGACTTTCTGATTGGTTTATTGCATGTTCGGCCTAAACTCGCCTGTGAATTAATGAGGGCACTTGGGCACGTCTGATAGGTCTATCCCGCTTTGCGCTGGTGGCGCAAAGGGCGGGGCAGGGCAAAATATCACTCCCGCCCCTGGCACAAGACAACAAGGTTGGATTTGGACACACCTTGAATAAATTAAATCCATTGCACCTCCCGCCTTCCACTTACGCTTTCGATCAGCACAAGACACGACCCTAAGGCACGAGCTCAAGATAGGGCCCTGTGTTTCTCTGTGTCTCTGTGTGTGTAAGCAAGTGCTGACCTCCAGTGCCAAATGGTGCTGCGTGTCTTCTCCCAATGTTCTCCGTTTCTTTGTGGGTGGCTCCTGAACAGGTCCCCTGTACTCCTCATCCTCAGCCAGATTAGAAACAGCTTCCCTGATCCAATACATAAGTTTTATGAATCAGTTGTGAAAACCGATTAGGGATATATTAACCAAACCCAAGGTTGTTATAATTACTAGCAATTATATTTCATCTAAATTTCACATTAATTAATTATTTGAATAAGATGACATATAAGCATTTAAGGCTACACATAATTTATGCAGAGAATTAACAATTAGGCTAGGCTACATAATAATGCATTTTACATACCTGATAGCCTGCATGCGATTCATGAATGTCTGGGTGATTCCTGCGATGTAGACAGCATCGATGTTCCTCTTCTGGAGCTGATTATACAGCATGTCCACATGTGGCATGATCTTATGGAACAAGGCTAGGAAAAAACACAAAGCTTCATCTTCCAGCATTCTCACATAGCCTCCAGCCTCTCTCTTCGTAGGGCTATCAAACGCTTCACTGTTCCAGATGGTCTGAAAACACTTCACCAGATCATTCTTGTGCTCATAGACTGTGTTGACTGCACCACTGTTGAAGTTCCAACGTGTTGACGATGCACTTGGAAGTCGGTGCGCCACCATCTCATCTAGCACTGCAGTTCTCTTGCTCGCTTTTGAGAAAAAATAAGCAAATCCCCCCATGTCAGTAAAAAAGTGAATGATCTGAGGGATGTGGGAAGTTGCCTGCTGCATTACCTGCTTTAACTGATGGGCATGACAGTGAATGTAGTGAGCGTTTGCATAGATGTCCTGTACCTTTCGCTGCACTCCTCCAGTGGCACCCCTCATTACCGCAGCCCCGTCATATGCCTGGGCCATCAACTTTTTTTCTTGTCCCTCGGGAAGGATGCTGTGCAGCCTCTCCAATAAGGCACTGGCTATTGAATCCGCATAGCTGTTGGGTAGCTTGATGATTTCATAGAACCGCTCCTGTATATTGTTGCGTCCATCAATGTACCTTAGTACCAGGACTAGCTGACAGTGTGTGGAAACACTATGATCTGTTCTCTCAGAACTGCCAGCATACAGTCCAGGAGCTTGTTCTGAACTGTCTTCGAGGTGCCTTTAAATACGGTCGCATTTTCAAGGTGCTCCCTCAAGTCCCAATCAATGGATGCCATTAAGTTGACTAAACCTCTGAATATCCCGGTGTTGTCTTAGGAATCCCTTTCATCATGTCCCCGCATTGCTAATTCAAAAGCACCACAAAATTTTACATTTATTTTGGATAAAATATTACGATTTTTATCTACCTCTTCATTGTGCCTTCTTACAGCAATGCGGTCCCCATCATCTAGCTGCGTTGCTATGCTAATCTTTCCGAGCACAGCTAGCTTCATGCAGTTTTCCATGTGAATTTTGGACCTCTCATGCTTCTTGATCCGTTCAGAGAGGTGCTTTAAGTCAGTTAGTCCAGTCTTTGTCCAAGTTGAATCACATTTGTCACTTCTGAAGAGGATACAGGGGAAACAGAAAAGTGCATTGGCTGCTCCACAACCTGCCAGCCACGTCTTACGGTTCAACCAGCTCAGACAAAAACTCTGTTTGTACAATTTATCTTTCTCCTTGGTTTGCTGGGAAATTTCAGGTTTGTCGGGTCCCAGCTCCTAAACGAGAAGTTTTTCCTCCGTCGTCCATCTCGCAAAAGGGTACATTAATAATTTCACCGAATTTGGTGGAAGCTGTGCTTGAACTCCAGTTGTCACTGCCATCGCCATCGCCATCGCCATCATCTCTCTTCCTCGTCACCATAGTTTTTTTTCTCCCGCTGTAGGACAGAGTCTGGGAGTCGCACTACAAAAAAAACCTATCACTGGCTCCTCACGTAGCTCTAGCAATCATAAACCTTCACACATTTTACGTAGCAGTTGGGGCTACATTTCCAGCGCCCCACCGGCATTAAATTTGGTGACATTGATAGGCCGGATTGGCTACTTAGCTGCAGGTCAGGGGCACTTTGCCGAGCGCCCCGTGAGAGAATGATACACTGTAGGTCAGTCTAATCAGAGGCATGCAACTAATTGTGATCACACCAAAATCTAATTAAAGGCTCTGTCAACCATAATATCCACTCAAAAAAAAAAAAAAAAAAGTGGCTGTTGACGGTATTACACTAGTCCTTATCACTTATTTAAAGGCAGGTGTAATCATTCCCACAAAACAAAACAAAAAATCAGGTACGAACAAAGTTTGAGCTCATTAAATCTGTCACCAGGAAGTGCATGATTACTCAAGCTCAGTGTGAAAAAGACACATTTGAAACATTTGGATGAAGAAGGTCACAAAGCTAGCTCGTCAAAACTGCAGTTTGTCCAACAACAAGTGACATTTTTGGGTCATGTGATGACATGTGAGGTCAAATCCCTCTCCCAAAAAAGAGTAAAAGCATTTTAAAACAATTTCAAACTCAATCATAAAGAAACACGTTATGCCTTTTGTGTTCCTGTTGCAGGCCCTTCATTCCCACTGGTGTTTTCACTGGTGTCCTCAAGGCCCCCCTGGGTGAGGCCTAGAAGCACACAGTAAAGTGACATGGACTGCTGATGCAGGGTAAACATTTGTTGACTTAAAACTTGTCCTTCGGAAGACTCTGACGACTCCAACTCTTGGGTTACCAGATCCAAACCGACCTTTCGCTCAGACTGTAGACAAAGAATGTTGAGTGATACTCCAGGACCACGGAGACAGACAGAGACCTGTAGCCTACTTTTCAGCTAAACTACAAGAATTCCTACTTTTAAAGGTGACTGTAAACTAATTCTGCTCTAGTATGTCTCCGCCAGTCCCACCAATCTTACGTTGTTTCTTTTGCAATGATTCTCCAGGATTTGCACACGGTCCCATAGCATATCCACCTTTTTCCCCATGGTACCGGTGTTTGTCACAAGGCCCTCAGTCGTGTCCTCCAGCTGGGAGATTCGCTCCTCCGCCTCCTCCACTCGTACCTGTAGCCCGCTGACAGAGTTTTTCAGCTCGGTGGTGGTTTCTTTGATGGTCACTACATCAGCAGCTACTTCCGTCAGTTTAGTACTCAGTTTGGTTATTTCAGCAAAGATTTTTTCCATACTTATTTTCTGTTCTGCAGCTTCGTCGGGAGACTTGTCCTCATTAGCAGCTAGCTTGTTCCGAGTAGCTATGTGGCCCATATCCTTAAAATATTTCGACGTTGTCGCCATTTCTCACCGCCAAAAATGTAGTCAAAGTACTAAGAAGTTTTCTGGGATAAAGTCTATCAATATTTAGCTCAAGGTAGGCAGATAAATATGGATTAAACAATTAAATTAGTTGCGAGTGGTCTGAGCCCTCCTACAGTGCTGCCATCCTGCTCAGCGTACCCACGTGACTCCTCATTTTCATTTAGTTCTAGGGATAACCTAATCAGCATTTCTGTAAATGTGCCAGTGTTAGACAGACAGTTAGCTGGCTAAATTTCAACTGCAGGTGAGAAGTTTTGAAACCTATGAAGTGTATTTTTTGGCCACTTGGGCTGTGTTGGTTATATATATGACAGCCACCCCAAACTAGAGCTGTAACATGTAATTGGTTAATAGATAATTAATCAACTATCAAATTAATCACCAATAATTCTGATAATTGATTAATCACTTTGAGTAATTTTTTAAAGAAAAAAAGTCTCAATAGTCTGTTTTTAGTGTGAATATATTCAAATGGGAATATTTTCTGTTTTTTTTAGTCCTCTGGGACAGTAAACTGAATATATCTAGTTTGTGGACAAAAGAAGACATTTGAGGACGTCATCTTGGGCTTCAAGAAACGCTGATCAAGTGATTTTCATACTTTTTTTTGACATTTTATAGTCCAACCAACTGATTGATTAATCAATACATTAATTCTGAAATAATAAATTATCAGCAACACCCCAAACAAATCAAATAAATGTCATTAGTCCAGTAGTGGCACACTTAAAAGTTATCTTACCTTCTCTGCAATCAAGAGCACTAAACAGTAGAATGAAAACAGATGTATCGGACTTGTGTATACAGCATTTTTATGACAATCAACCATAATCAAAATTCTTTGCTCACCTTAGTTTCCATTGTTTTCACTGGATGCGATTAGTGCATTGTCTTTCTGAGCCACAGCCAGATCTTGGGGTGAATCACTGGGACTCTGGTTCACTACCAGCCTATAAGGATCTGTCACTGCAGAAGGTGATGTGGTGATCAACCTCACCAGATTGTTGATGCATCCCAAAAAGACTGACCAACACTTTTAAATTCACTTAGAGCTGCAAATTAGAGCTGCAAACCACGGCTGCAGAGTCAAGAATGACTCGACGACACAATTTTAGAATTCAAGATCTAAACAAGATTAGTGGATTCTGAAAAGGAATAGTGAACTTTAGTGGCTCACTCAGTTACAGCATGGTCTGCAACATGAATATGTTGTTGTCCATGTTGACAACTGTTTAGCTCATCTTGTTCAGATTGCTAATGTAGTCTACAGGCTTTCAGTACACATTGTATTTGAACTTGTTTATGTAATAAATTTGCATTGAACTATTGTAAAAAAGATATGTAGTGTTCATAAGCTGTTATGTGACAATTTTAAAGATCTTGTTTTTAAAGGTACACTTGTAGTTTTGGGAAAGAATTTTGAATCAAAAAAGAATATTCACGGATACATACATGACTGACTGAATTAATAATCAATTACAGAATAAACAAATTGTCCTCAAAGAGCATAATTTTCATATTGTTTCTTTTTTTTTGCAGGGACCCAACTTTCTGGCTTCAGACAGTGTTTTAGGGACCTCATTTCCCTCTTAGGATCCCTTATTTATTCAGTTATGAAAATATATCAATATTTGCGTTTGTATTATTACCTTTCTGAGTTTGAATTTCTTTTCCAAAACTGCATAATGCGCCTTTATAGTTGCTAGGTTTACACTAAATGGTCAGAAGTATGCCACACAGTACCTTCATAACTGTTAAAAGGATGGTTCCTGTTATTCGAAGTGTGTTTGTATAGGGTACTTATCCATAGTCAGTGTATTGCCCACAGTAGATGTTAGTTGCCTGCTTCTGGTTTGGAGAAGCAGCAGGAGTACCGATGTAGATGAGCTAAACAGTAATACTGCTTTAGACAGGGTTAGCAGCAAAATATTTTAACCACTTGAAAGTGTTCTTCCCAACAAAAAAGTATTTAACTTTATGCAATATTTCAAATATTTTCACTGCTTTACCTTCCTGTCAGCCAGCCTTTCCAACAGGATCTCACCTTTATACAAGCCAAATATCATATCTCCAAAGCCACCCGAGTCTTAGCAGAAACACTACTTACTTAATACATGGCTGGTTTGGAGAGCGCGATATTTGGCTTATATAACAGCAGTATACCATGAGAAAAGGCTGCCTGGTAGAAAGGTGAAGCTGAGAAAATATTCAAAATATAATGTACATTTAAACTGATACAAATTTTTGTAAGTGGTTAAAATATGTTATATGTTGTTGCTGACCCTTTCCTCAACAGTGCATTGCTACGCTTCTGTGCTGGTACGCGTCTTTGCTTCTACAAAATTGGAGGCGTGTCAACATCCATCGACTGCAGGTAAGTCAGTGTCTCATACAACCTAGGTTCTGTATAAACACCTGAAAAATGTTAGAAATTAGTTTTAATACAAATATGAAATATTGTAGTTAAAGATATAGTTTTTGCACACTTTCCTGATATTGTTAGTTACATGACGTTGATAGATACTTTATTTTAAACCAGATTTCCAGAGGCTTTGAGTTGCTACACGGTTTACAGATGGCCAAATGTGTTTCTCTGCAATTATAATGTTCTTTTAGGATAAAAAAAGAAATAAAAAATTACTGAAACTGACTGCCTCACTTTTTTGAGTACATTTCTCAGCACTCTTCCTTTATACATAAATAATATTGTATGACACAGAAAAACATCTTCTTTTTTAAGTTTTAAGTTAGTGTTTTTGAGTTACGGATAGTTAAGAGGGCTTACTGAACATGAAATGATGGGTTTTCATTAGGCCTGTCACAGTACGTAACAGCCAATGAAATACAAGTAATTTTTCCAACAACCAATCAAAGCACAGATGTGTTTTTTTGACAGCCAATCAGAATATAGGGAGATTTTACAACAGCCAATCACAATACAGGGGGATTTTCCAGCAACCAATCAGAATAAAGAGGTACTTCTCAACAGCCAATCACATTACAGTGGGATTTTACAACAGCCAATCACAATACAGGGGGATTTTCCAGCAACCAATCAGAATAAAGAGGTATTTCTCAACAGCCAATCACATTACAGTGGGATTTTACAACACCCAATCACAATACAGGGTGATTTTACGATAGCCAATCACAGCACAGATGTTTTTCACGACAGCCAATCACAATACGGGGTCATTTTCAAACATCCAATCAGAATGCAGGGGTTTTGCAACGGCCAATCAGAATACAGGGGGATTTTGCAACAGCCAATCACAATACAGGGGATTTTCCAGCAACCAATCAAAATGAAGAGGTACTTCTCAACAGCCAAAAACATTACAGGGGGATTTTACAACAGCCAATCACAATACAGGGTGATTTTACAATAGCCAATCACAGCACAGATGTTTTTCATGACATCCAATCACAATACAAGGTCATTTTCAAACAGCCAATCTGAATAAAGGGGGATTTTGCAACAGCTAATCACAGCACAGGTGTTCTTCATGACAGCCAATCACAACAGAGGGGTATTTTCAAACAAACAAAAGATTTTACAATATATACAATTTTACAATATATGATTATCAAAGTTCATAGATTGTTTAATGTGTATGTTATTTAGGAGGTGTGTCAAAAAGTAACAGGACTTAGTGTGCTGTGTGAGCTATGAGTCGGGTAGGGATTAGCGGGTTGTGTCAGTTTGTGACAGATTTTTCCTCAGCCGGACCAGAAACTTCAGGTTGGTTCATTGCTCGGTGCCCATCACTTGACGGCCTGAAATTAAAGAAAAAAGGTCATATATTTGTATACAATATAATTGATATGAGTATGCAGTTATCAGTATGACTATTTCTATTATTGTATATGATGGAATATTAGAATGTCAGTATCAATATATAAAAATGCACAGTAACAAAAATCAAGTAGGGCAAGAACATCCTCTTAATTAAAATTGAATTCAAATATAAAAAATAATTCAGAGGATTATCTTCTGCCTCCTCAAACCTAATGTACCCCAGTGTGGGGGCTGGATTTGTTTTTAGAGTGGCAGTGTGAAAATATTTTAAATATATGGCAAACAGGTTCTGGTAAGGATGGAATGTAAGGTTTATGCCACAGGTATCCTAAATTAACAGCATTGGGAAATACCCAAATCATTTTTTTATGTTTCTGTAATGGTTAATACACTAGTATGTAGAGGGAATTTAACCGAAATATTTCTAATGCTAAAATGTAATTATTATTGTTATCCATGAATTTTCAAATTTACTGTTTACAAAAAAACCCAGAAAACATAGCAAAGCACATTATTATTTCTCAGAAATCTCTTCTCAGAGAAGCCCAGTGAGCCAGCTCAAATTTGGGTACAAAAAGGTGAATTCAGTTTGAAATTCCTCATTCCTGTTCACAATGGTAAAACGTCGAGAGTGCAGTGAAAATCAAAGAGTACACATTAAAACACTTCATGATGCTGGATGATCTCTGATACAAATAGGGAAAGACATGGAGTCAATTGCTTCTGTGCTCAAAAAGTTACATTCAGTCACCCAAAAATTTATCTGTTTCACAAATGAATCACCATAGTTCACGTTCATGTAATTTATGTTTGGAGCAGACAAATCCACATTATCCTGTTTATTTATTTATTTATTTATTTTTTGGTTTGATTTTTGCTGTTACAAATACCCATTTTTGGTAAACTGAAGAATAACGACAAAAAATTAGAAGATAGTTGTGTCCTCAACTTATTTCCACGATCCAATACAAAAGTATCAGAACTGATCAATATTAGTATGCTCAAAATAATATAATTGATTTCAATGCATTGCTGTTTCTTATTAAATTCTCTCACCCCTTTTTTTTCTTTTTCTCACAAGATAATCAAAATTAATTAGTACAGACTAGAGGAATTCTCTACTCTTCTACGCATGCTTTTTGGAGTCTTATCTCAGTAATGATTTTTCCATACACTATTGTGGATTTAGTAAACACTGAGTCTTACTTTGCACAATACAACAATTAACCAGTGATAATTTTTCCCATACAGTATTGTGGTCTTAGTAAACTCTTTTAAGTTGGACTCGTCAGTGCACCTCCAGGTTTCTACTAAACCTTGGTTAAAAACTGTCGGGACTCTTTCCCATCTCAACTCTTATATCTTGACATCTTTAGTAACCTGATTTTTCCCCGTTTTTTATTTTTCTAAAAATCAATTAAATAAATTTTCAGATTCTCACCAATCAGAATTGTTGAATCGCAGCGCTGAGTGAGTCTGGTCTCGGGTCTAAGGCCCTCCTTCTCACCCGTCTTTGTGGGGAGGTTGAGGTTGAAGGGAATATCTCCTCAGGGTGTGCACTACCACCGTCGACCCTGAGTCCAGAAACCCTCACACAAGCGATCTCACTTCTGACACCAAATTGTAAATTGAAAATCTGAAAATTAAGACCATGACCCCATGACCAAGATTGTCTTTCTGGTGTTTTAATTGAGCTTTGCAAAGGATCAGTACACAGTCACACTCAAAGTGTAAAAGGAACTGATAATCAAGTCAAGAATGTAAATCTGTCTTACAGGGTTAGGAGATGAAGGAGGTTGGGTCAGGATGGACCTGAACTGCTTATCGGGAGAGTCGGGATGTGATTGTGTTATCAGAAGTTGTTCTTCCAAAGGGAAAACAGCTGTGTGTTCAAGGACCAGTAACCAGTTAGTGCCTGACAGAACATGAGAAATAACTAAGAGGAACAACAATGACCAGTTTGGTGAATAATTTTCCCACCACAGTGGTTACACAGCGTTGACTAATTTCTCTATCATCCCTGGACACATCAAGACCATAAATACTGGGCAACAGGTCCCACTCGTTACAACACAGACATTCTTCCTCTGTGGGCATAGAGTCACAGCATTCACAGGAGCACAACCAGTCTTCACAGATTCACAGACATGCAGCAGCTGCTTCACCTTCATCTGCCCGTTGCCCCTCTCTCTCTATCCTCATCCGCTCTTTCTTTGTTTGTAGGAACTCAAACTCCTCATCCGTATACTCGGGCTCAAATAAGTACTGGCAGCCACTGAAATCAAAGGTCTCATCTACATTCTCCAAATCAGGTAAATATTTAGCCATGACACTTCAATCGGCCTAGTAAACTCTCACCTGTACTATGGGACAACCAACTGACTTTTACAAGTCATGGCTCCTCTGTTTTCTTCCAGTAACAAGCAAAGATCCCGTGAGATTTTGTCACACACAGCCCGGAGCAAGTGAAGGGTAAGACAGACGCTTCGCATGCTGTTGACAGAGATAAAACTGGCAATCTGAGCGGGTCTGTGGTGAAAAAAAGCACTTTCAATGCAAGAACTTGTACGGGACACATTTGTCCAATGTATACTGTTGTACTTATTTCGCAGCTGCCAGCTGCATCTGCCTTCCTCAATACTGCACCAATTTCAAAACGAGCTGTCTCAATCAAGGCCAAGGTTGAAAATTTCCAAAGTTGTCCTTTAATACTCACTCATAATTACACCATGTCTTGATGGAGACAACATTCTATGAAATTTTCTGACCATTCTATGGCCATTATCACTAAAGGCTAAAACACACTGGGCCACGCTGCATCACTCTCGTCCAAGACAGTGTGCTTGGAATATATCTCGACCTCAGCATCTCTGACCCTCCATCTTTGCCCTCAAGCTAGCGTGTGTTGTGAGACTGAGCTCCTGTCTGTGCAGGAGAGCAGAGGCAGTGGTCTGAAGAAGTGTCTGTGTGTTAAAGTAATAGTTCACCCAAAAATGAAATTCCACTCATGCCATTTACACCATGTTTTTAGCCTAAACAGGGCTGTACAGTGCGACAATTTTCGTCGCATTTGCTACTAAAAATCATTCTGTGTGAAGAGAAATACATGTCCACTCGCACAAGTGTGAAGGAGTTGCGCTGGTATCATGTCTAAAAAAAAATAGGAGGGAAAACAAGGCTATAGGCCACATACGGCCCGCGAGATAATTTCACGTGTCTGTTATGAATGGCCCATCGGTAAATAGCACTCCCACCACTCATACCACAAGTCCCACAATGCACTGCGTCAGCTGCTGCGCAACTCGAGAAATAAATCAGCTCGCAGTCGCGAAGACGCGACCTTCTGTCAAACGACAATGTAAACAGGTTTGTCTGTTTAGGCAACTGACTCAGTGCAAAGAAACACAAGTATATGAAGAGGGAGATGAACTGCAGCTCCACCTGACACCAGGTAAAAATAAAAATAAGACTGACCCACAGCAGAGAGAGAGAGACAGAGAGAGAGAGAGAGAGAGAGAGAGAGAGAGAGAGAGAGAGAGAGAGAGAGAGAGTCAATATGGACAGATGTGTCGACTTGATATAAAAAACCTTTTATGATCATGAATCATAATATTAATGTACACTTATGTGGTGCGTGATGTTTTTTTACTCCAAGTCTGATCTGTCTACTTTTAAATACTTAATTGCTGCGTTATTGTAAGTCATGATGAAGAGTCCAGACTCTGTCTCTCCTCTTCATCTCCTCAGTGTGTGTCAGTGTGCTGTTTAACCTTTTCCTAAAATACTGCTGGTTCTGTGGTGTTACATTTTAAATCTGAAGCCTGCAGTGCACCATAGAAGCTACAGTTGACTTTTCTGTTGAAGTTCTCAGTGCGTTTTGGCCTTAATGTTAAATTGAGCAGGTCAATATGTTCATCTGTACCTGATAGGCTGATAGGTTTGTAATATTATTATATGAGCATATTTTTATGCCAAATGCAGAGCCATTGAGGGTTTGCATGATTAAAATGTGCGATATCTTGTGTGCAGACAAAAAGCAAGCATTTTCAAATGTAACCCCCATCTGGATATGTGAGCTGAAATATTCTGAGCTGAAATATTCTCGTTTTCTTTTGTTATTGTTGAAGAAAAAAAATATTTTAAATCTTAATTTTATTGAGGAAAAAGTTGTTGCAGTCTGGCTGTTCAAATTCATATTTCTGAGTAAAACATAGTCAGTTTTAGACAGTTTAATAAATGTTAATCCTGTTTGGCCCGCGACTTAGACTGTGTTTTAAATTTTGGCCCTTTCTGTGTTTGAGTTTGACACCCCTGCTATAGGCTGTCTCTTGTCCTATACGTCAGTTGTTGTAGCAATGCTTCACGGGAGTTGTAGTTCTAAGTGTGTACGGTCCTTCTCAATCCGAATACAAAAGAACTACATTTCCGGGTAAACAAACCAAAAAAGCACTGTTTTGTAAATATTGTGTGGCGGCAGGTGAACTGATGGCAGGGAATACGCCATACATCACAGGGAGTACAATCTTTAAACGTGACAACGTTTATAAACACAGTATTACAAAGCGACACATCGCCTGTAGAGATGCTCACCTTGCCTCAAGTCAAGTTTTTTTGTAACATATTGTTCTGTTTTGAGTGTTCAATTTGAATGTTCAAGTACGTAAAATAAATAAGAATTGAAAGATCTGCTGCTGATTTAAAAATAATTTCAGTGGAAACGTGGAAAAAAAGTGGAAACAGTGTTACTGCAGTATTTTATCACTAAGAAATAACAAGATTTGTATGCATAGGCCTATGATGAGTAAATGGCAGATTTTAGTGTTGAACAGTAAAAATGACTAATTTTACTATTTTTCTCAAAGATGAAACCCTAACATTACAGAATGCATGATTATAATCAGCAACTTTGAGATAAAAAAAAATGTGGTTTGAATGGGAGTTAATTGTCCTTAACGTCTAAATCTGATGCTACACAAAAAGTAATAATGCATCAAAGTCAATATTTTGGTTAATCCTTGACATATCCAAGACTGATAAAAAAAAATGCCCCAGCCACCCAACATTTGTTGTATGGAAAATATCTAAATTTCTTTGCTTTTTTTCATAAATAATAACAGTGATATCGAGTAATCAAACAGGCATTTAAAGGGTTAAACTTCTCAAAATGATTGAATGTTTAGTTTTGGGGGCAGGACTGAAGTTGTTTGAGAGATTTATGCAGAAAAAAGTAGAAAAAATATGAATCTGTACTTTTTTTAATGTAGTTTTTATGGAGGTGTACATTTTTGTCCTTAACAACCAATTAGGATGGAAATTAAGACGAAGCCAGGGGGTTAACATTTGATCAGTATCGAATTTAGCCAATAAACACGTTAACTAACTGTCCAACTGTGTGTGCTACTAAATTTTTCTTTGTGCTATTAAAATTTTTAACTTGCTAGCACCAGTGCTACCACCTAAAAAAGTAAGTGTACAGCCCTGCTAAATGTCATCTGTAGCCTTTCAGGTCCAAATGCTCTGTAGTCATGGTAATGGGGTCCTTTGACGAGAGGGTCCTGCAAGGACAGATGGACCACGCTCATTCCAGCCCAGGTGCCCCACTCCCAAAGCAAAAAAGCTACGAAGATCTAGAGAGGGACAGCAGAGAGGAGGGAGGGAGGGGGATCGTGTGTGAAGTGCCGACTGATAGAAAACGTTTTTGATGATAAATCCTGATGGTACTGAACAGTTATCTGATTAAAATATCTGTCTGAAACAGACAGATGCTCGGCTACGCTATGAAATGTTTGTCACTTCACTGCATTATTCTGAAGCCTGCAGTGTGTTTTGGCCTTTGGGAAAAAAGTGAATAGTTTTTTTAAGGCTGCCTCAAGGGTTAAAGGGATATTTTTCAAGTGTTTAAAGTGTAATTCAAATGTAACTTTATTAAATCAAATACATTAACCTAAATGACAAATATGCCCAGAAACCCTCAGAGGCACTGCATTTGGCATAAAAATACATGCTCAAATAATTACATGACAAACCCAAGTCCATCAGGCACAGATGAGCATACTGACCTGCTCAATTTAACATTAAGGCCAAAACGCACTAAAAACTTCAATAGTTAAGTCAATTGAGGCTTCTAATAGCGCACTGCACTGTAGCGATACTAATTTCAAACAAGGTAAACTTCCAGCTCTCCTCACAGATCAACGATAAAGAAGGGCACTACTTAATGGTCAAAGGTTTAATTGACCATAAACAAGTTACATTATTGAATGTTTATAGACCACCAGGAAATAATAAACAGCTGATCAAAAAAGTTTTTAATCTTATATCTGGTGTGTGATATAGTGTCAGGTGTGTTGGTATGTTGGGGAGACTGGAATATCCAACTTTATCCCTCCATGGACTCCTCAAACAAAACAAAACAAAAAAATAATAAGACCTGAAGCAGTATACATCAAAAAATTGCTTAAAGAATTTGGTATGGTACATGTGTGGAGGGAGCTACACCCACTTGATAGATGCTTTACTTTTTTTTTCTCATGCTCATTCTGTATATTCAAGAATTGATTATTTTTTTATGTTTAATTCAGATCACCACAGGATTACCAAATGTAACATTGGGGTAAGGGGCATCTCTGATCATGCAGGGGTATATTTAACACTGCATTTTGACAGCAAGCCCAAAGACACATTGTGGAGATTTAACACTAATCTTTTGAATAATCCTCAATGTCAGAAATACAAAAAGGGAGAATTTCAAGAATACATGACCCATAATGACAATGGCACAGTGTCTCCCAGTACACTGTGGGACGCTGCAAAAGCTGTTATAAGAGGTAAACTTATCATGTGGTCAGCTCAGAAGAAGAAGGAAAAAGAGAAACAAGGATTTGACTGAAAACTTAAAGTCTTTGGAGAATAAACACCCATTGGACTGGTATTAAACCTTTAGAGAGATTATAATACCAGTTCTTAAGGAATGTTTTAATTATGTTCTTCGAGGGGGGGAGACTCCATGGTCCTGGACACAAGCAGTAATTTTAGTAATTCCTAACACGGGTAAAGATAAGTCTAGTTCTTACAGACCCATATCTGTTTTAAATATGGAGGAAAATATAATCCTGCATTTGACAGATCCAGACCAAACTGGTTTTGTAAAAAACAGGCAGACCCAGGACAATGTGAGGCGGGCTTCCACCTCATTGAGTATATGAGAAACAGTGGATAGAGAATCTATTGCCGAGAAAGCTTTTGATTCTGTTCGATGGGAATATTTATACTTGGTTCTTAGACGATTTGGTTTTAACAGCCAGGTAGTTGGATGCCTGAAATCTTTACCTTCATTGCTCTCCCACAGCCAGAATTAAAATAAACGGGAATTTATCTAAAACAGCGTCTCTTGAGAGGGGATGTCGTCGGGGAGACCCCCTCAGCCCTACACTTTTCGCCCTCTTTATTGAGCCACTAGCACAGGAAATCGGAGAAGATAATGACGTAACAGGCATATTGATTGGAGATACACAACACAAGACCTGTCTGTACGCAGATGACATTCTTGTGACGCTTACCAACCCTAATGAAAGCTTGCCTAAATTACTGTCTCTTCTTAAAGTATTTGGTTCATACTCCGGGTACAAATTGAACTTACAGAAAACCCAAACTTTTTACTATGAACCACAAGAAAAAGTTTACAGATTATGTCATTTTAAATGGAAGGGTGACATAATTAAATACCTGGGAGTACAAATACCTAGAGATCTAACTGCCATCTATGAACATAACTATACTCATATAACAGCGGATATTAAGGCCGATTTAAATCGCTGGTCATTATTACCAATGAACACGTATAATCGAATAGACGTTATAAAGATGAATAGATTACCCAGGCTGCTCTACCTTTTTCAGTCATTGCCTGTTGATGTCCCTCCCAAGCAATTCAGTGAGTGGAACAGAATGATTTCAACCTTCATTTGGGGAAAGCAAAGACCCAGGATTCGATTTCAAACATTACAATTACCCAAGGACAGAGGAGGAAGGGCTTCAGCCTGCTTAGAAGATTATTACAAAGCAGCACAGTTACGTTTTCTGTGTGATCCTACATATGATGCGCAACGGAAAGACATAGAACAAACTCAAACAAACATACCTCTTCAATCTATATTTGGGGAAAAATCCCTTCAGAAGAAATATTTAGACAAATTATCTAAATGGACTGCAGTCCCCTTAAACATTTGGCATAAAGAATTTAAAGACCTGAACTTCGAGAGGAAATGCACGAATATTACACTGGGTGGTGTATGACACAGAATTCACACCGGCTAAATTTGAAAACAGATTTAAACTCTGGACAAATGCAGGCATGACCTCATAATGTATGATATCCTCCAATAGAGGCTTAGATACCTTTCAACAACTTTCAAAAACATATAACGTAGTAAAGAAAAGCAATAACCAGAAAATGGTTGAGCACAGAACCTCCTAAAACCTTTGAGTGGATAGAAATAGTTAATGACATTTATACTATGGAACGATTGACCTTTTCCCTGAAAAAAATGGAAGTCCTATTTGAAACTGTAGTGATTTCTTTATACATGTTTGGTTGGAGAAACAATGTAATGTATTTTTCCTATGCACAAACAGAGCAGACTCACTTTGAAGGAAACACTGAGGACTAGCATTAAATGGAGCCAAGGATCATAAAAACTTTTTGGACCTCAAATAACACTCATGGACATAAAGGACTTTTTCGACAATGAATGTAACCCGGGTTCATTCAATCCTCATTCTGTATGTTTAGCATTTCTCTACACCTGTGATGACCCTGTCTGTTTTAAGTTCTGTTTTTGTTTAAAAGAAAATAATAAAAATAAAGTTTTAAAAAAAAAATGTGTTGTTAAAAAGGAATTCACATTAAAGCATTAACGCGTTAACTTTGACGGCCCTATTAAATATACATTCATCGCATAGTTTGTGTTTTGCAGCTACACCCTACCTCAGAAATGTTGTGTTTTTTGTCTGACAAATAATTACAGGAATATTTTTTAGTCATAATTTGTCTGCAATCTCATTATGTGAAATAAAAAAAATAGTATCATTAAGCCAGTATCAGAAATTGTATCGAATCGTGAGTTGAATGTATTGTTACATCCCTAGTCACCATTAGGGATGTTCCTGGTGACTAATTTCCCTGTCGATTAAGGCAAAATTGAATTTAGACTAATCAACTGGTCTAACACTAGGAAAACACTCAGAAAGCTGCTAAAATGTAGTAGAATTTATTGATTTATAATGTTAAACACTGTCCGAAAAAAATACTGTGTTTATTAAGAGCCATTTGAAGACGTTAATCACAGTCTACAATTGCAAAATCGTACTTTAAATGCCGCTGAAATGCGCGTTATTTTGCGCTGTGCAATACAAGCCTCACACATTGCTGTTCAAAACATGACAACAACTCACTAAACGCTTCACCTTTTCAGACCAGAGGGTCACAGTGTCTGCGTGTAAAGGACCCAGAGCTAATGTTAGCTGCCAACCTGACACACAATGTGGCTAATGTTAGTAATGCTAGCAGCAGCAGTTTGGCTTGCAGATTTATGTCCGTGTAAGTTCTTAATGTGGGCACATTTCTCCAGTCGAGTGAATACATATCAGCTTATTCTGTCACAGTTTTACATTCATCTGTCCAACTTTGCAACTCTGGATGTTTATATCAGCAAACATCCCCAAACATCATCCAGACTTCTTCAGGTTTCTTCTTTTGTTTTTTTTTTCTCACTGCTAAGCATTACTACAGCAAACTGTTGCATGAAGTCAGCCTCTGTTTTGTTTACATCTGCCTACCATCACAAGCGATTGCACTTCCTCTGGTATATAAACTTGATAAGACTGAGGCTAAGAGTGACCCGGAGCACTTTTGAAGAAAATGTAAAAGATTTCATTGCTAGTGATTTATTATGAATGTACAATTCAATTTTCCAAAAATGTTTTTGTATACTGCCGATTACAGGTCTTACAAAGAAAGAAAATTTGAATTAGCAAAGGTCAGACTTTAAATAGAATGGAATTGGCCATGGACACTGCAATCTATACAATTCTAATCATACAGTTGGTCTAATAATGTTGGTTGATTAATGGTTTAATAATTTGTGTATCAATTATTTTGTGGCTGATCAGGTTAATTATCAGCTAATTATTGTCAGTTTCTAACTGCAGTATGCAATAAATGGTTGCCCTTTGTGTGTGTTTACCTGTCACTCACTACTGAAAGTACACAACACAATAAAAACCAGATATTTTTATAATAGTGAAATATAAAATGAGTTTTTACGTTGTCTGATTGACTGCATTTATTTAGTGGTTTGATTAATGGTTTAAGGTTACGGGCTGTTTCCCAGAGTTGGGACAACCTTAAGGGAGACCTTGAAATACAACTTACGATGCACGTAGCGCTATGAACGCTCTGGGAAACGGGGCCCAGATCTGACAAAGAAAGAACCAATACTTTTATAGTCATACTCCTATTACGCTATACCACATGGAAGCAGCTTACCTTAATAGTGATAACGCACTTGCCACTCTGTATTTTACACCCAGCAGCAAAGTCTTGTAACACCAGTATACACACTGAGTGTTAAAGTGAAAAACATGGTGACACAAAACACTGCATGCCAAAAACATAATATAGGACAAGCAATTGTATAATTCCTCTGGAATAAAAAAAAAAAAAAAAAACATTCAAAAAACACAGAGAAAATATAGCCGCAAGCGGCAATTTGCGGGTTCTAACCTGTTCCGCCCCAAACCAGCCACCGTGACCCTCACCACCCAGCGTGACCCTCATCTGCCGTAGTGCAAGACGTTCCCCACCCTGTCCCCGAAAGCTCCAAGCAACACATACTCTTTCCAAGTCACACCGGCTTTTCAGCCAGCCTACACGCTAATGACATTTGTGGTATACTTTCACACAGAGACTCCATTTGAACATCAAAACATACATTGAAATTGTACCTATCGATGTGTATTTCAAAGTTTCAATAGGTATTTTAATGTTTAAGCAATCACAGTTCCACGATCATGATCATTTTGGGAGAAATGTGGAGATAATAATGGTTGTGTATGGGAGAGGCTGTAAAATAAAGACACAGATGTGAGTGTACTATTATGATTTGACCTAAATGAAGGTAAGTGAAAGTTCAGACAGGAAGACCATCTCTTTACTTAAGTATACCTCAAAGCCACTTCTCTGTTTTCCACATTTGACTGTGCTGTGACACACAGACGATTGGCTGAAAGGCTGGAGTTGATTCAGCCAATCACCAGTCGGCAATGGCACAGTCAAATTTAAATACACTGAGAAAAGGCAGAAACTGAGCCAAAAGTTGCTCTCAAACTCCAACTGTTTCAACTGTGCTGTGACACACAGACGATTGGCCAAACGGCTGGAGTCGATTCAGCCAATCACCGGTCGGTAATGGCACAGTCAAATTTAAATACACAGAGAAAAGGCAGAAACTGAGCCAAAAGTTCCTCTCAAACTCCAACTGTTTAATGAAAAACCGTAAGTGCTACAGCTACAAAAAGCACACCGTCGGCGAGAGGACGGGATGCGGATCGCAAAGGTGTAAATTTCATTTCTGTCGTGTGAAAAATGAGGCCAGAGCCACGATGGACATAACTGGAAGGGTCTGCTTTCTTCCAGAAATTTGGGCTCTCCCTTAACATGGGAGCGAATGGGGCAGGCGGTCGGACTTGTTGTCGTTTCAGACCGCCTGCGGCCAAAACCCTAAATCTGTTTTCTTCAGCGGTCGCACCTCTGCGACCGGAACGGCTTTTCCTACAATTTGGTGTACAATTTGTGTATGTAGAGTGAACGATGTGGCCGCAATGGCGAGTTTAAGAGAAAATTTCTTGATGATTTCAGAGGTGCTGTGCACTCTAGCGATGACATCACCCACTCTAAGTTGCAACATTCCACGCAATACACACCCATTATAAATTCTGAGAAGGGCTGAAAATTTCATGATTTTTAAACAGCTGCTGTAGAAAAACTAAAAGAGATATGGAAAATACGAATCGGTCACTGAAAGTCGACGGCAATGTCAACGTTTCAGAGTTGGAACGGAGTTTCTACGTGAATGTATGAGTTGGTGAAGCGTGGGTGAAGATGAGTGAGTTTGAAGGATTTTCTCATCCACTTCCATTATAACCAAGTTTCAGAAAACACTGAATATTTTGGAAAGTTTGAATGGTATTGAAAAGTTGAATCATATGTAAAAAGTCAAGGAATTGCTGAACATTTTCCAGTTTGAATGGAGTTTCTAGCTGAAAGTATGAATCGGTAGTTACCGTTTGAAAAAAGGTGAAATTTTGTGATCTTTGAAGATTCCCTCATTCATTTTCAATGGGAAAACGGTTTGGGAAAAAAGGGGAATATCTGGGAATGGCGGTGGCGCCCCCTATGTGCCAATCTCAAAATCTTTTTTAGGGTGTGCTTCCAAGTCTCATTGTGGACCTACCCACCAAGATTGGTGACGATAGGTCAAAGGGTGTGGGAGTTATGGCCAATTGATTCTAAGCTCCGCCCACAGCGAAGATTCATCGGTCCGTGGCGGCCGTGTTTTTTGACCAATCTGGCTCATTTGTAATAGAAATGCGTCTCGTCATCCCCCAAAGCCGTGTACCAAATTTGGTAGTGATGGAGTCAAAACTGTAAAAGTTTATGTCATTTTACTGTTTTTAACATTATTGAAATTAGCAAAAATTCTGTAAGGGCGGCATTCATGGTGCAAGAGGCTTTTTTGTAGAGGATCATCGGGAGGACGTGTGTGTAAAATTTCAAGTCAATAGCACTTGCGGTGCGGCGGGCAGAGCCTTTCAAACTTAAACTCTATGTTATAGCGCCCCCATGAGGCCGATTGGGACCAATTTTTTTGAGCAATATTTGGATGTCATTTATAGTCCATGTACCAAGTTTCATGTCCCTAGGTCCTTCCAGCTGGTCATAAATTAATAAAACGCAAATTATGACGGTTAATGACGAATAGGCCACGCCCACTTACACCTATCAACATGGGACTAGAGATATTAGTTAATAGCCACCCCTCGAGCATGCATACCAAATTTGGTCAAATTCCATCCAATGGTCTTTGAGATACAGATGTGTGGCATTTATAGCGCCCCCTATAGGCTGAGCTCAAAATGCTTTGGTAGGCAGCTGCCCAGTCTCATTGTGGACCTATCCACCATGTTTGGTGATGATAGGTCAAAGGGTGTGGGAGTTATGGCCAATCAATTCTAAGCTCCGCCCACAGCGAAGATTCATTGGTCCGTGGCGGCCGTGTTTTTTGATCAATCTGGCTCATTTGTAATAGAAATGTGTCTGGTCATCCCCCGAAGCTCTGTACCAAATTTGGTGTCGATGGAGTCAAAATTGTAAAAGTTTATGTCATTTTACTGTTTTTCAAATTATGCAAATTAGCAAAAAATCTAGTATGACGGACCTTCATGGTCCTAGAGGCTTTTTTGTAGAGGACATTGAGCTGGACATGTGTGTCAAATTTCAAGTCAATCAGACTTATGGTGTGAGGGGCGTGGCCTCCCCAAAAAGTCATTTTTAAGCCTTAATTACAGCGCCACCATGTGGCCGACTGGGCTCATATTTTAATAAAAGTTGATGCACATCATTTCCAATCACTGGGCCAAGTTTCAGGTTTCTGGCTCATTCCAGCTCACGGGAATTTTAGCTCAAGCGGCAGACAACAAAAAATAATAATAAATATAGCCGCAAGCGGCAATTTGCGGGTTCTAACCTGTTCCGCCCCAAACCAGCCACCGTGACCCTCATCTGCCGTAGTGCAAGACGTTCCCCACCCTGTCCCCGAAAGCTCCAAGCAACACATACTCTTTCCAAGTCACACGTTTCTTGAAATCGGCTTTTCAGCCAGCCTGCACGCTAATGACATTTGTGGTATACTTTCACACAGAGACTCCATTTGAACATCAAAACATAAATTGAAATTGTACCTATCGATGTGTATTTCAAAGTTTCAATAGGTATTTTAATGTTTAAAGCAATCACAGTTCCACGATCATGATCATTTTGGGAGAAATGTGGAGATAATAATGGTTGTGTATGGGAGAGGCTGTAAAATAAAGACACAGATGTGAGTGTACTATTATGATTTGACCTAAATGAAGGTAAGTGAAAGTTCAGACAGGAAGACCATCTCTTTACTTAAGTATACCTCAAAGCCACTTCTCTGTTTTCCAAATTCGACATGCTGTGACACGCAGACAATTGGCCAAACGGCTGGAGTCGATTCAGCCATTCGCCGGTTGGCAATGGCACAGTCAAATTTAAATACACCGAGAAAAGGCAGAAACTGAGCCAAAAGTTCCTCTGTGCTGTTACACACAGACGATTGGCTGAACGGCTGGAGTCGATTCAGCCAATCGCCGGTCGGCAATGGCACAGTCAAATTTAAATACACCGAGAAAAGGCAGAAACTGAGCCAAAAGTTCCTCTGTGCTGTGACACACAGACGATTGGCCGAACGGCTGGAGTTGATTCAGCCAATCGCCGGTCGGCAATGGCACAGTCATATTTAAATACACCGAGAAAGGCAGAAACTGAGCCAAAAGTTGCTCTCAAACTCCAACTGTTTAATGAAAAACCGTAAGTGCTACAGCTACAAAAAGCACACCGTTGGCGAGAGGACGGGATGCGGATCGCAAAGGTGTAAATTTCATTTCTGTGGTGTGAAAAATGAGGCCAGAGCCACGATGGACATAACTGGAAAGGTCTGCTTTCTTCCAGAAGTTTGGGCTCTCCCTTAACATGGGAGCGAATGGGGCAGGCGGTCGGACTTGTTGTCGTTTCAGACCGCCTGCGGCCAAAACCCTAAATCCGTTTTCTTCAGCGGTCGCACCTCTGCGACCGGAACGGCTTTTCCTACAATTTGGTGTACAATTTGTGTACGTAGAGTGAACGATGTGGCCGCAATGGCGAGTTTAAGAGAAAATTTCTTGATGATTTCAGAGGTGCTGTGCACTCTAGCGATGACATCACCCACTCTAAATTGCAACATTCCACGCAATACACATCCATTATAAATTCTGAGAAGGGCTGAATATTTCATGATTTTTAAACAGCTGCTGTAGAAAAACTAAAAGAGATATGGAAAAGACGAATTGGTCGCTGAAAGTCGATGGCGATGTCAACGTTTCAGAGTTGGAATGGAGTTTCTACGTGAATGTATGAGTTGGTGAAGCGTGAGTGAAGATGAGTGAGTTTGAAGGATTTTCTCATCCACTTCCATTATAACCAAGTTTCAGAAAACACTGAATATTTTGGAAAGTTTGAATGGTATTGAAAAGTTGAATCATATGTAAAAAGTCAAGGAATTGCTGAACATTTTCCAGTTTGAATGGAGTTTCTAGCTGAAAGTATGAATCGGTAGATTCCGTTTGAAAAAAGGTGAAATTTTGTGATTTCTGAAGATTCCCTCATTCATTTTCAATGGGAAAACGGTTTGGGAAAAAACGGGAATATCTGGGAATGGCGGTGGCGCCCCCTATGCGTCAATCTCAAAATCTTTTTTTAGGGTGTGCTTCCAAGTCTCATTGTGGACCTACCCACCAAGATCGGTGAGGATAGGTCAAAGGGTGTGGGAGTTATGGCCAATCGATTCTAAGCTCCGCCCACAGCGAAGATTCATCGGTCCGTGGCGGCCGTGTTTTTTGACCAATCTGGCTCATTTATAATAGAAATGCGTCTTGTCATCCCCCAAAGCCGTGTACCAAATTTGGTGTTGATGGAGTCAAAACTGTAAAAGTTTATTCATTTTACTGTTTTTAACATTATTGAAATTAGCAAAAATTCTGTAAGGGCGGCATTCATGGTGCAAGAGGCTTTTTTGTAGAGGATAATCAGGAGGATGTGTGTGTAAAATTTCAAGTCAATAGCACTTGCGGTGCGGCGGGCAGAGCCTTTCAAACTTAAACTCTATGTTATAGCGCCCCCATGAGGCCGATCGGGACCAATTTTTTTGAGCAATATTTGGATGTCATTTAAAGTCCATGTACCAAGTTTCATGTCCCTAGGTCCTTCCGAACGGTTAATGACGAATAGGCCACGCCCACTTGCACCTGTCAACATGGCACTCATGATATTGGTTAATAGCCACCCCTAGAGCATGCATACCAAATTTGGTGAAATTCCATCCAACGGTCTTTGAGATACAGATGTGTGGCATTTATAGCGCCCCCTATAGGCTGAGCTCAAAATGCTTTGGTAGGCAGCTGCCCAGTCTCATTGTGGACCTATCCACCAAGTTTGGTGATGATAGGTCAAAGGGTGTGGGAGTTATGGCCAATCAATTCTAAGCTCCGCCCACAGCGAAGATTCATTGGTCCGTGGCGGCCGTGTTTTTTGACCAATCTGGCTCATTTATAATAGAAATGTGTCTAGTCATCCCCCAAAGCTCTGTACCAAATTTGGTGTTGATGGAGTCAAAATTGTAAAAGTTTATGTCATATTACTGTTTTTCAAATTATGCAAATTAGCAAAAAATCTAGTCAGACGGACCTTCATGGTCCTAGAGGCTTTTTTGTAGAGGACATTGAGCTGGACCTGTGTGTCAAATTTCAAGTCAATCAGACTTATGGTGTGAGGGGCGTGGCCTCCCCAAAAAGTCTTGTTTAAACCTTAATTACAGCGCCACCATGTGGCCGACTGGGCTCATATTTTAATAAAAGTTGATGCACATCATTTCCAATCAATGGGCCAAGTTTCAGGTTTCTGGCTCATTCCAGCTCACGGGAATTTGAGCTCAAGCGGCAGACAACAAAAAATAATAATAATAAACCGGTACAATCTTAGAAGGGTTCTACCCCTTCGGGGTTAGAACCCTAAATATAGCCGCAAGCGGCAATTTGCGGGTTCTAACCTGTTCCGCCCCAAACCAGCCACCGTGACCCTCACCACCCAGCGTGACCCTCATCTGCCGTAGTGCAAGAGGTTCCCCACCCTGTCCCCGAAAGCTCCAAGCAACACATACTCTTTCCAAGTCACACATTTCTTGAAATCGGCTTTTCAGCCAGCCTACACGCTAATGACATTTGTGGTATACTTTCACACAGAGACTCCATTTGAACATCAAAACATACATTGAAATTGTACCTATTGATGTGTATTTCAAAGTTTCAATAGGTATTTTAATGTTTAAGCAATTGCAGTTCCACGATCATGATAATTTTGGGAGAAATGTGGAGATAATAATGGTTGTGTATGGGAGAGGCTGTAAAATATTCTGTAAGGCTAAAGACATAGATGTTGAGTGTACTATTATGATTTGACCTAAATGAAGGTAAGTGAAAGTTCAGACAGGAAGACCGTCTCTTTAATTAAGTATACCTCAAAGCCACTTCTCTGTTTTCCAAATTTGACCGTGCTGTGACACACAGACGATTGGCCGAACGGCTGGAGTCGATTCAGCCAATCGCCGGTCGGCAATGGCACAGTCATATTTAAATACACCGAGAAAAGGCAGAAACTGAGCCAAAAGTTCCTCTCAAACTCCAACTGTTTCAACTGTGCTGTGACACACAGACGATTGGCCAAACGGCTGGAGTCGATTCAGCCAATCACCGGTCGGCAATGGCACAGTCATATTTAAATACACAGAGAAATGCAGAAACTGAGCCAAAAGTTCCTCTCAAACTCCAACTGTTTAATGAAAAACCGTAAGTGCTACAGCTACAAAAAGCACACCGTCGGGGAGAGGACGAGATGCGGATCGCAAAGGTGTAAATTTCATTTCTGTGGTGTGAAAAATGAGGCCAGAGCCACGATGGACATAACTGGAACGGTCTGCTTTCTTCCAGAAATTTGGGCTCTCGCTTAACATGGGAGCGAATGGGGCAGGTGGTCGGACTTGTTGTTGTTTCAGACCACCTGCAGCCAAAACCCTAAATACCTCAAAGCCACTTCTCTGTTTTCCCACTATCCTCTTGCTCCACCCTTCTTCACATAATTCAACAAGTCACAGTCTGCCATCCTCTCTCTCTCCTCTATCAATCAGTCATTAGCTGTCAAATTTCCTCTCTCCAATTACTCGAGTAATCAAATAAGAAATATTGTTCTGCATTTTTTTCTATTACATTACTTTTACTTTATTTAATAACAATGGTAATATACAAAAGAAAAGATAAGACAGGTCTATTAAATGAACAACTATAAATTGCTAAAGTAAAAATACTCAGCATAGTAACTTTACTTTTAATGTAGATTTACTTTTACTGTATTTACTTTATTTTAGCACAAAGGTAAAAGTAAAGGTAGTAATGTCTGCAGAAACCACAAACAGAAGAGTGAACTAACTCTTTTAACTGAAACGGTCACCAGAATGTTTTGTTCACATGTTAAAATCACAACATTTTTCTTCTGAGCAGGACAGACACTCCCAGACCCCCAGAGGACAGGGGACTAGTTTACCAACATGCCACCTTTTTCTCCTTTTATGAGTTTGCACGTCTGTATTTAGTAATAAAAAAGTAGCGATAAGAATACCATTAAAGTACAACAACAGCAATAAAAATGTTGATTTTTCAAAAAAGGAAACAATAACATGCACAATTTTTAAATTGTAATTAAGTAAAAACACTAATACCACAATGTAAAAATACCTAAATAAAGAATCTTATTATTTTTCCATCAAAGCAGGTCAGTGATCAGTGTTTCAGTGACTCTCTGTGGTTCAGTGAATAGTGTTTTATATATGTAAGTTAAAATAGAAGCGTCCCGTCAAAATTTAAATCTCTTAATAATTTATTGGTTATAGGTCTGGGTCCATATAGGACGGCGTGTGGGTCCGGACTTGGACCGTGGTCCACCATTTGGGGACCCCTGATCTAGACACTGCTAAAGACCTTGTACCCCTCTTGTATTGAGAGCCTGCTGGCATACTGTATGATATGGAACCTGCACTGAGGCTAACAGGAGGAGGCTCTATCCATCCATCCATCCATCCATCCATCCAGCTATCTGTACATCTATCTATCTATCTATCTATCTATCTATCTATCTATCTATCTATCTATCAAACAAATAATACTACTACTACTACTACTACTAATAATAATAATAATAATAATAATAATAATAATAATAGAGTCATTCCATGAAAATGGCACAATTTGAGTCCCTCTCACCTCTTATGGTGTATTTCATCTATTGGGTCACCAAACTTTATATTTAAACAGCTTTATATATACATTGAAATGCACCCTTTAATACAGTGTAAAAAACTGAACTAAATTTTATCTTTTTATGAGAAATAATACAGTTTTTTCATTTGACAGCACCTATTTTGTCATGTCCCTCATGGCCTTGATGAAAGTTTACTTTGAAAATACCAAATAAAACTATTTAAAAAGTCAATAAATTTTTATATCAACCTAAGCATATATTTGTGCTCTTTTGCTGGTAATGTTTATTTTTTTCAAATTTAATTGTTAATTATTCATTAAAATCACAATTATTTCTGTACCTGAGTAACCCCTCAAGCCCGTTACACAAATGATCCCACGCCTATAAATACAATGGTGTGATCCAGAATTCCATATACATCAGGAAGTGACATCACTGAAGTCTTTTGGACAACAGGACCACAGAGACAGGCAAGTTGCTCCCATCTTTTCCTTTATTTTAGTCATTTATCTTGTGATATTGTGGTTGTCAAACTCAATGACTCAATGACTCAACACCGTAACATGAAACAAAGACTGAAAACTATTACTTATGAAAAAGTTTTTTGTTATTTCATGAATATATGGTGATTTTGAATTTCATGCATGCCATGTGCTCTCTGTCTGGTATTCACTACATTGAGCAGCGGCCATTTTGTGCAAAAATCTCAACCCCCTCACACTCAACCCTGTTATGTGTTTGATTGTAAGGGAGTTGAGATTTTAATACTTTGGTTGTGAAGTTATCCAATTATTTAAATTAATTATTATTATAGTCAATCAACATTCTTATACTGCATGCATGCTGAATATGATTTATGTTCCATGTTAAAGATGCGAGTAAGATGGGACCAACAACAGCAGCAGAAAGGCAGAGGAAGTATCGGGAACGCCTTAAAGCTGATCCTGAAAGAAGGGAGAGATACCTGCAGAGTGAGCATGAGAGGTGGAGAAAGAATGTAGAGGCAGGGAAGAAGAAAGCAATTAATGAACTGAGTAAAAGAGAACAGCGTAAGAAAAGAAAAATGTAGAGAGCAGCTTACCATAGGAGCAAGGAGAGGAAAGAAGTGCAAAGAAAAAGCAAAGAAAAATGCAAAAGAAAAAAGGTGCCAGCGTTCAAAGAAATCTTCGGATTCACCACAGTCGAAAATAACACGACTCACTTCAAATTACCCCATTAAACCCCAAATAAAAAAAACCTTACTTTACCATGAATCACTCATTCAAGATATTAGGAATAAATACAAAAAAGCCACCAAGGACAGAGAAATGCAGCTGATTGCCAAAGTCACGACAGGGAGAATTATAAAAAAAATACAGGTTGCAAAAATTTGCAAGTGACTCCCTCGGATTTTCAAACAAGAGGTTGAAGGTTGAGGTTTTCAAACAAGGCGATGATACAGACAGACACATTGAAATCGTTAACTGTTTGATTATTATTGTTATTAGTTCAACCAGTTCATCAAGTTTAATTGTATGTTATTGGAGCAAGGATGAGGTGACTTTTAGCACACCTCATGAGGCTCTCTTATGCCTAGACACCCACACACACACACACACACACACACACACACACACACACATTATGTTACATTTGAGCAATTCACTTTACAATGTTTGTTTGTTAGTTGTTAATATGCTGTTGTGGTTGTTTTTACTTTAGATTAATAAAACTTAATTCTACTGCAATTTGTATCTGGTGTCCTTCCTATGGTTACAAAATGAGATATAGTGCTAATGGAAAGTCCTATACATTGAATCTGAGAGTAAACAACTCTTTCTATGTAAAGCTGTATTTGTGCCTTCAACCCCGTTACCATCTTCAACCCTGTTATGCTAGTCTCAACCCTGTCACACCTACATTTTCATATATTATTTTCTTAAAATGTTGAAAAAATAATTTAATGTTTGCTGATTTGTGTCTAAAATATTGAGTGCTATCATATGATCATTGATTTTGATTACAATTCTTAGTTAAACTAAATTTTTGATGAAAAATGACAAGATTGCTTTCACTTATTAGTTACATTTCACGATTTAAGAGATTAAAAATGTGTGATTTTATGTCATTTTTCTATTTAAAATTATTGAATTAGTATGGGGGACATCTGATTAATGTGAAAATATTGATTTCTTTAGAAATACATTTTATGATAATATTCAGAGAGCCTCAAAGTGTCCATAATGGGGTTGAAGAATTACAGTCACCACATCTTGAAATAATGATCAATAATAAAAGAAAACGAATGCCTGAGATGGGAAAATGCATTTTTCTGATAGTTAAATATATCCTTAATGATGTGGGATATACATACAAATGATACATTTTGGTAAAAAATGTGAAAATATCCAAGTCCAATTTTGACCATTCTCATGGAATGACTCAATAATTAATATTCCTTATTAATTAAAAATTCCTCATTGTTTATTCTTGTTGGTAGACACATTTTGTTGAATTAAATCCACATGGCTTTTTCACTCCTTGTGGTCACAATCAGCACAGACAGAAGACAACAGGTAACACAGGCGTTGTAGACACTCGGGGTGGCGCTGTTGTGTCCAGCGCTGGCGCCAAGGTATTGACGTCACGTGTATCCTATCGTATGATTGATAAGTGAATGATTATAATTTAATACACATAAGTCTAGGAGTTCTACTACGTTTTCTTTGAACCAGCATCAATCAACCGCGTCATATAAAGATGCCAGGGTAAAATTAATGAGTTTATAGTTGCCATTGGTGGTGGCTGTCCGTCGGTGAAATAGGTCCGGGCTGTACATTTTTGGAATACACGTTTACTGTCAGTTAAATTGAGGTCACATTACAGTTTACATTGGTTATAAAGGCTGAGTAGTGTAGCAGTTAAAATACAGAACTCGTCACGGCCAGTTTGCCTGAAGGATTTTGACTCGGGAAAGGAGTCTCCGCCGCCGTTGTTATGGCAACCAATGACGCCCGGTGCAAAGCCGGGAGACATGACAAGCAGTCGGATAAAATTATCGCCAAAGGACTAATAAGCATAAGCATAATAAGAAGCACCTCTGTTATTTGGTTTTGTGTCTCAAAACGGAATAACGGGAAAACGGCCGTATTTTCGTAAATCCGTTTAATTTTGAAAACGAAATATCAAATTATCAAAAGGTACACGGAATGTACAGGGACCCAGTAGATTGTAGTCTATCCGTGAATCATTTTTGTTGTTTTATTTTCTGACTTTATCGCATGTGTATTTTATTTCTTGCATTTTCCCCAAATGTCATTAGTGTTTGTGGACGAAAGCATAATGTCTAATGAATATCACAGAATGAATGGGATGTTTGACGGCCGTTTGTTTAGAGACACTTACAAAGGCTAGGGCTTGATATGAAACAACTGGAATTCATTGTGTAGCACCATTTTTTGGGATGACATGATAATTTTCTGCAAGTGCAATATTCAGGCAAATAGCTGATGGTTGTATTAAACTATGCTGGGTTGGTTATGAGCTAACAAATTGAAACTGTAGGTTTTAGTTCAGGAAAAAAAGATGAATGAAGAGATTTTCTTGAAAGTGAACAAGTTAAACATTTATTTTTCAGATAATCAAACAATGACGATAAACAGTCATTTCAGATGGTTAAATGCATGAGGAGCAAAAGCATATTGAAGGTGATTTAACATAGAAACAAATTATTAATGAACTCAAATGGCGTTAAAAACACAACATTTCTAAAGGTGCAAAAAACAGAAAAGGATAAAGGCAAATGTTTACCAGTTGACTTTTACATGTGATTGGATTTTAATAAAATAAAATAAAATTAAATTAAATAAAATTAAATTAAATTAAATTAAATTAAATAAAAAAAAAAACGGGGGGGGGGGGGGAGCAGATTATATTAACAACAGAAATTAAACTGACCTTGAAAGGAAACATGAAACATAATGAAGTGAACATTTTCAACAATAGATAACTATGAACAAGGCACTTTTTTTTTTTTTTTTTTTTTTTACCACATTAGTCTTTAAAGAAGTCATCCAGATTCTCCCATGAACCACCATCGGAACTGTGCTCAGTCGTGGTGGTGGGAACAGCGGGAGGCGGAGCAGGTGCGGCAGTGGGACCTTTCTCGATTTGGGACAATTTCGTAATGAAACGTTCCCCGTTGAAAGAGATTTTGAGTTTTTCCAAAGTCAAGAAGTGAATTTCTAGGCTTTCCTTGTCCTCCAGTAAGTGTGTCAGACGATTCGTTTGCAAGAATGACTTTAAAACAGAGTTGTTAAGAGTCAATGCTACTTCCACCCCGTCGACCCCAACGTGCAGGACACCGCTGGTTGTGGCCAGGAAGTGAGAGCTTTTGCGCAAAAGCTGACATCCTTCACAGCGCTGAAATGCCTGCCTGGCGTCGAAGGAAGCGGATTGCCTCCTATAACACGATCTGCAGTTGAAGTTGCTGGTCAGTTTGACGCCGAAAACTTCGCTTTCAGTTGTGTGAAGATTGTCGTCGTTGTCTATGGTGAGCGGGACAGTTGTTGCTGGGACAGAGACATTCTCGATCTCCACAATGGTGGAATTCTTAGTTGTGGTGAGGAATTTTTCTCCTTCGTACTCCCTCACAGACAGGTTGGTGAAGGCATAGGAGGTGTGCATCTTGACAGCCGACATCTGGGAGTCCCACAGCTGGAGTTTAATTTGCGCACTTTCGTCTGCGATGATGATGCTAAGCATGTTGCTCTCCACACCCCGGCGTTGGATCGTCTTAGGAGAAGAGCCCATTGCCAGAACCTTTCCTTTGACCTCGCCAATCTGAAAGAGACCACACAGGAGAACCGTTGTAGGAAATTAAAATGACAGGTGAGGATGCTGTCGTTTTGTCCCTAGTTCGATATTGATTTTGTAATTGGCATTGTTCTGTTCATAATTAACTTACATAATGGGAGTGTGGAATGGTCTTGATGTCATCTATCTTCTTCCTTTGACAGGCGTCTGGCTTTTTGTGCGGAAAGGAGACTTCTGTGACTTCGACTCTTGTGAATCTAGAAGTCTTGAAGTCGAATCCTTTGGGGTTTCTGTAACCTGAACGGGGAAAGCAAGGTTAGTAAAGCTAAATTGCGAACAACATTTGAGATCCACCATTACAAAGACGCATTTCTGTTTTGCAGGCTATACTTACTTAAACATCTGGTGATGTTCGTCACCTTGATGGAGGTGAGATTCTCGGCTGCCTGGGCGAACTGGCGATGTAATTCCGTTTGAAAAACTACTATGTCATGGTATTCTGTTCTCCCCGTCTGCAGAAGGGCGTTGAAATATCGCGTCTTCTTGGCCTCGGATGTCTTCACCGGTGAGAGGTTGTGGATGTAACCCACTGCAGATTCGCTGTTGTCGGGGGTCCGCACCCCAGCGCGTGTAGATGCCATGTTGTCAGAGTTTGTGAAATTGTTGTTGGTAAAGACAGCTTTATATAACTTTCAGATGTGTGTTGAAGTAGGAAAAAAAATCCCAAAGGTGTTAGACGCAGGTGTCCCGTCAAAGAGTGACAGCTACATGACCAAAATGATACAAAGCCCATAAAGCTTTCAGACAGTTAGACGCCGCTGCACAGCGCACATGAAAAGATACATGTTCCAAATACATGAACACATACGCACGTAGATGCCTCGTTTTGTTCTTGTTTTTTTTTTTTTTTTAATATATAAGGTTTTTGGATGGGGCTGTGGCGGTCAAAGGTGTCATCACCCTGTCTGATATTGATCAGGCGTGATATTGTTAGTTGTAGAGTTCAAAGATGTCTATACCCAGACGTCGGCCCGATGAATAAAGTTGCATCGGCAAGACGTATTATGGAGAGCATTTGCTCATTGGGAAGACGTCGCCGAGACATTGGCATTTAGTAAAAAAAAAAAAAAAAAAAGCCCTCCAGATGATGTTTGGATGATGAATTAAAGATGCTCAGCGCAGCTTCTCTGCAGCTTCTATACGACCTTTATTTAGGTCGGATCATTCCATTAGTAGTAAATATCTCTCTATCCACAGTCGAAATTAACATGTATTTACCTACTTAAAATGTGATAGGAATATGGCAATATCATAATAAAAAAACAATTTGCTTGACCACTATAGTTTCCTAATATTGTCTGTGGATAAAATAAAGAGACAGGTACGATTCAAGTTCATAATCATAAATTTATTTCCAGCAGCATAGCCAAAAGCAGCACAAAAAGGATAAACAGAATAGAAAACATAAGGCAGGTCGGGAGACGCACACAGGCAGCAGGGTCTGGATTGCTGGGAGACGCAGTCTGCAGGGGAGGGCGGGTTGTTCAACTTTAAGCTGTGAAACAGAATACGGCTAATGAAAAAAGAGAAGTTTCATACAACCATCTTTTTTCCAAGCACTAGCTAAGAAAATATTTCCAGCAGACTAATTCAAATCACTTATCTACAACTTTATAGATAAAGATATAGATACATATTGCCGTATGATGGCTTACAAACAATTATTCTAAAATTGGCTAAAATCAGCTGATTAAAATCGGCCGGGCCCTATTCAGTGCTACGTTAATGTGTCACACACACCTCACTGGCAGGACAGGACGGCAGTTTGACAGCCTAGGATGGTGGAAGTGGACGCAGACCCTCCTTGAACGAGGAAGATAAACAAGAACACAAATGACACAATGACACGCCTTTAAAAGAATTCAAGTATTTGCCATACCTCCCAAATAAACATATACAAATAGACAAACCAAGAAAAGAAAACAGAAACAAGAAAAAGTAATCAATATTACTGTTAGCCTATATGAGTAGGGCTGCACCTTATGTTTTAATTTTTAATTAATTTATCAACTAATCTAAGAATTATTTTTTAATCATTTGATTAATCACATAATTAATTTACCTAAAATAAATATTAAATAATAATAATAATAATAATAATAACTTCGATTCATATAGCGCCTTTCAAGACACCCGAGGACGCTTTACAAAATAGAGGCAAATGAACATAAAGCTCATTAGAATAATAATGGTGGCATATTTTCAAGTTAGTCTATAAAGTTAGATTTCCAAATCCGTGTATTGTGGAGACGTGTGTGCGCCAAAGGCGAGACGCGCACGCTGTTAACTTTAATATTTACATTTTATATCTGATGGCTAATATGTTCAAAGGACACTTTAACAACCGACACTCCTGTGTGAGAAAGAGACCGAACGTTAATTAAGGTGTTTTGTGATTGTGGAGCCGTTGCGCAGGTGGTTTTGTTATCTTACACCAGCGCAAGTGCCATCTTTGACACGTCTTCAAGATAGCAAATGACCTCATGCCCGGTCTGGGTGGCTGTGGGTAAAAGGTCGGCGCGGCGCGTTTGCTACATTGTGCTCGGCGCATTGGAGTAACTGCACCTTAAGTGTTAGACCAAATAAAAGCGCGAGGTGTGGTCTTTCAGCACAAGATGGCACTTAGCGTGTTTTGCCGAAACAGACACACTCTTCACAATCACAAAACATCTTGATTTTTTTTTTTTTCATTCCTTCCGGCAGTGTGGATTAGCAAAGCGGTATTTGAACATATTTTCTATCAGCAGTAAAGTGTAAATATTAAAGTTAACAGCATGCGCGTCTCGAGTTTGGCGCACACATGTCCCCACAGTCACAGAATACCTTTCATCAACGTTTAACAGCCGTGCGCGCATGTGTGTCTTTTAAGATAAACTCACTAATAAAGAAAAATAATTGATTTTGTGATTATAAAGGTTAATAAATCTAAACAGACCTGTAAAGTGGGCAGGGGATGGAATGTCAGATCATCTAGTCCAGATGTGTCACCATGATAACTGGAGCAGCTGTAGTGTTTGTGTCTGCGTGCTTGGCAAAATCACACAGAATCTTCTGACGCTCATTTCCGAGCATTGCAGAATACCCATCTGCTGCAACATGCAGGAAGTTTCGGCGTGGGTCAAACCGCTGTTGAACAACTGTTTGATTAAAATAGTGTGTGTTTCCCAGGTCCGTGTACCTTTTGATAGTTTGATATTTCGTTTTCAAAATAAAACGGATTTACGGAAATACGGCCGTTTTCCCGTTATTCCCTTTTGAGACACAAAACCAAATAACGGAAGTGCTTTCCCGTTTTCTCTTTCAAAACCAAATTACGGAAAAACCAAATTGAAAAAAACGGCCCAATTTTGATTTCTGCCAATTCATTTTTTTTCCTATTCTTTTTGATATAACCGTGACAACGACGGACCGGAAGTGGAAGTTAAGTGCAACAACTTCAGAATAAAACTTTAGCGTGCTAATCGCTAACTTCTTATATTATAGCCTGTCTTTCTACACCATATGGTTCACATCTGTTTTATTTCTGTGAAAGTATAAGAGCTGGTTGTTTGGAAGAATGTGGTCGATTCAATGGAAAGCTGCAAGGAATGCAAATTGTGTTTTTGGCGATAATTTTATCCGACTGCTTGTCATTTCTCCCGGCTTTGCACCGGGCGTCATTGGTTGCCATAACAACGGTGGCGGAGACTCCTTTCCCGAGTCAAAATCCTTGAGGCAAACTGGCCGTGACGAGTTCTGTATTTTAACTGCTACACTACTCAGCCTTTATAACCAATGTAAACTGTAATGTGACCTCAATTTAACTGACAGTAAACGTGTATTCCAAAAATGTACAGCCCGGACCTATTTCACCGACGGACAGCCACCACCAATGGCAACTATAAACTCATTAATTTTACCCTGGCATCTTTATTTGACGCGGTTGATTGATGCTGGTTCAAAGAAAACGTAGTAGAACTCCTAGACTTATGTGTATTAAATTATAATCATTCATTTATCAATCATACGATAGGATACATGTGACGTCAATACCTTGGCGCCAGCGCTGGACACAACAGCGCCACCCCGAGTGTCTACAACGCCTGTGTTACCTGTTGTCTTCTGTCTGTGCTGATTGTGACCACAAGGAGTGAAAAAGCCATGTTGATTTAATTCAACAAAATGTGTCTACCAACAAGAATAAACAATGAGGAATTTTTAATTAATAAGGAATATTAATTATTATAATTATTATAATTATTATTATTATTATTATTATTATTATTATTATTAGTAGTAGTAGTAGTAGTAGTAGTAGTAGTATGAAACATGACTGTCAAACAGTTGAATGGAAGTAGATCAGCAGGTTAATGTAGCTCTATACCTGTAACTGTGGTAGCTATGTGACTGACAATTTGAAGAATCTAAACACATAGCTGATTTTAAAACAGGAGTACAGACAGTCTTAAAATTACTTAAATGTAGAATTACAGGGTTTGACATGTTAACTCTTTACTGAATGTTAGGGTGTGTTTACGGTAACTGTAATCTCCAGCGATCCTGACATGGGCCCAACAATGGCATTGTTTATTCTTGTTGGTAGACACATTTTGTTGAATTAAATCAACATGGCTTTTCCACTCCTCGTGGTCACAGTCAGCACAGACAGTCTGGTGCGTGTGTATGTGTTGTGAAATCTTTCAGACAGGTGTCGGGGTCCCAGTTCAGTCAGAGTTTATTAAAATATCATGCAGTGTTGAAGCAGTGGACTTTTGTCACAGTTTGAGTTTGATTAGTAAATGTACTACATTGAATGTCATGAGTAACCATTCATCATTGACAGATTAAAATCCCAAATGTGATGATTTTACATAAAGACCTTGGTTGGTAGCTAGGTGACATAACAGAGAACGATGCTAGAAAGATTTCTCCCTCACAACAAGGAAAAGGCTCATCATTGTACTTGCTACAAATGAAGCTGATCTGTTGACATGAAAAGGTAGACAGAAGAACTACACAATCCCCATTGGTGCTGATTTTGGATGATGTTTTGTTGTGTATTCTGGGGTTGTCTTGTCACATTGTCATCACATAGACCAAGACCAAATGTATGTGCTGTTGTGTATGGTGGGCCCTGATGAAACTGATGGTATAATGTATTTGTGACACTGGATTTGTCATGTTTCATAGATCATCACAGTGACTCTGCTGCATCTTGTTTTTGTATGGTGTCCCTGGGCCAAGCAAGCTCTCCCGACAGTAGAAGAAAACATGGGAGGAGGAGGTTTTTGGAAGAGAGACCTTGTGCTTCATTCAAGCACGGGTCTTCAGACAACAGTCAGGCCGTCATCACCAGGACAGTCTGTGAGTCCACATGTCCATTGTGGCCCCCATGCTCAACTGACACAAGTATGGTTCTCAAGATAGTATTAGGCATAGCATGGGCTTGACAGTTGTGTTGTGTCTTAGCTAATGTGTCCGCACATGCACATGCACACAGACACACACACACAGACACACAGACACACACGGACACGCACATGCACACGCACACACACACAATTTAGCATTATATGTTTTGGCCAATTGACAATCCCAAATATAGGAATGTAACAGTTTTAGTTGTCATCATTTACTCCACCTAGCAGATGTAAGGTGTTATCAATAGAAGATCATAGTTGTAGTCAAACTGCATCAGTGTTCAGTCATCACAATATAAAGTAGTCAATAGTATTTGACTGTTCAAAAATGGGTGTGAAAGACCTAATTTGCCATTTTGACAAGTATGAAGATGGTGACAAATGTGTGGAAAGTTAAGACAGAGAGTATGTTACTCTGTGAAAAACAGACATAATAATGTCCTGAGTAAGTGTAGATGCATAAGTTACTGGTCAGTTTGGGTTTTTTTTCTGTTTTGTTTTTTTGGGAGTATACAAGCAAGTTCCTTTATAAAATGTGTAATTCTACCACCATTTATGGCAACATGGTGGGAGCTGTAGTCTGTTCTGAGCTACATGCCATCTGTCATTGTAAAGGAGTCATTTTACTATCTTATCTTTTCACAACAAATGTTGTCTAATGGTTGTTTATAGTAATTAATTGATTTATGCCTTATGTATTTTTCAGATGTGATGGGTAGAGGAGGACATCTTGCTGTGTCTGGAATTCCTGCTGCTGTGTGCCAGTGTTGGAGAACTTTTGTAGAGAAGATGGCTGGCATCTGGCTGAATCGACCATTGTCTGTCTGTCTGTACAGTACTACAGCCTGATCGAAGCATCATTATCTCTTGTCAATTAGCCTTTGAACCCAAGGGTAGAGAGTGTTTTTTGTATTTAGTTGGTTGTTTTGGAATTAGGTTAGAATGTTCTATAGTCACAAACTAATTGCCATGAATCCTATGTATGCAGCCTCATTATATACAATGTACATATGGGTTAACCTTCTTTGGAGTTCATTAGCAAAATAAATTATTCTTTTGATAGCATGAACATGTGTGGGATTGCTCCTTTTGTTATTTGACTCAATCAGTGTTACATGATGATATTGTGAGACATAAATACTATTATAAATCTGCTATATAGATACACACACACATTCACGTCTTGTGTACAGTTTACCCAGGGAGAGAGAGTGAGAGTTTTTAGTGTTGTTTAGCTGTTAGAAAAACCATTTCATAGTTTGACCTGTGTATATGCACATCTTCAGAAATGGTCCCAAGGCTCTGGACTTAGTAAATTAAACAATGTAATTACGCTATTTCCAGTGCTACTGTTGTTGGTCACTCATTTAAACTATAATTTCTGATATCAAAGTCATAGCAGGCATACATCAGTCAAACTACTTTTTTTTTGTAGTAACACAGAACTGTCACAAGAGGGTGATCGGCACATGCGAGCAACCTGTTGACGGCCAAATATCATAGCAAAAGCCTCTGGCAGGAAATAAATGAACCCGGTGTTTATTTTCTGAACTCACATGCTTGATGCAGGAAATTAAACCAAAGTTCCACAACATGTCTCAGTAGATTGTAGTCTATCCATGAATCATTTTAGTTGTTGTTTTATTTTCTGACATTATCCCATGTGTATTTAATTTCTTGCATAAAAAGATGGGCCAGCGGAGAAATCTGGGAACCACTTTTTTGCTTTCACACAAGTCAATTGTACAGCTCTGCAGTCTTTTGGAAATGGTCCAAAATTTTTAACTTCATAGATTAAACACTACAAACATGCTATTTTTTAATGCTAATGTTGTGGATAATTTATTTAATCCTAATATCTGACATTTTACTCATAGCAGATATTTGCATCCATATGTCAGTCAAACTACTTTTGTAGTAACACAAAATTGACACAAGGGGGCAATTGCAAAATTTGAGCTAGATCTCATTGTTGTTACTCAATATTTTCCTGGCCACATTTTACAGTAAAAGCCTGACAGGAAATGAATTGCTTTGGGTTCTGAGTGAAATCTGTTTTCTAAATTTGCAGAGGGTGTCTGATGAACAATGAATACAGGGACTCCATTTTGTTTTAACTACTTGTATTAACAGTTTCACACTGTAACTGAAATACATCCCATGTGAAAATATGGCAGTGTCAGTCATATGAGAAAAAAAAGTAATGTATTTTTTCAATGGAATGAGCTATATGAATATGAAATAATTAATACTTTTCTTATTATTAAAAGCATGAATTAGCACTATATTTGAAAAGTCATGAGTGTACATCCACATCAAGGCAACACAGCATTTCCACACCATTGCAATACATGTCTTTGTTTGGACAATGAATTACATGTAATGTCTTGTAATATCAAAGTAAACACCAAATATCGAAAACAGACATAATGTTGGTATATTGTTAAAAAAGAAAATGAAATAATAAAAACTTGATCACAAAAAAGAAAGAAAGCAGTCATCATTATAATATCAATAAAAAAGAACCTTTTGCAAATATACCAAAATACGCATATTGTTGTTTGTGTGTGTCCTTAAGCATGAACATATATGGTTACTTGACAGATGTTATATATATATATATATATATATATATATATATATATACACACATATATATATATACATATGAATACAACCTGGCGTATCCAAATTTTCCCCTTACAAAATTCAGTGTTCAAATAAAACATTCAAGATGTTGTATATCATGAGTCTATGTCCCAAAAAAGTGCTATTTATTTAGTAAATACAAAGTCTTTCAGCCAAACAGTTGCCTCCTGGTCTGCTGTGTGGAGGGTGGCCAGTTCTCAACTCAGTTGTTGGAGAGGGCAGGCTTCATGTCCACATGGTGTATGACATGGACCAAACAGGGGCACAATGTTGCTGAGGTTTGTAGTGCGGAGGTTGAAATATCCCATTTTGCACCAGCAAGCTTGCTGAGCAAGTTGTTACAAGAGTTCACCTTGGTTGCCGTTACTTTTAAATGATTCTTGAAGGAAAGGGTCCTGTCAAGGGTCACGTCAGTGCTGAATATATGATATTTGATTATTTTGAGCACGGACATGGTAGACCACACTAGACAACGTAATCATGAGTCCCTTTGTCTTTGCCCACAGTCCTGATGTTGCACATCATAATACTGGCTTGGGAAAGTCTGAAAGAAAACAGAAAACATTTGTAGAATTAGTAATTATGGCACATCTATGGGCAAGGTTGGTAAACAGGTTAACTGAGTCATGGCCTACCTTTTCCTGATTGAAGAAGCAATCCAGTAGTTTTACCAGGGCAAAATCCTGCATGTTGATTATTGTAGTGCAACGGGAGAATGGAAGTGCCCCAAGTAACGAGGAGGGCTTTCTGTACATAGTTGACGGTCTGCCCAAGGGAGTTCCAGATGAATTTGGAGATGATGTCTGGGCTCCTAATAAATACAGACATGGCTATAATTTATGGAAACAATTTGAGGTAGATATAGGACATAGGATTAGGAATTGTAAGTGACATATTTAGCATGAAAAGCATGTGAATGTGATCAGTGTGTTAAAATGAGTTACTTACCTTTTTATGTGGCCTTGAACTTGTGATTGAAGGTATTCTGGACAACTTTAGCTTCATATGAGTCTTTGGATTAGGATGTGGTGTTCAAACAGGTGTAGGTTCCACAGCTTTTGATGGGGAATATTGGATGCTTCTCCACAGGTTCAGGTTTCTGTAAGAAAATAATTGTAATGAGGAGATATTTTGAGTCATATGTCATGATATAAAAGAGAAGGCAAAGCAGGTACAGAAAGAAAGAAAGAATGAATGATTGTTTTTGCATGAAACAAGTTAACTGTACTATATGAATTAACAGCCAGTCATACAAATAAGAAAGACATGATAAGTCAAATGATGGAGGTTTACCTGTTGAAGGAGAAGTAGTCTAGTTGCTGGATTGATATGGGATGCTGCCTCAGTGTGATAGTTCAGGACGTGTATGTATGCGTGCGTGTGTGTCTGTGTGTGTGTGTGTGTGTGTGTGCTTGTGTGTGTGGTAAGCTTCCTCAAATATGAAAATGACAATAACAAGGGTAATATTAACAGTGGTGGAAAGAAAGGCTATAGAAAGTGCATTATGTTCCCGGGCATGGTAGGTGTCATATACTCGAAGCATCAGCAGTCTCGGATGTACAGGTGATCAGTTAAATTGATTTTGTCATTTGGTATTAAAACATGTACACATCAGTGTGTATTTCATTGCTGAGCATGTCTGCATTGGCATAATGGGAGACTCTATTTATCTTTAATTTGGATCCCCGCTAGCTCCAACAAAGTGGTCGCTAGTCTTTATGGGGTCCATTGGAGTCTCCCAAGGTATTTTCTTTTCAGCAGACTAATGCTCAATTTCTCCATCAAAAAATTAATATATAGTTTTTGATGCAAGAAAGAGAATAATACATAAAAGACAATCCCATTTTAAAAACATAGTATAATCTGTCCTAAAAATAAATTATGTTGAAATTATTTACAAAATGCATGTGCAAACTTGTGACAGACTTAGAGACAGATGAAAATGATAATGGCAACATTCAATAATGTGTACTACGAAGATAAATCTACAGAACTGCAATACGTACCATTTCATGATAGCTGTAATAAATTGGCAGCACATCCACAAGTATGTTAGCACCATCTTTCACATAAACATGATCAATTAAAGTGCCTTTGTCAGTTGTTGCTGTTTGTACATACTGGGTGTAATTTTGTACAGTGAAAAATCTCACCAGCTTACCGTTATCCAGTGCATTTTCATTAAAGTCTCCCATAATGATTTTCATGCCAGGGCATTGATCAATGAGGTCAATCAGTTGTTTTAGATGTTGACAAAAGATGGCAACAGGGTAACTCGCAGGTCTGTAAACAACAGCAGCAGTCAAGTTAATGCTCTTCACTTGAAATATCAGACATTCAATATTGTAGCATTTTGTAGGCCATATTTGAACATCTTTTGTCACTGAATGATATATTCCAACTCCACCATGAGAGTCTTGTTTCAAGTGTTGCAACTGTGTATGAGTGCTGTCATAACTTTGACCTCGAGAAACGTGTGTGAACTGGAAGCCTGTAAGACAAGGCTGCTGTGGTGGGTCATCAACTCCTAACCATGTCTCTGTAAGGCAAATGCAATCAGCATTATTCATTAGAGTGTTAGTTTCAACATCTGGAAAGTGAGCTTTAAGACTTTGAGTGTTGTGCAATATGATGGTGAAAGCAGATCGTGAGGTGTTGGTGGAAGAGAGAGGTGGTATAAATGGCTGCATTTTGCCAGTTGCTTCTGATACTTTTGCATTGCAATAAATGGCAGATTCTTTAAAGTCCTCAATTGTTAAGCCACTTAGACTTGTGACACGACTTAGAGCGACATATGCTTGTCCAGAGGAAAAAATCTTTTTGAGAGACACAACAACTCTGTCAATGGTTAAGCCTTGTACTTTGTGGATAGTGCATGCCCATGCCAACCTTATTGGATATTGTCTGCGTAAGCCTCCGTTACGGGTAACATGTTCTTCCTCAGGTTCTAGGATGGTTATCGTTCTCCCTTCAGGGTCAATGGTGCGTGTTTTTGCCCGCTGTTTTTGACCAACCCTGGGGTCATCAAATGCCACGTGGATGGAAGTTGGGAAATTTTGCTCATTGTCTTCACTATCTTGATTGGCATTCACCATTTTTGCAATAGTTCCAAAAGCACCGTTTACGAGTCCATCAGACACATCGATGTTTTTCAGCAACATGATACGAGCTCCTATTCCTACATGGATGTATTTCTGGAGACAAGTATTATAAACCTTGTGATGATGGCCATCCTTTATCTGAAGTCTTCCTGTCTCAGCATTTCTCTCATAATCACGTGCTTTTATGGTGACAGACTCTGGACAGGTCACATTTAAGCGTTTCAGGTTATAATCATCAACCTCTTTATTTGTAGCATAAATGTGCAATGCGTCGTTGTCTTCTCCAGTTTCACAACTTTTAAGCATTTCAACATCAGGGTCTCGAAGAGGTGTGTCCTTTGCACGAGTGCGTATGCGATTCAAGGCATGAGCAAAGTCTGAGTCCTTTTGCCTGACTACTTGAGTCAGCTCAGCAATATGGAATTCATCCTCCCATAGGTTTATGTACTTGAAGTCATTGTACAAAGCAGAACCTTTCACTGGGGGCAACTGATAAAAGTCTCCGACTGCAAGAATACACACCTTAGCAAATGCGGTGTTGTCACCTGGTTGCTTGATTTGTCTCAATCTTCCATGTACATATGTTAAAAGTCTGTGGTCAACCATAGATATTTCATCGATGATCAATATTTCAAGGTTTCCTAGTTTTGCACGCAAAGAGTTTATTTTTTCTTCTGTCAAGTTTTTGATGGGTAGGGACAGGTCTGTTCCGATTGAAAATGTATTATGTATAGTATTTGCATTTATGTTGTAGGCAGCTACACCCGTCGGGGCTGTTAGTACAACAGTAGTGGCATCTGGTTGATCAGGATGGAGTCTTTTGAGAATTTTAGTTGACTCATAATAAATAGCCTTGATCAAATGGCTTTTGCCTGTTCCTGCTCCACCGGTAATGAATACTTTTAGGGGCTGAGGATTCTCACCATTGACTTTCTGCAAACACCACTGTCGAACTTTGTAGAAAACTGCAGACTGCTCCTCATTCAAAGATCGTAACAACTGTAAAGCATCAGCTCTTGTCATTTGAGTTCCATTAGCTTCTACTGTGTAAACAGATTGTTTATTTGGCTGTAGATCTGGGATGTTATCATTACTGCACTGTTCATCATTTGTGTCACTGGTGTCTTCCTCTGTTAATTTTTGACATTCCAGTCTTTCAAGCTCAGCTTGTGGGCAAATCTGTGACCACGCATCTTCCAGTTCCCCATTTTCTTTCAACATCTTTTCCGCTTCATCTATTTGGTCAGCTTCTTTCTCAAACAGAGCACGGTTTCTACCCACTATAGATTTGACATTCTCCAATGTGTCGTTCTCATTGTTCACAGCACCATGGTCATAAAAGTCTTTGTATGTTTCAAACTGTGCAGGTTTCAGTTGGCAGTCCAAATAATGGGGCAAAAATAGTTGCAGTATGCTGTGGTGGTAGGCTTCAGATTGCTTCAGTGGTGACAATCTTGGATAACGGATCACAGCAGGTTTCTCTTCATTTGTTCTTTTGGTAACAAAGCCAAACTTATTTTTCAACTGGATCACATTACTATTATCACCTTTGGGGATCTGTGATTTAGGAAGAGCTCTGTACTCTGAGGCAAATGTTGCAAGGCACATGTTTAGAAATGGTGGCGTGTCTGGTCTGTTTTTGTATCGGTCCACAATGTTTTTCATCCATAAATGCTGGTCGTCAGTCTGACTGTTATCATTTTGCTGTTTAAGTTGACTCAACGGTACACTCATTCTAACAGGATGTTCACCAGTTGGTATGAACTGTGTGCCACGTGAACAGTGTTTGAGTGGTAGGCCCGTTAATCTGTAACAACATTCTTGTGCTGAAACTTGTCGGCTTTGCAAGAAAACTGTGCCAATTTTTTTCATTGACTCCTTGGCCTCTAAATTTCCATTCATGGCCTCCTTTTGAGCCTGATCAAGCAGCAGTCCCATTTCTCGTTCACTTTTGAGGGCATATGAAATAATGTACACGACACATGAATATGCATCAACAACAAACTGAATGTCCATGTTTGCTCGCCAGCAGCGAAGTAGATCAGGATTGTACTGGTTTAGCCAAACATCTTGTGGTTTCCGTTGTAGTACGATGCTCGTCCTTTTGGTAAGCTGACAATTTGCTTTCTGAAACAATTCTTGTGATATGCCAAAATATTCAAAAAATTGCTCAGCAGAGTGGAACTTTTGTCTTTGTTCACAGTTTGAGAGTACAGTTTTCATTTGTTCAAACAGTTTCTCCACGCTTTCATTTTCCATGACAACTGGGCGGAAAAGAATTTCCCCTTCACGTGTTTCAGAGCCAGTCTCTTGTTGTTCCTTAAATTCTGCATCAACACCTGGTCTGGTGATAAATGTGCGCTCTGAGACAGGTCTTGGAAAGTTGAATCTGCAATGTATTTCTCCTTTCTTCTTCTTTGCATTGTTTTTGTTACAAGATTTTGCATGGTATTCACTATGTTTCTGCACATCAATTAAATCCAACAGGTCCGGATCAGATGGCATTTGACACGTGACATATTTATCACAGAACTCTACAACTTCTGCATCAGAGTCTTTGTCTATTTTTGGAGCTTTGTCAACCCAAAATACCGCGTGTATGTGGGGCGAGCCACGCATCTGAAACTCCACTCGATAAAAGTAGTCTGTGATCTTGCCTATTGGTGCTGCAGGGCTCTGGATAACATCTCTTAGGAAGCAATGCCATCGGTAGTCAAACATCCTGGCTGCAGTTACTGGATTGTGTTTTAATAATGCGCATTTGTCTAGCCATGAAAGGTCTTCCAGGTTCACTTGTTTACGTTCTTGCCTTAGCATAGCATTCAGCATTTCAGGCCATCTCATGTCAGCAGAGCTAAATGAACAGAACCATGTAGGAATACCAAGCTGTCTTATCATTGCAAACACATCTTTCTGTGCTGCTTGCCAAAATGGAGGTGTTCCTCTGATAGGCCTGAGAAATTTGTAACCCTCATCAAAGTGCAGAATTTTTTTCAAAGATTCCAGGTCTGTAAGCATGTCTGTGGTAACCTTTTCCTTCAAACCTTTATCTGTTCCTTTTCTCATTGCTATTGACACATTTGACAGTATTTGATTCAGTTCTGACATATATTGAGCATAGAATAAATAGTCAGTGTTTTGAGCAAAACGGCCATCTGCATTAAGTATGCGTTGATTGAAATATTTGCATAGTGTTATTCTTTCTGGCCGCTCATCGTGAAAAGTAGGTGCTCCTTTGGGAAATAAGACTGGGAAACATTTGGGTTCATTTGTGCCATCAGACAACAGTCTAATTGGAGAATTCTCTTCTGCTGGGGCAATGGATAAAATGCCATCAAAATGCTGATCTAGTATCTCTTGACCCAAATCCACAGGTTGCAAACAAGAGGATGCAAACATCCCATGCTGGTCTTTAATGTGTGAAAAATCTTGTATTTCTGGTGCATCATCATCTTCAACTTTTTCATTACTTTCAGTCATCTCATCTTCAATTGTTTCATTCTCTGTTTCCTCTAATGTGTTGATCCAGTTTGGGTTGATACTCACATCCTTGTACCATGTATTGTTGAGTATTAGATAATTCAGACCACTTTTGATTTTTGCAGTATCCACATGCATGTCTTGATAGTGTCCTTTGTAGGTCAATTTACGTTTCAGTTTCATCCTCACCAATTTATCCTCACTTTCATCCCTTGGCAAGATGCTGGTCACGTGCGACAGATTGGATGGCACACACACAGTTGGTCCTTGCACAGAGTTCTGGCCTCCCTTCTTCAATGGTATGAATCGGACAAAGGGAATGTGCAGAGAAATGAGGTGTTGTTCCAACTCATTGAGACATTCTAGCTCAGGTGGAATGGGTTTCAAATGCAAGTTGTTAGCAACACTCTGGGCAGGCACTTTGCCCTTGAGAAGATGCCTATCACATGTATGACAGATCCACAATTTGGAAAAAGCCTCATCTTGAAAACTGCAAGTTTTTCCACATAATTTATCACATACATGCAAATATGTACTTGTTATACATTTATCAGCAAGTGCATTGCCATCAGAACCCACAGCAGAATATTTGTTTTTCATACAGCCTTTGACTTGGTACCTGAAGAGAAGTCTGTGGCAACAACAGCAGACATATTCGGGGCCATTCTTTACTGTTTTATGGAAATCCTCTATGACACAAGTAATGTCAAATTTCCTGTCCTTTTGCTTTTGAACACTGGCACGTTTTTTACTTTTAATTGCATCTCTGAATTTTTCATCAGTGTGATACTTCTGCATTGTTGCCTCACATAATCGTTTCTTCAGATCTGGTGTATTTGCATATCTGTTTTTACTCTGGTCACGAACACTTTGCTGAAACACATGGTCAGAAGCATATTTTTTCTTGCTGTGGTCACGAACACTTTGCTGAAACACATCGTCAGAAGCATATCTTTTCTTACTACGCTCACAAGTATGGTGTTTATACTCCAAGTCTGTATAGTACTTTTTGTGACTTGCATTCCTAGTGGAATTTCTGTATTGCTCATTTGTTGCATATTTTTTTCTTTCTCTTTCTAGATGATTAGCTTTTCTTGTGACATACATTGCTTTTCTCTTCTTTGAAATCTCCTCTTTGTTCGCTGCATAGGTTTCCTCCAAAGCCTTCAACTTCCTCTTTCTTGACCAACGATCTGCATGATATAGTTCTTTCTTTGTATTTCCATCTGAACTTTGTTCATCTTGACCGCCCTGTTTGTCAAATGAGGCACATATGGAGTCATTGTGTGCATCCTTTACACATGTCACAACATCATAATGATTCCCATCCTTGTGATTCAGGTAAATGGCCTCAGCACTTCTGTTTCCTGCTTGATGGTTACCTGCTATGTGAATGCATGGGTAATGATTCCATCTGTCTGCATTAAATGTGTATATGTCAACCTGCAGTAGGTTAGCAGCTGCCCAGATTTCAATCTCAGTGGCAAACATACCTGAGCATTTCATGTTTGAACTGTTAAGATGATCTGGAATAGAGGAACGGCCAGCTCTCAAGTACTTGTGGAATTCTGCTGCATTTGTTTCCAGGTGCTGAACGATTACCCGGCGCAATTTCATGTGTCCATTCTCACTTCCTGAAATGGCATAGGATAAAGCTCGAAAGAAACAATTGCCATCACCTGCAATTGATTTAGTTTCACAGACTCTTCCCATAGCTGGCATTTCCTGAGGTGGCAGCTGCTTTGTATTCTCACTTCTCACACCCATCTGTGAACAAAGTCTTCCTTTTGTCACTGCACTCAGTGGCTTGTATGGAAATGACATCTTGGATACATTTGTTATCTCAACATCTGTATTTGTATCAGTGTCATTGCCATGTGATGTGTTCATAGCACTTACTGGTTGTGGGCTGTTTGCAATTATCTGCACATCAGAATTAGTTACTTCAAAGGAATCTCTCTTGTTTTTGGTTATATGTTCATACAAGGAGTTGGTGCATGTAGCTGGTGTCTTACCGGTATGTTCTCCCTTCAACACAGCACTGTAAAGTGGTCTCTGTATTTGGCTTTTGTTGACATTGCTGTCTGTTACATTGTCTTCCTTGGTGGTTGGCATGTCGCAATGTTGCACCTTGTCGCCAGTGATTCTCACTGTGACTCCTCTGACCTCAAATGGCATGTCTTCAAATGTGCGGAAATAAGGAACCAGTTGTCGGGCCAGCTTCTCCAGGTGCTCATACAGCGCTCTGTAGTCGGAGTGATAAACAACCACAGCTTTACCTGTCTTTCCATCCACGTGACCTTGACTGTTGCGTTTGTGAGGATCAAATACAGCAAAATGGCCGCACTGCTTGACAACCACACATGTGTTACTACCAAAAGTGACAAAGCAGGCATCATGATCCATCAGTGCTCTTTGGATTGCTATGTCCAATGGTACATTAATATCTCTCATATCTGAATCATCAGGCTCATCAAAAACACCAACCGCACCACTGAAAGCTGGACCCCAATTTATTGAGAAGTGTGCATCTTTCATTACATATGCATTTGGTAACTCATCAAGAAGCAGATATCCACTTTTCCCACTTATTTGACCACCATCTTTAAGAGTAGTGTACAACTTGTTGCCTTCTTTAAGAACAGTGTCAACATCATTACTCTTCCTGTCATTACTCCAGGTTGTTATGCTTTTCAACTCATTCATCATCACTGCTGCTAAACTGTTAGCTACACACTGTTTACCTGCATTATCCCCAAATTGGTAGTGGAGCTGTGAGAATGACCCTTGTACAAAAAACTTTACAGGTGCTTGGGTCATACTGGTTTCAGCAGGAGCACTTTCATCAGGATGGTTTTCTGCAAGCTTGGATTCAGCAGGAGGCGCCTCAACAGCTTCGGTCATGGTGGCAGGGACATGCATTTCAACACACTGCTTATGGACAGGAATATCAGACATGTGATTATTCTGTTCAGGAACATTGCCAGAGTTGGGCAGAGATTGAGCAGAGGGAGGCAGAGAGTGATCAGAGACAGGCAGAGGTTGTTCAGAGGTTTTCAGAGGTTTTTCAGGGGTTTTTTCAGAGGTTTTTTCAGAGGTTTTTTCAGAGTTTTTCATTGTTTCATCAGAGTTTTGCGCTTTTTCAGCATATTTCAGAGTTTTGTCAGAGTTTTGCGCTTTTTCAGCATATTTCAGAGTATTCTCAGAGTTTTTGCTCGCTATCACAGCGTACTGGTGGGGATGGATTTCTCCAGTGCCCAAGCCAGGGTCATCGGGGGGAGGCGGGACACTGGACTGCTTGCGGGCAGCCCAGGTCTTCCTCATGTGCTCAGCACGACGGTTCACCTTGCGTGGCATCTGAAAGACACATGGACAAAGCAACCAATTATTTATTACAATATTTCTATTCCCACATCATTACTCATAAGTGTGACTCTGAATTCCCTTGCAATCAGTGTGATTCAACATTATTTCTTTTTTTTATTTACATGTTGATGACAATACAATGACAGTGGGAACAAACAAGATGAATCATCCCATGGGTACTTGTATGCGTGTCTGTTCTTGTACACATGCTTGGGGAAAAAGTGAGGTATATGCATAATAGCACAATACAATATGATTTAATAATATAACTATGTAATGTACTATGATATAATGTAATATAGTATAACAGCCTAGTACACTGTGATCTAATAGAACATGACATGGTTTAAATGTTCAACGAGCCGACATGAAAACTCATGAACTCATCCACTGGGTCATGAAATTATGTTCATCAATGACATTAACTTATAGAGTAAAGGAAATGTGTAGTATCAGACAACACAAAACCACTATAGCTCATTTTATCGATATATAAAACACTGTTGACTTCATCAGCATCACAAGCTTAATCACTTTCTAGATGTGTGATCACTATGGATATTAATCAACAACCTACACGATGTACTTCACTCATATAGTAAGGATGGACAAAACATTGAATTACAAACCATAGCACTGCAATGTTGTGTATGAAGTACTTGTGTTATGTACTTTTTACTACCCTACATGCATCTTACATCTTTAGTTATTACTAGTTGTTTTCCAGTTACAACAATTCTTTACCAATCTTTAATATGTGCCTTTCAATTTAAATCTTTCTCATAAAATGAAGGATCAAGTGATCCTTCCAGGGTGGCTGTGAGGGCACGATGGGTCATCCATTTTCACATGATTGGGGGTTAAAGTCCTGGATCCTCCTGTCCACATGTTGAGGTTAACACTCAAAAAACACTGAACCTTAAATACCTCCTGATGGTTAATCAGCCCCTATCATGGTAACCTGCTTTCATCAATGTGTAAATGTGTATCTAAATGATACACAAAATGATTAAATTTTATGGGTAATAGTGCTCAATAACCTTAACATGTTGACAAAGCTGCCTTACATCTTATGCTAAATAAATTATTCAACCTCTTCATTTGAATTGGCATGAAAACCAGGCTGTTTTGGGGAGCTCCAAAAAGTTTGGCTTCTTAGAACAGGCATGCCCCCCCCCCCCATCAATCATAGAATCTGCTTTGCAATATTTTTCTACAACTTACACTATGGTGTGATAATTTAAACTCTCAAAAAAACTTGAATTTTTCATTAAGTACATTCTGATAAGACTAAAATACTTTTACTCAGGTCAGGTATTACTACTTTTAAGAGTATAGGAACCCTTCTTTCACCACCATTCATACATACCTGTATGTTTGTTGAGGCAAGTTTTCAGATCACAATGTTGATAGAAGATACCCATGGAAAAAGAAAATGAACTAATCAGTGACATGCAATAGGGATGAAGAAGGGCAGTTATCATTTTGTCAGTTGCTGCATACTTATGTGACATGCACAAGATATATACACACATCTCCTTCTTGGCATTTGTAGTTACAAACTTGAAGTCCTTTGATGCTCATTAATTATTAACATGAGTAACACAGACAACCGGCACTCATAAGGCCTCTTAAGTTTTTAATCCAGGCAGCAGCACAAAGATGTGTTTCACTCTCTGGTTTTGAAACTGCATAAGTTATGGCGTGGTCTGTGGATTAGCAATTTTGCTCCTGAAATGCCTTATACCAGAGCCCACACATTAAATTGGCATGTTAATCATTTCAAAAAGGGCATATTTAGTTTAGGGCTCTTTAAGATCATAAGAACCCTTCTTTCACCACCATTCATACATACCTCTAAGTTTGTTGAAGCAAGTTTTCAGACCATGATGTTGATAGAAGATACCCATGGAAAAAGAAAATGAACCGATCATTAACAAACAAAACCTGCATCAATACATGCTCATGTGACATGATGCACAACTGAAAAATTAAACAGCATGAGAAACAGTAACATTTTAATCACACCACATTCAAGAAGACTGATTAAAACATGCTGACACAAAAGTGACAAGCACAATCAATGCTGATTACGCATAATCATATTAATATAATTATAATGTATTATAATTTAAATATAAACTGAATGTGTAATGATTTGGGGAAATAACACATATTGATATTATTTGTTAGTATGAGTTAAGCCATTCCCTATTGGAACAAACATTTAGCCACTTACTTACATTGTTTATTTACCATTAATAAGTAAAAGGCACAATAACATAAGTGGGTATCTATTATAAAATGCTGACATCTTAATATTCTAATTCAACAAAGAGTTAATATTTCCCTCTCAAGTGTATTTGGAACTGTATGTTTTTTTTCTAAATAACCGAGCAAAAACCTTATCAAGCTAACTGAATAATACTGATGGTTTCTGGCATAGCTCGTTTCTCTGCCACCGTCGTTACACTGCAGATGACGCTCTTCTGCTCGCGGAGGGGGGGGGGGGCTAATGCTACTGCTTTATCCACAGCTGCCTTGCTAAGTGAAGCTATTGGGCTGACTGAGGGATACCGATGCTGTGGCTAAAAAGGCAGCTTCACAGGCGAAGACACTCGGTTCGCAGGGCGTATGCATAGCGATACTACCGCTAGCACGTAAGCTAATGCTACGGTTAGCACGTAAGCTAATGCTACGGTTAGCACGTAAGCTAACGCTGGATTAGCACGTAAGATAAAGCTAGGTTAGCACCGAAGCTAATGCTATCGCTAATAAACGCAGTCAAAGGCAGTCGTACATGTTAAAACTGCGGTCTTTACAACTGCGTTGGTTTACTTAAGTGTCATCACATACACACCATAAACACACTCCGTTATCATATAGGTGGCTTCCAGCGATTTTTGTCAAGCATGGTTAAATGTATAATCTTGTGAGAGCAAAGACGGCCATGTGCGACTTACCTCTTCGAAGTCAAGTCAGAAAAGGAAGTTCATCGGACTGTAGCCACAGGTTATCCAGACCACACGTGACTGTTAATAAACTGTAAATAAAACTTTATTTATAAAATCTTTCTTTCTTTCTTTCTTTCTTTCTTTCTTTCTTTAAGTTCAACTTAAAATATTAAATACTAAAACATTGCCTTAGTCAATAGTATAATGAACAAATTATATCAGGATTTGGAGCCTTTTTACTTTCACGTTACATTTTGTATTTCTTATAATTTTTTATTTAATTAGTCAAATTAGATTAATTGGATAGAAGACTACTAGTACTACTACTAATACTACTACTACTACTACTACTACTACTACTACTAATAATAATAATAATAATAATAATAATTTATTGTGGGAAAAACTTACATTTAATCACTCAAAAAGATTATTCCACAGATAATTTTAGTAGCAGAACATGTCAAAATAAATGTTGTAAGGGTTTTGTTTGTTGGTCAAAAAACAGCATAGTTCATCTTGATAACATCCAAAAACTGTCTGTTCTCAATTTTTCTGTGGAATCTCCTAATTACAGTGGTTATTGTAGCAAAAGTAACGAAATGGCTGAGTAGATTTTTGGGAAAAACATAAACCCTCAAAAGACGAATGTTGCACTGATGCAATGTTTGCATGTGTTTGACAAAACATCAAACAACTTCTAAACCGTTTATGATAGAGACAAGCTGCAAACGGCATTTGATTCGCCGGATTCTCCGCTTTCCAAGGGTCCTTGAATGTTGCATCTGCGACCGGAAGTATCGGCACAGAGTCCGTGTATTTCCGAGGTACTGAAACAGAGCTAACCAAGCATAACACCGACGCTAGATCGCACGCGGTATCGACGCGACGCTTGCACATGTCTCACAAAACATCAACAAAACATGACAACTTCCGAACCGTTTATGATAGAAACGAGCTATAAACAGCATCTGAATCGTGAGATTCTCTGCTTTCCGAGAATTTGAACTATGCCTTTTTGACAACAAAGCCTGTGTGTAATCACGTGATTATCATGTGACGCCAGAGGCACGGGAGTGAGATAATCCTCTGCTGGCCTCACCATCATTATTGTTATTATTATTATTGTTATTATCATCATTAATATTATTATTTCATCTTTTATAATAATTATTGTGACTATTCTGAAGCACTTTGTTACCTGTTTGTTATTTGTTTTATTATTACTATCATCATTATGATGAATCATTTGTCTTCAGAAAGTTGCCATTTCAAGACAAAAAAAAAAAAAAATTCTGGTCTTCCATTTATCAACAGATTGGCCATTTTCCAACATGAATAAAACTCTTCTATGAGAGCCAAAGTCATTTAAGTCATTAATTATTGTTGGTATATGAACATGTTGACAAAATCTACATTTATTTTTCCTGTTAGTTGCTGATGTTTAGTATATTGTGTGTGTATATTAGGTCTTTAGTGGTAAAGTCCGCCTCAATTAGCTGTAACTCACAGAAGAAAAAGGGTATTTGCACAAAACTTCATATGTAGCTTCAAAACACTGAAGTACAACTTTTCACATTGAAAAAAAACTACCCTGGTTGACTGAGATATTCAACAAAACAAGTTTTCTTTACTGGGCGATTTTATTTTTTTGTGAAATATGGCATGCTCATTCAAAGGTCATGAATAAATGTGATTTTACACTGCATCACATAAAATGGTAGATTTTCCTGAATATGGTGTATAATACTTGGTACTACTTCAAAAAATAAGCTCAATATGGACAAAATATAGAACTATTTCCAGGCATTTTTAGGTTGGGTTAGTCTTTTAAGAGCTGCACCCAAACAGTGTAATGTCAGCAGCAAGTCTAGGAGAGCTGTGGTCTATGACACTGTTGTGTTCATATGGCGCCCCCTGATGGAGAATATTTAGATAATCCACGATGTGGCGAATATAGGATACATGAACAGGAAACGTGCGATAATTTCAACTGTGGTATGCCAAATCACAAAGAAGAGCTATGTGTACTATATGACAGAATTGTGCAGGGTCTGAATGAGGCTAGTAAACCACTCATTCAGAGAAAAGCAAAGAAGTGCAGCTTCAGGCCAGGCTGGAATGAGTATGTGGATGAACTCCACCAGCAAGCCAGAGAAGCTTTTAAAAATTGGTTTATTGCTGGTAAATCAAGGCATGGACCTGAGTGTGAAATTAAAAAGAAAGCTGTTGCTAGGTTCAAATATGCAGTACATTATATTAAGAGGAATGAACTGACTCTGAGAGCAAATGCATTGGCTAGGAAGATGCAACAAAATGATGTTAACAATTTTTGGAATGAAGTCAAGATTATGAATCATAGTAAAATACCTTTGTCCTCCAGTATGGAGGGGGTAAGTGGCAGTGTAAATATTAATGAATTATGGAGAAGACATTGCATGGAGCTTTTTAACTGTGTTAAAAGTGATGTTTTTACTGTTGGCGATGTATCTCATGATAATGTGGTCATAAGGCCTGATGATATAAGTTACGCAATTGGGAAATTGGCTTTAAACAAATCCTGTGGCCTTCATCTGATCTCTGCAGAGCATTTGAAATTTTCATGAATGAAATTTTCATTTTCAGGAATGAATGAATGAGTGAATGAATGAACTAGAAAATTTCACATGAAATTTTGAGTGTGCCTGATGCTCACTGCCAACTAGTATCCCCATACCAATATGCTAATTATTAATAGCAGTAAATGTATCACTGTGTGTCTGTGTGTGTGTGTGTATGTTCACGCACTGTCGTGCATTTGTGTATGTGTGAGTGTGTTTGTCTGTCTGCGTGTATGTCCACTTACACATAGAAAAAACAGCTTAACTAAACAGCTAAAAAAGACTGCAGTCTAAAATGTCCAAGATGGACACAGAAAGACAGTGACAGACAGACCCAGACAGGCAGACTGACACATATGTAATTGCCTCTGTATGATGAGGCTTTAACTACAAAGAAGTCAGGTTGCTGAAATAGGCCCTTTCAAATTTGACTGTGCTGTGACACACAAACGATTGGCCGAACGGCTGGAGTTGATTCAGCCAATCGCCGGTCAGCAATGGCACAGTCAACTTTAAATACAGAGAGAAAAGGCAGAAACTGAGCCAAAAGTTCCTCTCAAACTCCAACTGTTTAATGAAAAACCGTAAGTGCTACAGCTACAAAAAGCACACCGTCGGCGAGAGGACGGGATGCGGATCGCAAAGGTGTAAATTTCATTTCTGTGGTGTGAAAAATGAGGCCAGAGCCACGATGGACATAACTGGAACGGTCTGCTTTCTTCCAGAAATTTGGGCTCTCGCTTAACATGGGAGCGAATGGGGCAGGTGGTCGGACTTGTCGTCCTTTCAGACCTCCTGCAGCCAAAACCCTAAATCCGTTTTCTTCAGAGGTCACACCTCTGCGACCGGAACGGCTTTTCCTACAATTTGGTGTACAATTTGTGTATGTAGAGTGAACGATGTGGCCACACCAGCGAGTTTAAGAGAAAACTTCTCGATGATTTCACAGGTGCTGTGCACTCTAGCGATGACATCACCCACTCTAAGTTGCAACATTCCACGCAATACACACCCATTATAAATTCTGAGAAGGGCTGAAAATTTCATGATTTTTAAACAGCTGGTGTAGAAAAACTAAAAGAGATATGGAAAATACAAATCGGTCACTGAAAGTCGACGGCGATGTCAACGTTTCAGAGTTGGAATGGAGTTTCTACGTGAATGTATGAGGTGGTGAAGCGTGGGTGAAGATGAGTGAGTTTGAAGGATTTTCTCATAGACTTCCATTATAACCAAGTTTCAGAAAACACTGAATATTTTGGAAAGTTTGAATGGTATTGAAAAGTTGAATCACATGTGAAAAGTCAAGGAATTGCTGAACATTTTCCAGTTTGAATGGAGTTTCTAGCTGAAAGTATGAATCGGTAGTTACCGTTTGAAAAAAGGTGAAGTTTTGTGATCTTTTAAGATTCCCTCATTCATTTTCAATGGGAAAACGGTTTGGGGAAAAACGGGATATATCTGGGAATGGCGGTGGCGCCCCCTATGTGCCAATCTCAAAATCTTTTTCAGGGTGTGCTTCCAAGTCTTGTTGTGGACCTACCCACCAATATTGGTGACGATAGGTCAAAGGGTGTGGGAGTTATGGCCAATCGATTCTAAGCTCCGCCCACAGCGAAGATTCATCGGTCCGTGGAGGCCGTGTTTTTTGACCAATCTGGCTCATTTATAATAGAAATGCGTCTCGTCATCCCCCAAAGCCGTGTACCAAATTTGGTGTCGATGGAGTCAAAACTGTAAAAGTTTATTCATTTTACTGTTTTTAACATTATTGAAATTAGCAAAAATTCTGTAAGGGCGGTGTTCATGGTGCAAGAGGCTTTTTTGTAGAGGATAATCGGGAGGACGTGTGTGTAAAATTTCAAGTCAATAGCACTTGCGGTGCAGCGGGCAGAGCCTTTTAAACTTAAACTCTATGTTATAGCGCCCCCATGAGGCCAATTGGGACCAATTTTTTTGAGCAATATTTGGATGTCATTTATAGTCCATGTACCAAGTTTCATGTCCCTAGGTCCTTCCGAACGCTTAATGACGAATAGGCCACGCCCACTTGCACCTGTCAACATGGCACTCATGATCTTGGTTAATAGCCACCCCTAGAGCATGCATACCAAATTTGGTGAAATTCCATCCAACGGTCTTTGAGATACAGATGTGTGGCATTTATAGCGCCCCCTATAGGCTGAGCTCAAAATGCTTTGGTAGGCAGCTGCCAAGTCTCATTGTGGACCTATCCACCAAGTTTGGTGATGATAGGTCAAAGGGTGTGGGAGTTATGGCCAATCAATTCTAAGCTCCGCCCACAGCGAAGATTCATTGGTCCGTGGCGGCCGTGTTTTTTGATCAATCTGGCTCATTTGTAATAGAAATGTGTCTCGTCATCCCCCAAAGCTCTGTACCAAATTTGGTGTTGATGGAGTCAAAATTGTAAAAGTTTATGTCATTTTACTGTTTTTCAAATTATGCAAATTAGCAAAAAATCTAGTCAGGCGGACCTTCATGGTCCAAGAGGCTTTTTTGTAGAGGACATTGAGCTGGACCTGTGTGTCAAATTTCAAGTCAATCAGACTTATGGTGTGAGGGGCGTGGCCTCCCCAAAAAGTCACGTTTAAGCCTTAATTACAGCGCCACCATGTGGCCGACTGGGCTCATATTTTAATAAAAGTTGATGCACATCATTTCCAATCAGTGGGCCAAGTTTCAGGTTTCTGGCTCATTCCAGCTCACGGGAATTTGAGCTCAAGCGGCAGACAACAAAAAATAATAAATATAGCCGCAAGCGGCAATTTGCGGGTTCTAACCTGTTCCGCCCCAAACCAGCCACCGTGACCCTCACCACCCAGCGTGACCCTCATCTGCCGTAGCGCAAGACGTTCCCCACCTTGTCCCCGAAAGCTCCAAGCGACACATAACTCTTTACAAGTCACACATTTCTTGAAATCGGGTTTTCAGCCAGCCTACACGCTAATGACATTTGTGGTATACTTTCACACAGAGACTCCATCTGAACATGAAAAAATACATTGAAATTGTACCTATTGATGTGTATTTCAAAGTTTCAACAGGTATTTTAATGTTTAAGCAATCACAGTTCCACGATCATGATCATTTTGGGAGAAATGTGGAGATAATAATGGTTGTGTATGGGAGAGGCTGTAAAATAAAGACACAGATGTGAGTGTACTATTATGATTTGACCTAAATGAAGGTAAGTGAAAGTTCAGACAGGAAGACCATCTCTTTACTTAAGTATACCTCAAAGCCACTTCTCTGTTTTCCAAATTCGATGTGCTGTGACACGCAGACAATTGGCCAAACGACTGGAGTCGATTCAGCCAATCGCCGGTTGGCAAAGGCACAGTCAAATTTAAATACACAGAGAAAAGGCAGAAACTGAGCCAAAAGTTCTGTGCTGTGACACACAGACGATTGGCCGAACGGCTGGAGTTGATTCAGCCAATCGCCGGTCGGCAATGGCACAGTCATATTTAAATACACCGAGAAAAGGCAGAAACTGAGCCAAAAGTTCCTCTCAAACTCCAACTGTTTAATGAAAAACCGTAAGTGCTACAGCTACAAAAAGCACACTGTCGGCGAGAGGACGGGATGCGGATCGCAAAGGTGTAAATTTAATTTCTGTGGTGTGAAAAATGAGGCCAGAGCCACGATGGACATAACTGGAACGGTCTGCTTTCTTCCAGAAATTTGGGCTCTCGCTTAACATGGGAGCGAATGGGGCAGGTGGTCGGACTTGTTGTCGTTTCAGACCGCCTGCGGCCAAAACCCTAAATCCGTTTTCTTCAGCGGTCGCACCTCTGCGACCGGAACGGCTTTTCCTACAATTTGGTGTACAATTTGTGTATGTAGAGTGAACGATGCGGCCGCACCGGCGAGTTTAAGAGAAAATTTCTTGATGATTTCAGAGGTGCTGTGCACTCTAGCGATGACATCACCCACTCTAAGTTGCAACATTCCACGCAATACACACCCATTATAAATTCTGAGAAGGGCTGAAAATTTCATGATTTTTAAACAGCTGGTGTAGAAAAACTAAAAGAGATATGGAAAATACGAATCGGTCCCTGAAAGTCGACGGCAATGTCAACCTTTCAGGGTTGGAACGGAGTTTCTACGTGAATGTATGAGTTGGTGAAGCGTGGGTGAAGATGAGTGAGTTTGAAGGATTTTCTCATCCACTTCCATTATAACCAAGTTTCAGAAAACACTGAATATTTTGGAAAGTTTGAATGGTATTGAAAAGTTGAATCATATGTAAAAAGTCAAGGAATGGCTGAACACTTTCCAGTTTGAATGGAGTTTCTAGCTGAAAGTATGAATCGGTAGTTACCGTTTGAAAAAAGGTGATTTTTGAAGATTCCCTCATTCATTTTCAATGGGAAAACGGTTTGGGAAAAAACGGGATATATCTGGGAATGGCGGTGGCGCCCCCTATGTGCCAATCTCAAAATCTTTTTCATGGGTGTGCTTCCAAATCTCATTGTGGACCTACCCACCAAGATTGGTGATGATAGGTCAAAGGGTGTGGGAGTTATCGCCAATCAATTCTAAGCTCCGCCCACAGCGAAGATTCATTGGTCCGTGGCGGCCGTGTTTTTTGACCAATCTGGCTCATTTGTAATAGAAATGTGTCTGGTCATCCCCCAAAGCCGTGTACCAAATTTGGTGTCGATGGAGTCAAAACTGTAAAAGTTTATGTCATTTTACTGTTTTTAACATTATTAAAATTAGCAAAAATTCTGTAAGGGCGGCGTTCATGGTGCAAGAGGCTTTTTTGTAGAGGATAATCGGGAGGACGTGTGTGTAAAATTTCAAGTCAATAGCACTTGCGGTGCGGCGGGCAGAGCTTTTCAAACTTAAACTCTATGTTATAGCGCCCCCATGAGGCCGATTGGGACCAATTTTTTGGAGCAATATTTGGATGTCATTTATAGTCCATGTACCAAGTTTCATGTCCCTAGGTCCTTCCAGCTGGTCATAAATTAATAATGACGAATAGGCCACGCCCACTTGCACCTATCAACATGGCACTCAAGCTATTAGTTAATAGCCACCCCTAGAGCATGCATACCAAATTTGGTGAAATTCCATCCAACGGTCTTTGAGATACAGACGTGCTCATTTATAGCGCCCCCTATAGGCTGAGCTCAAAATGCTTTGGTAGGCAGCTGCCAAGTCTCATTGTGGACCTATCCACCAAGTTTGGTGATGATAGGTCAAAGGGTGTGGGAGTTATGGCCAATCAATTCTAAGCTCCGCCCACAGCGAAGATTCATTGGTCCGTGGTGGCCGTGTTTTTTGATCAATCTGGCTCATTTGTAATAGAAATGTGTCTCGTCATCCCCCAAAGCTCTGTACCAAATTTGGTGTTGATGGAGTCAAAATTGTCAAAGTTTATGTCATTTTACTGTTTTTCAAATTATGCAAATTAGCAAAAAACGTAGTATGACGGACCTTCATGGTTCTAGAGGCTTTTTTGTAGAGGACATTGAGCTGGACCTGTGTGTCAAATTTCAAGTCAATCAGACTTATGGTGTGAGGGGCGTGGCCTCCCCAAAAAGTCATTTTTAAGCCTTAATTACAGCGCCACCATGTGGCCGACTGGGCTCATATTTTAATAAAAGTTGATGCACATCATTTCCAATCAGTGGGCCAAGTTTCAGTTTTCTGGCTCATTCCAGCTCACGGGAATTTTAGCTCAAGCGGCAGACAACAAAAAATAATAATAATAATAATAATAAATATAGCCGCAAGCGGCAATTTGCGGGTTCTAACCTGTTCCGCCCCAAACCAGCCACCGTGACCCTCACCACCCAGCGTGACCCTCATCTGCCGTAGTGCAAGACGTTCCCCACCCTGTCCCCGAAAGCTCCAAGCAACACATACTCTTTCCAAGTCACACGGGCTTTTCAGCCAGCCTACACGCTAATGACATTTGTGGTATACTTTCACACAGAGACTCCATTTGAACATCAAAACATACATTGAAATTGTACCTATCGATGTGTATTTCAAAGTTTCAATAGGTATTTTAATGTTTAAGCAATCACAGTTCCACGATCATGATCATTTTGGGAGAAATGTGGAGATAATAATGGTTGTGTATGGGAGAGGCTGTAAAATAAAGACACAGATGTGAGTGTACTATTATGATTTGACCTAAATGAAGGTAAGTGAAAGTTCAGACAGGAAGACCATCTCTTTACTTAAGTATACCTCAAAGCCATTTCTCTGTTTTCCACATTTGACTGTGCTGTGACACACAGACGATTGGCTGAAAGGCTGGAGTTGATTCAGCCAATCACCAGTCGGCAATGGCACAGTCAAATTTAAATACACTGAGAAAAGGCAGAAACTGAGCCAAAAGTTGCTCTCAAACTCCAACTGTTTCAACTGTGCTGTGACACACAGACGATTGGCCAAACGGCTGGAGTCGATTCAGCCAATCACCGGTCGGTAATGGCACAGTCATATTTAAATACACAGAGAAAAGGCAGAAACTGAGCCAAAAGTTCCTCTCAAACTCCAACTGTTTAATGAAAAACCATAAGTGCTACAGCTACAAAAAGCACACCGTCGGCGAGAGGACGGGATGCGGATCACAAAGGTGTAAATTTCATTTCTGTGGTGTGAAAAATGAGGCCAGAGCCACGATGGACATAACTGGAAGGGTCTGCTTTCTTCCAGAAATTTGGGCTCTCCCTTAACATGGGAGCGAATGGGGCAGGCGGTCGGACTTGTTGTCGTTTCAGACCGCCTGCGGCCAAAACCCTAAATCCGTTTTCTTCAGCGGTCGCACCTCTGCGACCGGAACGGCTTTTCCTACAATTTGGTGTACAATTTGTGTATGTAGAGTGAACGATGTGGCCGCAATGGCGAGTTTAAGAGAAAATTTCTTGATGATTTCAGAGGTGCTGTGCACTCTAGCGATGACATCACCCACTCTAAGTTGCAACATTCCACGCAATACACACCCATTATAAATTCTGAGAAGGGCTGAAAATTTCATGATTTTTAAACAGCTGCTGTAGAAAAACTAAAAGAGATATGGAAAAGACGAATTGGTCACTGAAAGTCGACGGCGATGTCAACGTTTCAGAGTTGGAATGGAGTTTCTACGTGAATGTATGAGTTGGTGAAGCGTGGGTGAAGATGAGTGAGTTTGAAGGATTTTCTCATCCACTTCCATTATAACCAAGTTTCAGAAAACACTGAATATTTTTGGAAAGTTTGAATGGTATTGAAAAGTTGAATCATATGTGAAAAGTCAAGGAATTGCTGAACATTTTCCAGTTTGAATGGAGTTTCTAGCTGAAAGGATGAATCGGTAGTTACCGTTTGAAAAAAGGTGAAATGTTGTGATTTTTGAAGATCCCCTCATTCATTTTCAATGGGAAAAACGGTTTGGGAAAAAACGGGAATATCTGGGAATGGTGGTGGCGCCCCCTATAGGCTGAGCTCAAAATCTTTTTTAGGGTATGCTTCCAAGTCTCATTGTGGACCTACCCACCAAGATTGGAGACGATAGGTCAAAGGGTGTTGGAGTTATGGCCGATCGATTCTAAGCTCCGCCCACAGCAAAGATTCATCTGTCCGTGGCGGCCGCGTTTTTTGACCAATCTGGCTCATTTATAATAGAAATGCGTCTCGTCATCCCCCAAAGCCGTGTACCAAATTTGGTGTTGATCGAGTCAAAACTGTAAAAGTTTATTCATTTTACTGTTTTTAACATTATTAAAATTAGCAAAAATTCCGTAAGGGCGACATTCATGGTGCAAGAGGCTTTTTTGTAGAGGATTATCGGGAGGACGTGTGTGTAAAATTTCAAGTCAATAGCACTTGCGGTGCGGCGGGCAGAGCCTTTCAAACTTAAACTCTATGTTATAGCGCCCCCATGAGGCCGATTGGGACCAATTTTTTTGAGCAATATTTGGATGTCATTTAAAGTCCATGTACCAAGTTTCATGTCCCTAGGTCCTTCCGAACGGTTAATGACGAATAGGCCACGCCCACTTGCACCTGTCAACATGGCACTCATGATATTGGTTAATAGCCACCCCTAGAGCATGCATACCAAATTTGGTGAAATTCCATCCAACGGTCTTTGAGATACAGATGTGTGGCATTTATAGCGCCCCCTATAGGCTGAGCTCGAAATGCTTTGGGAGGCAGCTGCCAAGTCTCATTGTGGACCTATCCACCAAGTTTGGTGATGATAGGTCAAAGGGTGTGGGAGTTATGGCCAATCAATTCTAAGCTCCGCCCACAGCGAAGATTCATTGGTCCGTGGCGGCCGTGTTTTTTGATCAATCTGGCTCATTTGTAATAGAAATGTCTCTGGTCATCCCCCAAAGCTCTGTACCAAATTTGGTGTTGATGGAGTCAAACTTGTAAAAGTTTATGTCATTTTACTGTTTTTCAAATTATGCAAATTAGCAAAAAATCTAGTCAGGCGGACCTTAATGGTCCTAGAGGCTTTTTTGTAGAGGACATTGAGCTGGACCTGTGTGTCAAATTTCAAGTCAATCAGACTTATGGTGTGAGGGGCGTGGCCTCCCCAAAAAGTCATTTTTAAGCCTTAATTACAGCGCCACCATGTGGCCGACTGGGCTCATATTTTAATAAAAGTTGATGCACATCATTTCCAATCAGTGGGCCAAGTTTCAGGTTTCTGGCTCATTCCAGCTCACGGGAATTTTAGCTCAAGCGGCAGACAACAAAAAATAATAATAATAATAATAAACCGGTACAATCTTAGAAGGGTTCTACCCCTTCGGGGTTAGAACCCTAAATATAGCCGCAAGCGGCAATTTGCGGGTTCTAACCTGTTCCGCCCCAAACCAGCCACCGTGACCCTCACCACCCAGCGTGACCCTCATCTGCCTTGGTGCAAGATGTTCCCCACCCTGTCCCCGAAAGCTCCGAGCGACACATACTCTTTCCAAGTCACACATTTCTTGAAATCGGCTTTTCAGCCAGCCTGCACGCTAATGACATTTGTGGTATACTTTCACACAGAGACTCCATTTGAACATCAAAACATACACCTATTGATGTGTATTTCAAAGTTTCAATAGGTATTTTAATGTTTAAGCAATCACAGATAATAATGGTTGTGTATGGGAGAGGCTGTAAAATAAAGACACAGATGTGAGTGTACTATTATGATTTGACCTAAATGAAGGTAAGTGAAAGTTCAGACAGGAAGACCATCTCTTTACTTAAGTATACCTCAAAGCCACTTCTCTGTTTTCCAAATTTGACCGTGCTGTGACACACAGACGATTGGCCGAACGGCTAATAATAATAATAATAATAATACACTAATAAATACACCAAGAAAAGGCAAAAACTGAGCCAAAAGTTCCAGTAACAAGAGGGTGATTGGCACATGCGAGCAACCTGTTGACGGCCAAATATCATAGCAAAAGCCTCTGGCAGGAAATAAATGAACCCGGTGTTTATTTTCTGAACTCACATGCTTGATGCAGGGAAATAAACCAAATTTCCACAACATGTCTCAGTAGATTGTAGTCTATCCATGAATCATTTTTGTTGTTGTTTTATTTTCTGACATTATCCCATGTGTATTTCATTTCTTGCATTTTCCCCAAATGTCATCAGTGTTTGTGGACGAAAGCATAATGTCTAATGAATATCACAGAATGAATGGGCTGTTTGACGGCCGTTTGTTTAGAGATACTTACATAGGCTAGGGCTTGATATGAAACAACTGGAATTCATTGTGTAGCACCATTTTTTGGGATGACATGATACATTCTTTGTGTGAGGACCAACAGGTGTTTCAAAGTAATTAATTGGTTCTACGCCAATCAGAAACACAACTCAAATTGAATTGTAGAATTGAATAATAGAGGAGGATGTGCGGAAATTTTCTCATAAGCCAAAGATGGGCCAGCGGAGAAATCTGGGAACCACTTTTTTGCTTTCACATAAGTCAATTGTACAGCTCTGCACTCTTTTGGAAATGGTCCAAAATTTTTAACTTCATAGATTAAACACTACAAACATGCTATTTTTTAATGCTAATGTTGTGGATAATTTATTTAATCCTAATATCTGACATTTTACTCATAGCAGATATTTGCATCCATATGTCAGTCAAACTACTTTTGTAGTAACACAAAATGGACACAAGGGGGCAATTGCAAAATTTGAGCTAGATCTCATTGTTGTTACTCAATATTTTCCTGGCCACATTTTACAGTAAAAGCCTGACAGGAAATGAATTGCTTTGGGTTCTGAGTGAAATCTGTTTTCTAAATTTGCAGAGGGTGTCTGATGAACAATGAATACAGGGACTCCATTTTGTTTTAACTACTTGTATTAACAGTTTCACACTGTAACTGAAATACATCCCATGTGAAAATATGGCAGTGTCAGTCATATGAGAAAAAAAAGTAATGTATTTTTTCAATGGAATGAGCTATATGAATATGAAATAATTAATACTTTTCTTATTATTAAAAGCATGAATTAGCACTATATTTGAAAAGTCATGAGTGTACATCCACATCAAGGCAACACAGCATTTCCACACCATTGCAATACATGTCTTTGTTTGGACAATGAATTACATGTAATGTCTTGTAATATCAAAGTAAACACCAAATATCGAAAACAGACATAATGTTGGTATATTGTTAAAAAAGAAAATGAAATAATAAAAACTTGATCACAAAAAAGAAAGAAAGCAGTCATCATTATAATATCAATAAAAAAGAACCTTTTGCAAATATACCAAAATACACATATTGTTGTTTGTGTGTGTCCTTAAGCATGAACATATATGGTTACTTGACAGATGTTATATATATATGTATATATATATATATATATATATATATATATACACATATATATATACATATGAATACAACCTGGCGTATCCAAATTTTCCCCTTACAAAAAAATTCAGTGTTCAAATAAAACATTCAAGATGTTGTATATCATGAGTCTATGTCCCAAAAAAGTGCTATTTATTTAGTAAATACAAAGTCTTTCAGCCAAACAGTTGCCTCCTGGTCTGCTGTGTGGAGGGTGGCCAGTTCTCAACTCAGTTGTTGGAGAGGGCAGGCTTCATGTCCACATGGTGTATGACATGGACCAAACAGGGGCACAATGTTGCTGAGGTTTGTAGTGCGGAGGTTGAAATATCCCATTTTGCACCAGCAAGCTTGCTGAGCAAGTTGTTACAAGAGTTCACCTTGGTTGCCGTTACTTTTAAATGATTCTTGAAGGAAAGGGTCCTGTCAAGGGTCACGTCAGTGCTGAATATATGATATTTGATTATTTTGAGCACGGACATGGTAGACCACACTAGACAACGTAATCATGAGTCCCTTTGTCTTTGCCCACAGTCCTGATGTTGCACATCATAATACTGGCTTGGGAAAGTCTGAAAGAAAACAGAAAACATTTGTAGAATTAGTAATTATGGCACATCTATGGGCAAGGTTGGTAAACAGGTTAACTGAGTCATGGCCTACCTTTTCCTGATTGAAGAAGCAATCCAGTAGTTTTACCAGGGCAAAATCCTGCATGTTGATTATTGTAGTGCAACAGGAGAATGGAAGTGCCCCAAGTAACGAGGAGGGCTTTCTGTACATAGTTGACGGTCTGCCAGGGAAGTTCCAGATGAATTTGGAGATGATGTCTGGGCTCCTAATAGATACAGACATGGCTATAATTTATGGAAACAATTTGAGGTAGATATAGGACATAGGATTAGGAATTGTAAGTGACATATTTAGCATGAAAAGCATGTGAATGTGATCAGTGTGTTAAAATGAGTTACTTACCTTTTTATGTGGCCTTGAACTTGTGATTGAAGGTATTCTGGACAACTTTAGCTTCATATGAGTCTTTGGATTAGGATGTGGTGTTCAAACAGGTGTAGGTTCCACAGCTTTTGATGGGGAATATTGGATGCTTCTCCACAGGTTCAGGTTTTTCTGTAAGAAAATAATTGTAATGAGGAGATATTTTGAGTCATATGTCATGATATAAAAGAGAAGGCAAAGCAGGTACAGAAAGAAAGAAAGAATGAATGATTGTTTTTGCATGAAACAAGTTAACTGTACTATATGAATTAACAGCCAGTCATACAAATAAGAAAGACATGATAAGTCAAATGATGGAGGTTTACCTGTTGAAGGAGAAGTAGTCTAGTTGCTGGATTGATATGGGATGCTGCCTCAGTGTGATAGTTCAGGACGTGTATGTATGCGTGCGTGTGTGTCTGTGTGTGTGTGTGTGTGTGTGTGCTTGTGTGTGTGGTAAGCATCCTCAAATATGAAAATGACAATAACAAGGGTAATATTAACAGTGGTGGAAAGAAAGGCTATAGAAAGTGCATTATGTTCCCGGGCATGGTAGGTGTCATATACTCGAAGCATCAGCAGTCTCGGATGTACAGGTGATCAGTTAAATTGATTTTGTCATTTGGTATTAAAACATGTACACATCAGTGTGTATTTCATTGCTGAGCATGTCTGCATTGGCATAATGGGAGACTCTATTTATCTTTAATTTGGATCCCCGCTAGCTCCAACAAAGTGGTCGCTAGTCTTTATGGGGTCCATTGGAGTCTCCCAAGGTATTTTCTTTTCAGCAGACTAATGCTCAATTTCTCCATCAAAAAATTAATATATAGTTTTTGATGCAAGAAAGAGAATAATACATAAAAGACAATCCCATTTTAAAAACATAGTATAATCTGTCCTAAAAATAAATTATGTTGAAATTATTTACAAAATGCATGTGCAAACTTGTGACAGACTTAGAGACAGATGAAAATGATAATGGCAACATTCAATAATGTGTACTACGAAGATAAATCTACAGAACTGCAATACGTACCATTTCATGATAGCTGTAATAAATTGGCAGCACATCCACAAGTATGTTAGCACCATCTTTCACATAAACATGATCAATTAAAGTGCCTTTGTCAGTTGTTGCTGTTTGTACATACTGGGTGTAATTTTGTACAGTGAAAAATCTCACCAGCTTACCGTTATCCAGTGCATTTTCATTAAAGTCTCCCATAATGATTTTCATGCCAGGGCATTGATCAATGAGGTCAATCAGTTGTTTTAGATGTTGACAAAAGATGGCAACAGGGTAACTCGCAGGTCTGTAAACAACAGCAGCAGTCAAGTTAATGCTCTTCACTTGAAATATCAGACATTCAATATTGTAGCATTTTGTAGGCCATATTTGAACATCTTTTGTCACTGAATGATATATTCCAACTCCACCATGAGAGTCTTGTTTCAAGTGTTGCAACTGTGTATGAGTGCTGTCATAACTTTGACCTCGAGAAACGTGTGTGAACTGGAAGCCTGTAAGACAAGGCTGCTGTGGTGGGTCATCAACTCCTAACCATGTCTCTGTAAGGCAAATGCAATCAGCATTATTCATTAGAGTGTTAGTTTCAACATCTGGAAAGTGAGCTTTAAGACTTTGAGTGTTGTGCAATATGATGGTGAAAGCAGATCGTGAGGTGTTGGTGGAAGAGAGAGGTGGTATAAATGGCTGCATTTTGCCAGTTGCTTCTGATACTTTTGCATTGCAATAAATGGCAGATTCTTTAAAGTCCTCAATTGTTAAGCCACTTAGACTTGTGACACGACTTAGAGCGACATATGCTTGTCCAGAGGAAAAAATCTTTTTGAGAGACACAACAACTCTGTCAATGGTTAAGCCTTGTACTTTGTGGATAGTGCATGCCCATGCCAACCTTATTGGATATTGTCTGCGTAAGCCTCCGTTACGGGTAACATGTTCTTCCTCAGGTTCTAGGATGGTTATCGTTCTCCCTTCAGGGTCAATGGTGCGTGTTTTTGCCCGCTGTTTTTGACCAACCCTGGGGTCATCAAATGCCACGTGGATGGAAGTTGGGAAATTTTGCTCATTGTCTTCACTATCTTGATTGGCATTCACCATTTTTGCAATAGTTCCAAAAGCACCGTTTACGAGTCCATCAGACACATCGATGTTTTTCAGCAACATGATACGAGCTCCTATTCCTACATGGATGTATTTCTGGAGACAAGTATTATAAACCTTGTGATGATGGCCATCCTTTATCTGAAGTCTTCCTGTCTCAGCATTTCTCTCATAATCACGTGCTTTTATGGTGACAGACTCTGGACAGGTCACATTTAAGCGTTTCAGGTTATAATCATCAACCTCTTTATTTGTAGCATAAATGTGCAATGCGTCGTTGTCTTCTCCAGTTTCACAACTTTTAAGCATTTCAACATCAGGGTCTCGAAGAGGTGTGTCCTTTGCACGAGTGCGTATGCGATTCAAGGCATGAGCAAAGTCTGAGTCCTTTTGCCTGACTACTTGAGTCAGCTCAGCAATATGGAATTCATCCTCCCATAGGTTTATGTACTTGAAGTCATTGTACAAAGCAGAACCTTTCACTGGGGGCAACTGATAAAAGTCTCCGACTGCAAGAATACACACCTTAGCAAATGCGGTGTTGTCACCTGGTTGCTTGATTTGTCTCAATCTTCCATGTACATATGTTAAAAGTCTGTGGTCAACCATAGATATTTCATCGATGATCAATATTTCAAGGTTTCCTAGTTTTGCACGCAAAGAGTTTATTTTTTCTTCTGTCAAGTTTTTGATGGGTAGGGACAGGTCTGTTCCGATTGAAAATGTATTATGTATAGTATTTGCATTTATGTTGTAGGCAGCTACACCCGTCGGGGCTGTTAGTACAACAGTAGTGGCATCTGGTTGATCAGGATGGAGTCTTTTGAGAATTTTAGTTGACTCATAATAAATAGCCTTGATCAAATGGCTTTTGCCTGTTCCTGCTCCACCGGTAATGAATACTTTTAGGGGCTGAGGATTCTCACCATTGACTTTCTGCAAACACCACTGTCGAACTTTGTAGAAAACTGCAGACTGCTCCTCATTCAAAGATCGTAACAACTGTAAAGCATCAGCTCTTGTCATTTGAGTTCCATTAGCTTCTACTGTGTAAACAGATTGTTTATTTGGCTGTAGATCTGGGATGTTATCATTACTGCACTGTTCATCATTTGTGTCACTGGTGTCTTCCTCTGTTAATTTTTGACATTCCAGTCTTTCAAGCTCAGCTTGTGGGCAAATCTGTGACCACGCATCTTCCAGTTCCCCATTTTCTTTCAACATCTTTTCCGCTTCATCTATTTGGTCAGCTTCTTTCTCAAACAGAGCACGGTTTCTACCCACTATAGATTTGACATTCTCCAATGTGTCGTTCTCATTGTTCACAGCACCATGGTCATAAAAGTCTTTGTATGTTTCAAACTGTGCAGGTTTCAGTTGGCAGTCCAAATAATGGGGCAAAAATAGTTGCAGTATGCTGTGGTGGTAGGCTTCAGATTGCTTCAGTGGTGACAATCTTGGATAACGGATCACAGCAGGTTTCTCTTCATTTGTTCTTTTGGTAACAAAGCCAAACTTATTTTTCAACTGGATCACATTACTATTATCACCTTTGGGGATCTGTGATTTAGGAAGAGCTCTGTACTCTGAGGCAAATGTTGCAAGGCACATGTTTAGAAATGGTGGCGTGTCTGGTCTGTTTTTGTATCGGTCCACAATGTTTTTCATCCATAAATGCTGGTCGTCAGTCTGACTGTTATCATTTTGCTGTTTAAGTTGACTCAACGGTACACTCATTCTAACAGGATGTTCACCAGTTGGTATGAACTGTGTGCCACGTGAACAGTGTTTGAGTGGTAGGCCCGTTAATCTGTAACAACATTCTTGTGCTGAAACTTGTCGGCTTTGCAAGAAAACTGTGCCAATTTTTTTCATTGACTCCTTGGCCTCTAAATTTCCATTCATGGCCTCCTTTTGAGCCTGATCAAGCAGCAGTCCCATTTCTCGTTCACTTTTGAGGGCATATGAAATAATGTACACGACACATGAATATGCATCAACAACAAACTGAATGTCCATGTTTGCTCGCCAGCAGCGAAGTAGATCAGGATTGTACTGGTTTAGCCAAACATCTTGTGGTTTCCGTTGTAGTACGATGCTCGTCCTTTTGGTAAGCTGACAATTTGCTTTCTGAAACAATTCTTGTGATATGCCAAAATATTCAAAAAATTGCTCAGCAGAGTGGAACTTTTGTCTTTGTTCACAGTTTGAGAGTACAGTTTTCATTTGTTCAAACAGTTTCTCCACGCTTTCATTTTCCATGACAACTGGGCGGAAAAGAATTTCCCCTTCACGTGTTTCAGAGCCAGTTTCTTGTTGTTCCTTAAATTCTGCATCAACACCTGGTCTGGTGATAAATGTGCGCTCTGAGACAGGTCTTGGAAAGTTGAATCTGCAATGTATTTCTCCTTTCTTCTTCTTTGCATTGTTTTTGTCACAAGATTTTGCATGGTATTCACTATGTTTCTGCACATCAATTAAATCCAACAGGTCCGGATCAGATGGCATTTGACACGTGACATATTTATCACAGAACTCTACAACTTCTGCATCAGAGTCTTTGTCTATTTTTGGAGCTTTGTCAACCCAAAATACCGCGTGTATGTGGGGCGAGCCACGCATCTGAAACTCCACTCGATAAAAGTAGTCTGTGATCTTGCCTATTGGTGCTGCAGGGCTCTGGATAACATCTCTTAGGAAGCAATGCCATCGGTAGTCAAACATCCTGGCTGCAGTTACTGGATTGTGTTTTAATAATGCGCATTTGTCTAGCCATGAAAGGTCTTCCAGGTTCACTTGTTTACGTTCTTGCCTTAGCATAGCATTCAGCATTTCAGGCCATCTCATGTCAGCAGAGCTAAATGAACAGAACCATGTAGGAATACCAAGCTGTCTTATCATTGCAAACACATCTTTCTGTGCTGCTTGCCAAAATGGAGGTGTTCCTCTGATAGGCCTGAGAAATTTGTAACCCTCATCAAAGTGCAGAATTTTTTTCAAAGATTCCAGGTCTGTAAGCATGTCTGTGGTAACCTTTTCCTTCAAACCTTTATCTGTTCCTTTTCTCATTGCTATTGACACATTTGACAGTATTTGATTCAGTTCTGACATATATTGAGCATAGAATAAATAGTCAGTGTTTTGAGCAAAACGGCCATCTGCATTAAGTATGCGTTGATTGAAATATTTGCATAGTGTTATTCTTTCTGGGCGCTCATCGTGAAAAGTAGGCGCTCCTTTGGGAAATAAGACTGGGAAACATTTGGGTTCATTTGTGCCATCAGACAACAGTCTAATTGGAGAATTCTCTTCTGCTGGGGCAATGGATAAAATGCCATCAAAATGCTGATCTAGTATCTCTTGACCCAAATCCACAGGTTGCAAACAAGAGGATGCAAACATCCCATGCTGGTCTTTAATGTGTGAAAAATCTTGTATTTCTGGTGCATCATCATCGTCAACTTTTTCATTACTTTCAGTCATCTCATCTTCAATTGTTTCATTCTCTGTTTCCTCTAATGTGTTGATCCAGTTTGGGTTGATACTCACATCCTTGTACCATGTATTGTTGAGTATTAGATAATTCAGACCACTTTTGATTTTTGCAGTATCCACATGCATGTCTTGATAGTGTCCTTTGTAGGTCAATTTACGTTTCAGTTTCATCCTCACCAATTTATCCTCACTTTCATCCCTTGGCAAAATGCTGGTCACGTGCGACAGATTGGATGGCACACACACAGTTGGTCCTTGCACAGAGTTCTGGCCTCCCTTCTTCAACGGTATGAATCGGACAAAGGGAATGTGCAGAGAAATGAGGTGTTGTTCCAACTCATTGAGACATTCTAGCTCAGGTGGAATGGGTTTCAAATGCAAGTTGTTAGCAACACTCTGGGCAGGCACTTTGCCCTTGAGAAGATGCCTATCACATGTATGACAGATCCACAATTTGGAAAAAGCCTCATCTTGAAAACTGCAAGTTTTTCCACATAATTTATCACATACATGCAAATATGTACTTGTTATACATTTATCAGCAAGTGCGTTGCCATCAGAACCCACAGCAGAATATTTGTTTTTCATACAGCCTTTGACTTGGTACCTGAAGAGAAGTCTGTGGCAACAACAGCAGACATATTCGGGGCCATTCTTTACTGTTTTATGGAAATCCTCTATGACACAAGTAATGTCAAATTTCCTGTCCTTTTGCTTTTGAACACTGGCACGTTTTTTACTTTTAATTGCATCTCTGAATTTTTCATCAGTGTGATACTTCTGCATTGTTGCCTCACATAATTGTTTCTTCAGATCTGGTGTATTTGCATATCTGTTTTTACTCTGGTCACGAACACTTTGCTGAAACACATGGTCAGAAGCATATTTTTTCTTGCTGTGGTCACGAACACTTTGCTGAAACACATGGTCAGAAGCATATCTTTTCTTGCTGTGGTCACGAACACTTTGCTGAAACACATGGTCAGAAGCATATCTTTTCTTGCTGTGGTCACGAACACTTTGCTGAAACACATGGTCAGAAGCATATCTTTTCTTGCTGTGGTCACGAACACTTTGCTGAAACACATCGTCAGAAGCATATCTTTTCTTGCTGTGGTCACGAACACTTTGCTGAAACACATGGTCAGAAGCATATCTTTTCTTGCTGTGGTCACGAACACGTTGCTGAAACACATGGTCAGAAGCATATCTTTTCTTACTCTGCTCACAAACATGCTGTTGAAACACTTCGTTAGAAGCATATCTTTTCTTACTACGCTCACAAGTATGGTGTTTATACTCCAAGTCTGTATAGTACTTTTTGTGACTTGCATTCCTAGTGGAATTTCTGTATTGCTCATTTGTTGCATATTTTTTTCTTTCTCTTTCTAGATGATTAGCTTTTGTTGTGACATACATTGCTTTTCTCTTCTTTGAAATCTCCTCTTTGTTCGCTGCATAGGTTTCCTCCAAAGCCTTCAACTTCCTCTTTCTTGACCAACGATCTGCATGATATAGTTCTTTCTTTGTATTTCCATCTGAACTTTGTTCATCTTGACCGCCCTGTTTGTCAAATGAGGCACATATGGAGTCGTTGTGTGCATCCTTTACACATGTCACAACATCATAATGATTCCCATCCTTGTGATTCAGGTAAATGGCCTCAGCACTTCTGTTTCCTGCTTGATGGTTACCTGGTATGTGAATGCATGGGTAATGATTCCATCTGTCTGCATTAAATGTGTATATGTCAACCTGCAGTAGGTTAGCAGCTGCCCAGATTTCAATCTCAGTGGCAAATATACCTGAGCATTTCATGTTTGAACTGTTAAGATGATCTGGAATAGAGGAACGGCCAGCTCTCAAGTACTTGTGGAATTCTGCTGCATTTGTTTCCAGGTGCTGAACGATTCCCCGGCGCAATTTCATGTGTCCATTCTCACTTCCTGAAATGGCATAGGATAAAGCTCGAAAGAAACAATTGCCATCACCTGCAATTGATTTAGTTTCACAGACTCTTCCCATAGCTGGCATTCCCTGAGGTGGCAGCTGCTTTGTATTCTCATTTCTCACACCCATCTGTGAACAAAGTCTTCCTTTTGTCACTGCACTCAGTGGCTTGTATGGAAATGACATCTTGGATACATTTGTTATCTCAACATCTGTATTTGTATCAGTGTCATTGCCATGTGATGTGTTCATAGCGCTTACTGGTTGTGGGCTGTTTGCAATTATCTGCACATCAGAATTAGTTACTTCAAAGGAATCTCTCTTGTTTTTGGTTATATGTTCATACAAGGAGTTGGTGCATGTAGCTGGTGTTTTACCGGTATGTTCTCCCTTTAACACAGCACTGTAAAGTGGTCTCTGTATTTGGCTTTTGTTGACATTGCTGTCTGTTACATTGTCTACCTTGGTGGTTGGCATGTCGCAATGTTGCACCTTGTCGCCAGTGATTCTCACCGTGACTCCTCTGACCTCAAATGGCATGTCTTCAAATGTGCGGAAATAAGGAACCAGTTGTTGTGCCAGCTTCTCCAGGTGCTCATACAGCGCTCTGTAGTCGGAGTGATAAACAACCACAGCTTTACCTGTCTTTCCATCCACATGACCTTGACTGTTGCGTTTGTGAGGATCAAATACAGCAAAATGGCCGCACTGCTTGACAACCACACATGTGTTACTACCAAAAGTGACAAAGCAGGCATCATGATCCATCAGTGCTCTTTGGATTGCTATGTCCAGTGGTACATTAATATCTCTCATATCTGAATCATCAGGCTCATCAAAAACACCAACCGCACCACTGAAAGCTGGACCCCAATTTATTGAGAAGTGTGCATCTTTCATTACATATGCATTTGGTAACTCATCAAGAAGCAGATATCCACTTTTCCCACTTATTTGACCACCATCTTTAAGAGTAGTGTACAACTTGTTGCCTTCATTAAGAACAGTGTCAACATCATTACTCTTCCTGTCATTACTCCAGGTTGTTATGCTTTTCAACTCATTCATCATCACTGCTGCTAAACTGTTAGCTACACACTGTTTACCTGCATTATCCCCAAATTGGTAGTGGAGCTGTGAGAATGACCCTTGTACAAAAAACTTTACAGGTGCTTGGGCCATACTGGTTTCAGCAGGAGCACTTTCATCAGGATGGTTTTCTGCAAGCTTGGATTCAGCAGGAGGCGCCTCAACAGCTTCGGTCATGGTGGCAGGGACATGCATTTCAACACACTGCTTATGGACAGGAATATCAGACATGTGATTATTCTGTTCAGGAACATTGCCAGAGTTGGGCAGAGATTGAGCAGAGGGAGGCAGAGAGTGATCAGAGACAGGCAGAGGTTGTTCAGAGGTTTTCAGAGGTTTTTCAGGGTTTTTTTCAGAGGTTTTTTCAGAGGTTTTTTCAGAGTTTTTCATTGTTTCATCAGAGTTTTGCGCTTTTTCAGCATATTTCAGAGTTTTGTCAGAGTTTTGCGCTTTTTCAGCATATTTCAGAGTATTCTCAGAGTTTTTGCTCGCTATCACAGCGTACTGGTGGGGATGGATTTCTCCAGTGCCCAAGCCAGGGTCATCGGGGGGAGGCGGGACACTGGACTGCTTGCGGGCAGCCCAGGTCTTCCTCATGTGCTCAGCACGACGGTTCACCTTGCGTGGCATCTGAAAGACACATGGACAAAGCAACCAATTATTTATTACAATATTTCTATTCCCACATCATTACTCATAAGTGTGACTCTGAATTCACTTGCAATCAGTGTGATTCAACATTATTTCTTTTTTTTTATTTACATGTTGTTGATGACAATACAATGACAGTGGGAACAAACAAGATGAATCATCCCATGGGTACTTGTATGCGTGTCTGTTCTTGATACATGCTTGGGGAAAAAGTGAGGTATATGCATAATAGCACAATACAATATGATTTAATAATATAACTATGTAATGTACTATGATATAATGTAATATAGTATAACAGCCTAGTACACTGTGATCTAATAGAACATGATATGGTTTAAATGTTCAACGAGCCGACATGAAAACTCATGAATTCATCCACTAGGTCAAGAAATTATGTTCGTCAATGACATTAATTTATAGAGTAAAGGAAATGTGTAGTATCAGACAACACAAAACCACGATAGCTCATTTTATCGATATATAAAACACTGTTGACTTCATCAGCATCACAAGCTTAATCACTTTCTAGATGTGTGATCACTATGGATATTAATCAACAACCTACACGATGTACTTCACTCATATAGTAAGGATGGACAAAACATTGAATTACAAACCATAGCACTGCAATGTTGTGTATGAAGTACTTGTGTTATGTACTTTTTACTACCCTACATGCATCTTACATCTTTAGTTATTACTAGTTGTTTTCCACTTACAACAATTCTTTACCAATCTTTAATATGTGCCTTTCAATTTAAATCTTTCTCATAAAATGAAGGATCAAGTGATCCTTCCAGGGTGGCTGTGAGGGGACGATGGGTCATCCATTTTCACATGATTGGGGGTTAAAGTCCTGGATCCTCCTGTCCACATGTTGAGGTTAACACTCAAAAAACACTGAACCTTAAATACCTCCTGATGGTTAATCAGCCCCTATCATGGTAACCTGCTTTCATCAATGTGTAAATGTGTATCTAAATGATACACAAAATGATTAAATTTTATGGGTAATAGTGCTCAATAACCTTAACACGTTGACAAAGCTGCCTTACATCTTATGCTAAATAAATTATTCAACCTCTTCATTTGAATTGGCATGAAAACCAGGCTGTTTTGGGGAGCTCCGAAAAGTTTGGCTTCTTAGAACAGGCATGCCACCCCCCATCAATCATAGAATCTGCTTTGCAATATTTTTCTACAACTTACACTATGGTGTGATAATTTAAACTCTCAAAAAAACTTGAATTTTTCATTAAGTACATTCTGATAAGACTAAAATACTTTTACTCAGGTCAGGTATTACTACTTTTAAGAGTATAGGAACCCTTCTTTCACCACCATTCATACATACCTGTATGTTTGTTGAGGCAAGTTTTCAGATCACAATGTTGATAGAAGATACCCATGGAAAAAGAAAATGAACTAATCAGTGACATGCAATAGGGATGAAGAAGGGCAGTTATCATTTTGTCAGTTGCTGCATACTTGTGTGACATGCACAAGATATATACACACATCTCCTTCTTGGCATTTGTAGTTACAAACTTGAAGTCCTTTGATGCTCATTAATTATTAACATGAGTAACACAGACAACCGGCACTCATAAGGCCTCTTAAGTTTTTAATCCAGGCAGCAGCACAAAGATGTGTTTCACTCTCTGGATTTGAAACTGCATAAGTTATGGTGTGGTCTGTGGATTAGCAATTTTGCTCCTGAAATGCCTTATACCAGAGCCCACACATTAAATTGGCATGCTAATCATTTCAAAAAGAGCATATTTAGTTTAGGGCTCTTTAAGATCATAAGAACCCTTCTTTCACCACCATTCATACATACCTCTAAGTTTGTTGAAGCAAGTTTTCAGACCATGATGTTGATAGAAGATACCCATGGAAAGAGAAAATGAACCAATCATTGACAGACAAAACCTGCATCAATACATGCTCATGTGACATGATGCACAACTGAAAAAATTAAACAGCATGAGAAACAGTAACATTTTAATCACACCACATTCAAGAAGACTGATTAAAACATGTTGACACAAAAGTGACAAGCACAATCAATGCTGATTACGCATAATCATATTAATGTAATTATAATGTATTATAATTTAAGTATAAACTGAATGTGTAATGATTTGGGGAAATAGCACATATTGATATTATTTGTTAGTATGAGTTAAGCCATTCCCTATTGGAACAAACATTTTGCCACTTACTTACATTGTTTATTTACCATTAATAAGTAAAAGGCACAATAACATAAGTGGGTATCTATTATAAAATGCTGACATCTTAATATTCTAATTCAACAAAGAGTTAATATTTCCCTCTCAAGTGTATTTGGAACTGTATGTTTTTTTTCTAAATAACCGAGCAAAAACCTTATCAAGCTAACTGAATAATACTGATGGTTTCTGGCATAGCTTGTTTCTCTGCCACCGTCCGTTACACTGTAGATGACGCTCTTCTGCTCGCGGAGGGGGGGGGGGGCGCGCTAATGCTACTGCTTTATCCACAGCTGCCTTGCTAAGTGAAGCTATTGGGCTGACTGAGGGATAGCGATGCTGTGGCTAAAAAGGCAGCTTCACAGGCGAAGACGCTCGGTTCGCAGGGCGTATGCATAGCGATACTACCGCTAGCACGTAAGCTAATGCTACGGTTAGCACGTAAGCTAATGCTACGGTTAGCACGTAAGCTAACGCTACGGTTAGCACGTAAGATAAAGCTAGGTTAGCACCGAAGCTAATGCTATCGCTAATAAACGCAGTCAAAGGCAGTCGTACATGTTAAAACTGCGGTCTTTACAACTGCGTTGGTTTACTTAAGTGTCATCACATACACACCATAAACACACTCCGTTATCATATAGGTGGCTTCCAGCGATTTTTGTCAAGCATGGTTAAATGTATAATCTTGTGAGAGCAAAGACGGCCATGTGCGACTTACCTCTTCGAAGTCAAGTCAGAAAAGGAAGTTCATTGGACTGTAGCCACAGGTTATCCAGACCACACGTGACTGTTAATAAACTGTAAATAAAACTTTATTTATAAAATCTTTCTTCCTTTCTTTCTTCCTTTCTTTCTTTCTTTAAGTTCAACTTAAAATATTAAATACTAAAACATTGCCTTAGTCAATAGTATAATGAACAAATTATATCAGGATTTGGAGCCTTTTTACTTTCAAGTTACATTTTGTATTTCTTATAATTTTTTATTTAATTAGTCAAATTAGATTAATTGGATAGAAGACTACTAGTACTACTAATACTACTACTACTACTACTACTACTACTACTAATAATAATAATAATAATAATAATTAATAATAATAATAATTTATTGTGGGAAAAACTTACATTTAATCACTCAAAAAGATTATTCCACAGATAATTTTAGTAGCAGAACATGTCAAAATAAATGTTGTAAGGGTTTTGTTTGTTGGTCAAAAAACAGCATAGTTCATCTTGATAACATCCAAAAACTGTCTGTTCTCAATTTTTCTGTGGAATCTCCTAATTACAGTGGTTATTGTAGCAAAAGTAGCGAAATGGCTGAGTAGATTTTTGGGAAAAACATAAACCCTCAAAAGACGAATGTTGCACTGATGCAATGTTTGCACGTGTTTGACAAAACATCAAACAACTTCTAAACCGTTTATGATAGAGACAAGCTGCAAGCGGCATTTGATTCGCCGGATTCTCCGCTTTCCAAGGGTCCTTGAATGTTGCATCTGCGACCGGAAGTATCGGCACAGAGTCCGTGTATTTCCGAGGTACTGAAACAGAGCTAACCAAGCATAACACCGACGCTAGATCGCACGCGGTATCGACGCGACGCTTGCACATGTCTCACAAAACATCAACAAAACATGACAACTTCCGAACCGTTTATGATAGAAACGAGCTATAAACAGCATCTGAATCGTGAGATTCTCTGCTTTCCGAGGGTCCCTGAACTATGCCTTTTTGACAACAAAGCCTGTGTGTAATCACGTGATTATCATGTGACGCCAGAGGCACGGGAGTGAGATAATCCTCTGCTGGCCTCACCATCATTATTGTTATTATTATTATTGTTATTATCATCATTAATATTATTATTTCATCTTTTATAATAATTATTGTGACTATTCTGAAGCACTTTGTTACCTGTTTGTTATTTGTTTTATTATTACTATCATCATTATGATGAATCATTTGTCTTCAGAAAGTTGCCATTTCAAGACAAAAAAAATAAAAAATTCTGGTCTTCCATTTATCAACAGATTGGCCATTTTCCAACATGAATAAAACTCTTCTATGAGAGCCAAAGTCATTTAAGTCATTAATTATTGTTGGTATATGAACATGTTGACAAAATCTACATTTATTTTTCCTGTTAGTTGCTGATGTTTAGTATATTGTGTGTGTATATTAGGTCTTTAGTGGTAAAGTCCGCCTCAATTAGCTGTAACTCACAGAAGAAAAAGGGTATTTGCACAAAACTTCATATGTAGCTTCAAAACACTGAAGTACAACTTTTCACATTGAAAAAAAAACTACCCTGGTTGACTGAGATATTCAACAAAACAAGTTTTCTTTACTGGGCGATTTTATTTTTTTGTGAAATATGGCATGCTCATTCAAAGGTCATGCATAAATGTGATTTTACACTGCATCACATAAAATGGTAGATTTTCCTGAATATGGTGTATAATACTTGGTACTACCTCAAAAAATAAGCTCAATATGGACAAAATATAGAACTATTTCCAGGCATTTTTAGGTTGGGTTAGTCTTTTAAGAGCTGCACCCAAACAATGTAATGTCAGCAGCAAGTCTAGGAGAGCTGTGGTCTATGACACTGTTGTGTTCATATGGCGCCCCCTGATGGAGAATATTTAGATAATCCACGATGTGGCGAATATAGGATACATGAACAGGAAACGTGCGATAATTTCAACTGTGGTATGCCAAATCACAAAGAAGAGCTATGTGTACTATATGACAGAATTGTGCAGGGTCTGAATGAGGCTAGTAAACCACTCATTCAGAGAAAAGCAAAGAAGTGCAGCTTCAGGCCAGGCTGGAATGAGCATGTGGATGAACTCCACCAGCAAGCCAGAGAAGCTTTTAAAAATTGGTTTATTGCTGGTAAATCAAGGCATGGACCTGAGTGTGAAATTAAAAAGAAAGCTGTTGCTAGGTTCAAATATGGAGTACATTATATTAAGAGGAATGAACTGACTCTGAGAGCAAATGCATTGGCTAGGAAGATGCAACAAAATGATGTTAACGATTTTTGGAATGAAGTCAAGATTATGAATCATAGTAAAATACCTTTGTCCTCCAGTATGGACGGGGTAAGTGGCAGTGTAAATATTATGGAATTATGGAGAAGACATTGCATGGAGCTTTTTAACTGTGTTAAAAGTGATGTTTTTACTGTTGGCGATGTATCTCATGATAATGTGGTCATAAGGCCTGATGATATAAGTTACGCAATTGGGAAATTGGCTTTAAACAAATCCTGTGGCCTTCATCTGATCTCTGCAGAGCATTTGAAATTTTCATAAATTTCACATGAAATTTTGAGTGTGCCTGATGCTCACTGCCAACTAGTATCCCCATACCAATATGCTAATTATTAATAGCAGTAAATGTATCACTGTGTGTCTGTGTGTATGTTCACGCACTGTCGTGCATTTGTGTATGTGTGAGTGTGTTTGTCTGTCTGCGTGTATGTCCACTTACAGATAGAAAAAACAGCTTAATTAAACAGCTAAAAAAGACTGCAGTCTAAAATGTCCAAGATGGACACAGAAAGACAGTGACAGACAGACCCAGACAGGCAGACTAACACATATGTAATTGCCTCTGTATGATGAGGCTTTAACTACAAAGAAGTCAGGTTGCTGAAATAGGCCCTTTCAAATTTGACTGTGCTGTGACACACAGACGATTGGCCGAACGGCTGGAGTCGATTCAGCCAATCACCGGTCGGCAATGGCACAGTCATATTTAAATACACCGAGAAAAGGCAGAAACTGAGCCAAAAGTTCCTCTCAAACTCCAACTGTTTAATGAAAAATCGTAAGTGCTACAGCTACAAAAAGCACACCGTCGGCGAGAGGACGGGATGCGGATCGCAACGGTGTAAATTTCATTTCTGTGGTGTGAAAAATGAGGCCAGAGCCACGATGGACATAACTGGAAGGGTCTGCTTTCTTCCAGAAGTTTGGGCTCTCCCTTAACATGGGAGCAAATGGGGCAGGCGGTCGGACTTGTTGTCGTTTCAGACCACCTGCGGCCAAAACCCTAAATCCGTTTTCTTCAGCGGTCACACCTCTGCGACCGGAACGGCTTTTCCTACAATTTGGTGTACAATTTGTGTATGTAGAGTGAACGATGTGGCCGCACTGGCGAGTTTAAGAGAAAATTTCTTGATGATTTCAGAGGTGCTGTGCACTCTAGCGATGACATCACCCACTCTAAGTTGCAACATTCCACGCAATACACACCCATTATAAATTCTGAGAAGGGCTGAAAATTTCATGATTTTTAAACAGCTGGTGTAGAAAAACTAAAAGAGATATGGAAAATACGAATCGGTCACTGAAAGTCGACGGCAATGTCAACCTTTCAGAGTTGGAATGGAGTTTCTACGTGAATGTATGAGTTGGTGAAGCGTGGGTGAAGATGAGTGAGTTTGAAGGATTTTCTCATCCACTTCCATTATAACCAAGTTTCAGAAAACACTGAATATTTTGGAAAGTTTGAATGGTATTGAAAAGTTGAATCACATGTGAAAAGTCAAGGAATTGCCGAACATTTTCCAGTTTGAATGGAGTTTCTAGCTGAAAGTATGAATCGGTAGTTACCGTTTGAAAAAAGGTGATTTTTGAAGATTCCTTCATTCATTTTCAATGGGAAAACGGTTTGGGGAAAAACGGGATATATCTGGGAATGGCGGTGGCGCCCCCTATGTGCCAATCTCAAAATCTTTTTTAGGGTGTGCGTCCAAGTCTCATTGTGGACCTACCCACCAAGATTGGTGAGGATAGGTCAAAGGGTGTGGGAGTTATGGCCGATCGATTCTAAGCTCCGCCCACAGCGAAGATTCATCGGTCCGTGGCGGCCGTGTTTTTTGACCAATCTGGCTCATTTGTAATAGAAATGTGTCTGGTCATCCCCCAAAGCCGTGTACCAAATTTGGTGTCGATGGAGTCAAAACTGTAAAAGTTTATGTCATTTTACTGTTTTTAACATTATTAAAAATTAGCAAAAATTCTGTAAGGGCGGCATTCATGGTGCAAGAGGCTTTTTTGTAGAGGATAATCGGGAGGACGTGTGTGTAAAATTTCAAGTCAATAGCACTTGCGGTGCGGCGGGCAGAGCCTTTCAAACTTAAACTCTATGTTATAGCGCCCCCATCAGGCCGATTGGGACCAATTTTTTTGAGCAATATTTGGATGTCATTTATAGTCCATGTACCAAGTTTCATGTCCCTAGGTCCTTCCAGCTGGTCATAAATTAATAATGACGAATAGGCCACGCCCACTTGCACCTATCAACATGGCACTCAAGATATTAGTTAATAGCCACCCCTAGAGCATGCATACCAAATTTGGTGAAATTCCATCCAACGGTCTTTGAGATACAGATGTGCTCATTTATAGCGCCCCCTATAGGCTGAGCTAAAAATGCTTTGGTAGACAGCTGCCAAGTCTCATTGTGGACCTATCCACCAAGTTTGGTGATGATAGGTCAAAGGGTGTGGGAGTTATGGCCAATCAATTCTAAGCTCCGCCCACAGCGAAGATTCATTGGTCCGTGGCGGCCGTGTTTTTTGATCAATCTGGCTCATTTGTAATAGAAATGTGCCTCGTCATCCCCCAAAGCTCTGTACCAAATTTGGTGTTGATGGAGTCAAAATTGTAAAAGTTTATGTCATTTTACTGTTTTTCAAATTATGCAAATTAGCAAAAAATCTAGTATGACGGACCTTTATGGTCCTAGAGGCTTTTTTGGAGAGGACATTGAGCTGGACCTGTGTGTCAAATTTCAAGTCAATCAGACTTATGGTGTGAGGGGCGTGGCCTCCCCAAAAAGTCATTTTTAAGCCTTAATTACAGCGCCACCATGTGGCCGACTGGGCTCATGTTTTAATAAAAGTTGATGCACATCATTTCCAATCAGTGGGCCAAGTTTCAGGTTTCTGGCTCATTCCAGCTCACGGGAATTTTAGCTCAAGCGGCAGACAACAAAAAATAATAATAATAATAATAATAATAATAATAAACCGGTACAATCTTAGAAGGGTTCTACCCCTTCGGGGTTAGAACCCTAATAATAATAAATATAGCCGCAAGCGGCAATTTGCGGGTTCTAACCTGTTCCGCCCCAAACCAGCCACCGTGACCCTCACCACCCAGCGTGACCCTCATCTGCCGTAGTGCAAGAGGTTCCCCACCCTGTCCCCGAAAGCTCCAAGCAACACATACTCTTTCCAAGTCACACATTTCTTGAAATCGGCTTTTCAGCCAGCCTACACGCTAATGACATTTGTGGTATACTTTCACACAGAGACTCCATTTGAACATCAAAACATACATTGAAATTGTACCTATTGATGTGTATTTCAAAGTTTCAATAGGTATTTTAATGTTTAAGCAATTGCAGTTCCACGATCATGATAATTTTGGGAGAAATGTGGAGATAATAATGGTTGTGTATGGGAGAGGCTGTAAAATATTCTGTAAGGCTAAAGACATAGATGTTGAGTGTACTATTATGATTTGACCTAAATGAAGGTAAGTGAAAGTTCAGACAGGAAGACCGTCTCTTTAATTAAGTATACCTCAAAGCCACTTCTCTGTTTTCCAAATTTGACCGTGCTGTGACACACAGACGATTGGCCGAACGGCTGGAGTCGATTCAGCCAATCGCCGGTCGGCAATGGCACAGTCATATTTAAATACACCGAGAAAAGGCAGAAACTGAGCCAAAAGTTCCTCTCAAACTCCAACTGTTTCAACTGTGCTGTGACACACAGACGATTGGCCAAACGGCTGGAGTCGATTCAGCCAATCACCGGTCGGCAATGGCACAGTCATATTTAAATACACAGAGAAATGCAGAAACTGAGCCAAAAGTTCCTCTCAAACTCCAACTGTTTAATGAAAAACCGTAAGTGCTACAGCTACAAAAAGCACACCGTCGGGGAGAGGACGAGATGCGGATCGCAAAGGTGTAAATTTCATTTCTGTGGTGTGAAAAATGAGGCCAGAGCCACGATGGACATAACTGGAACGGTCTGCTTTCTTCCAGAAATTTGGGCTCTCGCTTAACATGGGAGCGAATGGGGCAGGTGGTCGGACTTGTTGTTGTTTCAGACCACCTGCAGCCAAAACCCTAAATACCTCAAAGCCACTTCTCTGTTTTCCCACTATCCTCTTGCTCCACCCTTCTTCACATAATTCAACAAGTCACAGTCTGCCATCCTCTCTCTCTCCTCTATCAATCAGTCATTAGCTGTCAAATTTCCTCTCTCCAATTACTCGAGTAATCAAATAAGAAATATTGTTCTGCATTTTTTTCTATTACATTACTTTTACTTTATTTAATAACAATGGTAATATACAAAAGAAAAGATAAGACAGGTCTATTAAATGAACAACTATAAATTGCTAAAGTAAAAATACTCAGCATAGTAACTTTACTTTTAATGTAGATTTACTTTTACTGTATTTACTTTATTTTAGCACAAAGGTAAAAGTAAAGGTAGTAATGTCTGCAGAAACCACAAACAGAAGAGTGAACTAACTCTTTTAACTGAAACGGTCACCAGAATGTTTTGTTCACATGTTAAAATCACAACATTTTTCTTCTGAGCAGGACAGACACTCCCAGACCCCCAGAGGACAGGGGACTAGTTTACCAACATGCCACCTTTTTCTCCTTTTATGAGTTTGCACGTCTGTATTTAGTAATAAAAAAGTAGCGATAAGAATACCATTAAAGTACAACAACAGCAATAAAAATGTTGATTTTTCAAAAAAGGAAACAATAACATGCACAATTTTTAAATTGTAATTAAGTAAAAACACTAATACCACAATGTAAAAATACCTAAATAAAGAATCTTATTATTTTTCCATCAAAGCAGGTCAGTGATCAGTGTTTCAGTGACTCTCTGTGGTTCAGTGAATAGTGTTTTATATATGTAAGTTAAAATAGAAGCGTCCCGTCAAAATTTAAATCTCTTAATAATTTATTGGTTATAGGTCTGGGTCCATATAGGACGGCGTGTGGGTCCGGACTTGGACCGTGGTCCACCATTTGGGGACCCCTGATCTAGACACTGCTAAAGACCTTGTACCCCTCTTGTATTGAGAGCCTGCTGGCATACTGTATGATATGGAACCTGCACTGAGGCTAACAGGAGGAGGCTCTATCCATCCATCCATCCATCCATCCATCCAGCTATCTGTACATCTATCTATCTATCTATCTATCTATCTATCTATCTATCTATCTATCTATCAAACAAATAATACTACTACTACTACTACTACTAATAATAATAATAATAATAATAATAATAATAATAATAGAGTCATTCCATGAAAATGGCACAATTTGAGTCCCTCTCACCTCTTATGGTGTATTTCATCTATTGGGTCACCAAACTTTATATTTAAACAGCTTTATATATACATTGAAATGCACCCTTTAATACAGTGTAAAAAACTGAACTAAATTTTATCTTTTTATGAGAAATAATACAGTTTTTTCATTTGACAGCACCTATTTTGTCATGTCCCTCATGGCCTTGATGAAAGTTTACTTTGAAAATACCAAATAAAACTATTTAAAAAGTCAATAAATTTTTATATCAACCTAAGCATATATTTGTGCTCTTTTGCTGGTAATGTTTATTTTTTTCAAATTTAATTGTTAATTATTCATTAAAATCACAATTATTTCTGTACCTGAGTAACCCCTCAAGCCCGTTACACAAATGATCCCACGCCTATAAATACAATGGTGTGATCCAGAATTCCATATACATCAGGAAGTGACATCACTGAAGTCTTTTGGACAACAGGACCACAGAGACAGGCAAGTTGCTCCCATCTTTTCCTTTATTTTAGTCATTTATCTTGTGATATTGTGGTTGTCAAACTCAATGACTCAATGACTCAACACCGTAACATGAAACAAAGACTGAAAACTATTACTTATGAAAAAGTTTTTTGTTATTTCATGAATATATGGTGATTTTGAATTTCATGCATGCCATGTGCTCTCTGTCTGGTATTCACTACATTGAGCAGCGGCCATTTTGTGCAAAAATCTCAACCCCCTCACACTCAACCCTGTTATGTGTTTGATTGTAAGGGAGTTGAGATTTTAATACTTTGGTTGTGAAGTTATCCAATTATTTAAATTAATTATTATTATAGTCAATCAACATTCTTATACTGCATGCATGCTGAATATGATTTATGTTCCATGTTAAAGATGCGAGTAAGATGGGACCAACAACAGCAGCAGAAAGGCAGAGGAAGTATCGGGAACGCCTTAAAGCTGATCCTGAAAGAAGGGAGAGATACCTGCAGAGTGAGCATGAGAGGTGGAGAAAGAATGTAGAGGCAGGGAAGAAGAAAGCAATTAATGAACTGAGTAAAAGAGAACAGCGTAAGAAAAGAAAAATGTAGAGAGCAGCTTACCATAGGAGCAAGGAGAGGAAAGAAGTGCAAAGAAAAAGCAAAGAAAAATGCAAAAGAAAAAAGGTGCCAGCGTTCAAAGAAATCTTCGGATTCACCACAGTCGAAAATAACACGACTCACTTCAAATTACCCCATTAAACCCCAAATAAAAAAAACCTTACTTTACCATGAATCACTCATTCAAGATATTAGGAATAAATACAAAAAAGCCACCAAGGACAGAGAAATGCAGCTGATTGCCAAAGTCACGACAGGGAGAATTATAAAAAAAATACAGGTTGCAAAAATTTGCAAGTGACTCCCTCGGATTTTCAAACAAGAGGTTGAAGGTTGAGGTTTTCAAACAAGGCGATGATACAGACAGACACATTGAAATCGTTAACTGTTTGATTATTATTGTTATTAGTTCAACCAGTTCATCAAGTTTAATTGTATGTTATTGGAGCAAGGATGAGGTGACTTTTAGCACACCTCATGAGGCTCTCTTATGCCTAGACACCCACACACACACACACACACACACACACACACACACACACATTATGTTACATTTGAGCAATTCACTTTACAATGTTTGTTTGTTAGTTGTTAATATGCTGTTGTGGTTGTTTTTACTTTAGATTAATAAAACTTAATTCTACTGCAATTTGTATCTGGTGTCCTTCCTATGGTTACAAAATGAGATATAGTGCTAATGGAAAGTCCTATACATTGAATCTGAGAGTAAACAACTCTTTCTATGTAAAGCTGTATTTGTGCCTTCAACCCCGTTACCATCTTCAACCCTGTTATGCTAGTCTCAACCCTGTCACACCTACATTTTCATATATTATTTTCTTAAAATGTTGAAAAAATAATTTAATGTTTGCTGATTTGTGTCTAAAATATTGAGTGCTATCATATGATCATTGATTTTGATTACAATTCTTAGTTAAACTAAATTTTTGATGAAAAATGACAAGATTGCTTTCACTTATTAGTTACATTTCACGATTTAAGAGATTAAAAATGTGTGATTTTATGTCATTTTTCTATTTAAAATTATTGAATTAGTATGGGGGACATCTGATTAATGTGAAAATATTGATTTCTTTAGAAATACATTTTATGATAATATTCAGAGAGCCTCAAAGTGTCCATAATGGGGTTGAAGAATTACAGTCACCACATCTTGAAATAATGATCAATAATAAAAGAAAACGAATGCCTGAGATGGGAAAATGCATTTTTCTGATAGTTAAATATATCCTTAATGATGTGGGATATACATACAAATGATACATTTTGGTAAAAAATGTGAAAATATCCAAGTCCAATTTTGACCATTCTCATGGAATGACTCAATAATTAATATTCCTTATTAATTAAAAATTCCTCATTGTTTATTCTTGTTGGTAGACACATTTTGTTGAATTAAATCCACATGGCTTTTTCACTCCTTGTGGTCACAATCAGCACAGACAGAAGACAACAGGTAACACAGGCGTTGTAGACACTCGGGGTGGCGCTGTTGTGTCCAGCGCTGGCGCCAAGGTATTGACGTCACGTGTATCCTATCGTATGATTGATAAGTGAATGATTATAATTTAATACACATAAGTCTAGGAGTTCTACTACGTTTTCTTTGAACCAGCATCAATCAACCGCGTCATATAAAGATGCCAGGGTAAAATTAATGAGTTTATAGTTGCCATTGGTGGTGGCTGTCCGTCGGTGAAATAGGTCCGGGCTGTACATTTTTGGAATACACGTTTACTGTCAGTTAAATTGAGGTCACATTACAGTTTACATTGGTTATAAAGGCTGAGTAGTGTAGCAGTTAAAATACAGAACTCGTCACGGCCAGTTTGCCTGAAGGATTTTGACTCGGGAAAGGAGTCTCCGCCGCCGTTGTTATGGCAACCAATGACGCCCGGTGCAAAGCCGGGAGACATGACAAGCAGTCGGATAAAATTATCGCCAAAGGACTAATAAGCATAAGCATAATAAGAAGCACCTCTGTTATTTGGTTTTGTGTCTCAAAACGGAATAACGGGAAAACGGCCGTATTTTCGTAAATCCGTTTAATTTTGAAAACGAAATATCAAATTATCAAAAGGTACACGGAATGTACAGGGACCCAGTAGATTGTAGTCTATCCGTGAATCATTTTTGTTGTTTTATTTTCTGACTTTATCGCATGTGTATTTTATTTCTTGCATTTTCCCCAAATGTCATTAGTGTTTGTGGACGAAAGCATAATGTCTAATGAATATCACAGAATGAATGGGATGTTTGACGGCCGTTTGTTTAGAGACACTTACAAAGGCTAGGGCTTGATATGAAACAACTGGAATTCATTGTGTAGCACCATTTTTTGGGATGACATGATAATTTTCTGCAAGTGCAATATTCAGGCAAATAGCTGATGGTTGTATTAAACTATGCTGGGTTGGTTATGAGCTAACAAATTGAAACTGTAGGTTTTAGTTCAGGAAAAAAAGATGAATGAAGAGATTTTCTTGAAAGTGAACAAGTTAAACATTTATTTTTCAGATAATCAAACAATGACGATAAACAGTCATTTCAGATGGTTAAATGCATGAGGAGCAAAAGCATATTGAAGGTGATTTAACATAGAAACAAATTATTAATGAACTCAAATGGCGTTAAAAACACAACATTTCTAAAGGTGCAAAAAACAGAAAAGGATAAAGGCAAATGTTTACCAGTTGACTTTTACATGTGATTGGATTTTAATAAAATAAAATAAAATTAAATTAAATAAAATTAAATTAAATTAAATTAAATTAAATAAAAAAAAAAACGGGGGGGGGGGGGGAGCAGATTATATTAACAACAGAAATTAAACTGACCTTGAAAGGAAACATGAAACATAATGAAGTGAACATTTTCAACAATAGATAACTATGAACAAGGCACTTTTTTTTTTTTTTTTTTTTTTTACCACATTAGTCTTTAAAGAAGTCATCCAGATTCTCCCATGAACCACCATCGGAACTGTGCTCAGTCGTGGTGGTGGGAACAGCGGGAGGCGGAGCAGGTGCGGCAGTGGGACCTTTCTCGATTTGGGACAATTTCGTAATGAAACGTTCCCCGTTGAAAGAGATTTTGAGTTTTTCCAAAGTCAAGAAGTGAATTTCTAGGCTTTCCTTGTCCTCCAGTAAGTGTGTCAGACGATTCGTTTGCAAGAATGACTTTAAAACAGAGTTGTTAAGAGTCAATGCTACTTCCACCCCGTCGACCCCAACGTGCAGGACACCGCTGGTTGTGGCCAGGAAGTGAGAGCTTTTGCGCAAAAGCTGACATCCTTCACAGCGCTGAAATGCCTGCCTGGCGTCGAAGGAAGCGGATTGCCTCCTATAACACGATCTGCAGTTGAAGTTGCTGGTCAGTTTGACGCCGAAAACTTCGCTTTCAGTTGTGTGAAGATTGTCGTCGTTGTCTATGGTGAGCGGGACAGTTGTTGCTGGGACAGAGACATTCTCGATCTCCACAATGGTGGAATTCTTAGTTGTGGTGAGGAATTTTTCTCCTTCGTACTCCCTCACAGACAGGTTGGTGAAGGCATAGGAGGTGTGCATCTTGACAGCCGACATCTGGGAGTCCCACAGCTGGAGTTTAATTTGCGCACTTTCGTCTGCGATGATGATGCTAAGCATGTTGCTCTCCACACCCCGGCGTTGGATCGTCTTAGGAGAAGAGCCCATTGCCAGAACCTTTCCTTTGACCTCGCCAATCTGAAAGAGACCACACAGGAGAACCGTTGTAGGAAATTAAAATGACAGGTGAGGATGCTGTCGTTTTGTCCCTAGTTCGATATTGATTTTGTAATTGGCATTGTTCTGTTCATAATTAACTTACATAATGGGAGTGTGGAATGGTCTTGATGTCATCTATCTTCTTCCTTTGACAGGCGTCTGGCTTTTTGTGCGGAAAGGAGACTTCTGTGACTTCGACTCTTGTGAATCTAGAAGTCTTGAAGTCGAATCCTTTGGGGTTTCTGTAACCTGAACGGGGAAAGCAAGGTTAGTAAAGCTAAATTGCGAACAACATTTGAGATCCACCATTACAAAGACGCATTTCTGTTTTGCAGGCTATACTTACTTAAACATCTGGTGATGTTCGTCACCTTGATGGAGGTGAGATTCTCGGCTGCCTGGGCGAACTGGCGATGTAATTCCGTTTGAAAAACTACTATGTCATGGTATTCTGTTCTCCCCGTCTGCAGAAGGGCGTTGAAATATCGCGTCTTCTTGGCCTCGGATGTCTTCACCGGTGAGAGGTTGTGGATGTAACCCACTGCAGATTCGCTGTTGTCGGGGGTCCGCACCCCAGCGCGTGTAGATGCCATGTTGTCAGAGTTTGTGAAATTGTTGTTGGTAAAGACAGCTTTATATAACTTTCAGATGTGTGTTGAAGTAGGAAAAAAAATCCCAAAGGTGTTAGACGCAGGTGTCCCGTCAAAGAGTGACAGCTACATGACCAAAATGATACAAAGCCCATAAAGCTTTCAGACAGTTAGACGCCGCTGCACAGCGCACATGAAAAGATACATGTTCCAAATACATGAACACATACGCACGTAGATGCCTCGTTTTGTTCTTGTTTTTTTTTTTTTTTTAATATATAAGGTTTTTGGATGGGGCTGTGGCGGTCAAAGGTGTCATCACCCTGTCTGATATTGATCAGGCGTGATATTGTTAGTTGTAGAGTTCAAAGATGTCTATACCCAGACGTCGGCCCGATGAATAAAGTTGCATCGGCAAGACGTATTATGGAGAGCATTTGCTCATTGGGAAGACGTCGCCGAGACATTGGCATTTAGTAAAAAAAAAAAAAAAAAAAGCCCTCCAGATGATGTTTGGATGATGAATTAAAGATGCTCAGCGCAGCTTCTCTGCAGCTTCTATACGACCTTTATTTAGGTCGGATCATTCCATTAGTAGTAAATATCTCTCTATCCACAGTCGAAATTAACATGTATTTACCTACTTAAAATGTGATAGGAATATGGCAATATCATAATAAAAAAACAATTTGCTTGACCACTATAGTTTCCTAATATTGTCTGTGGATAAAATAAAGAGACAGGTACGATTCAAGTTCATAATCATAAATTTATTTCCAGCAGCATAGCCAAAAGCAGCACAAAAAGGATAAACAGAATAGAAAACATAAGGCAGGTCGGGAGACGCACACAGGCAGCAGGGTCTGGATTGCTGGGAGACGCAGTCTGCAGGGGAGGGCGGGTTGTTCAACTTTAAGCTGTGAAACAGAATACGGCTAATGAAAAAAGAGAAGTTTCATACAACCATCTTTTTTCCAAGCACTAGCTAAGAAAATATTTCCAGCAGACTAATTCAAATCACTTATCTACAACTTTATAGATAAAGATATAGATACATATTGCCGTATGATGGCTTACAAACAATTATTCTAAAATTGGCTAAAATCAGCTGATTAAAATCGGCCGGGCCCTATTCAGTGCTACGTTAATGTGTCACACACACCTCACTGGCAGGACAGGACGGCAGTTTGACAGCCTAGGATGGTGGAAGTGGACGCAGACCCTCCTTGAACGAGGAAGATAAACAAGAACACAAATGACACAATGACACGCCTTTAAAAGAATTCAAGTATTTGCCATACCTCCCAAATAAACATATACAAATAGACAAACCAAGAAAAGAAAACAGAAACAAGAAAAAGTAATCAATATTACTGTTAGCCTATATGAGTAGGGCTGCACCTTATGTTTTAATTTTTAATTAATTTATCAACTAATCTAAGAATTATTTTTTAATCATTTGATTAATCACATAATTAATTTACCTAAAATAAATATTAAATAATAATAATAATAATAATAATAACTTCGATTCATATAGCGCCTTTCAAGACACCCGAGGACGCTTTACAAAATAGAGGCAAATGAACATAAAGCTCATTAGAATAATAATGGTGGCATATTTTCAAGTTAGTCTATAAAGTTAGATTTCCAAATCCGTGTATTGTGGAGACGTGTGTGCGCCAAAGGCGAGACGCGCACGCTGTTAACTTTAATATTTACATTTTATATCTGATGGCTAATATGTTCAAAGGACACTTTAACAACCGACACTCCTGTGTGAGAAAGAGACCGAACGTTAATTAAGGTGTTTTGTGATTGTGGAGCCGTTGCGCAGGTGGTTTTGTTATCTTACACCAGCGCAAGTGCCATCTTTGACACGTCTTCAAGATAGCAAATGACCTCATGCCCGGTCTGGGTGGCTGTGGGTAAAAGGTCGGCGCGGCGCGTTTGCTACATTGTGCTCGGCGCATTGGAGTAACTGCACCTTAAGTGTTAGACCAAATAAAAGCGCGAGGTGTGGTCTTTCAGCACAAGATGGCACTTAGCGTGTTTTGCCGAAACAGACACACTCTTCACAATCACAAAACATCTTGATTTTTTTTTTTTTCATTCCTTCCGGCAGTGTGGATTAGCAAAGCGGTATTTGAACATATTTTCTATCAGCAGTAAAGTGTAAATATTAAAGTTAACAGCATGCGCGTCTCGAGTTTGGCGCACACATGTCCCCACAGTCACAGAATACCTTTCATCAACGTTTAACAGCCGTGCGCGCATGTGTGTCTTTTAAGATAAACTCACTAATAAAGAAAAATAATTGATTTTGTGATTATAAAGGTTAATAAATCTAAACAGACCTGTAAAGTGGGCAGGGGATGGAATGTCAGATCATCTAGTCCAGATGTGTCACCATGATAACTGGAGCAGCTGTAGTGTTTGTGTCTGCGTGCTTGGCAAAATCACACAGAATCTTCTGACGCTCATTTCCGAGCATTGCAGAATACCCATCTGCTGCAACATGCAGGAAGTTTCGGCGTGGGTCAAACCGCTGTTGAACAACTGTTTGATTAAAATAGTGTGTGTTTCCCAGGTCCGTGTACCTTTTGATAGTTTGATATTTCGTTTTCAAAATAAAACGGATTTACGGAAATACGGCCGTTTTCCCGTTATTCCCTTTTGAGACACAAAACCAAATAACGGAAGTGCTTTCCCGTTTTCTCTTTCAAAACCAAATTACGGAAAAACCAAATTGAAAAAAACGGCCCAATTTTGATTTCTGCCAATTCATTTTTTTTCCTATTCTTTTTGATATAACCGTGACAACGACGGACCGGAAGTGGAAGTTAAGTGCAACAACTTCAGAATAAAACTTTAGCGTGCTAATCGCTAACTTCTTATATTATAGCCTGTCTTTCTACACCATATGGTTCACATCTGTTTTATTTCTGTGAAAGTATAAGAGCTGGTTGTTTGGAAGAATGTGGTCGATTCAATGGAAAGCTGCAAGGAATGCAAATTGTGTTTTTGGCGATAATTTTATCCGACTGCTTGTCATTTCTCCCGGCTTTGCACCGGGCGTCATTGGTTGCCATAACAACGGTGGCGGAGACTCCTTTCCCGAGTCAAAATCCTTGAGGCAAACTGGCCGTGACGAGTTCTGTATTTTAACTGCTACACTACTCAGCCTTTATAACCAATGTAAACTGTAATGTGACCTCAATTTAACTGACAGTAAACGTGTATTCCAAAAATGTACAGCCCGGACCTATTTCACCGACGGACAGCCACCACCAATGGCAACTATAAACTCATTAATTTTACCCTGGCATCTTTATTTGACGCGGTTGATTGATGCTGGTTCAAAGAAAACGTAGTAGAACTCCTAGACTTATGTGTATTAAATTATAATCATTCATTTATCAATCATACGATAGGATACATGTGACGTCAATACCTTGGCGCCAGCGCTGGACACAACAGCGCCACCCCGAGTGTCTACAACGCCTGTGTTACCTGTTGTCTTCTGTCTGTGCTGATTGTGACCACAAGGAGTGAAAAAGCCATGTTGATTTAATTCAACAAAATGTGTCTACCAACAAGAATAAACAATGAGGAATTTTTAATTAATAAGGAATATTAATTATTATAATTATTATAATTATTATTATTATTATTATTATTATTATTATTATTAGTAGTAGTAGTAGTAGTAGTAGTAGTAGTATGAAACATGACTGTCAAACAGTTGAATGGAAGTAGATCAGCAGGTTAATGTAGCTCTATACCTGTAACTGTGGTAGCTATGTGACTGACAATTTGAAGAATCTAAACACATAGCTGATTTTAAAACAGGAGTACAGACAGTCTTAAAATTACTTAAATGTAGAATTACAGGGTTTGACATGTTAACTCTTTACTGAATGTTAGGGTGTGTTTACGGTAACTGTAATCTCCAGCGATCCTGACATGGGCCCAACAATGGCATTGTTTATTCTTGTTGGTAGACACATTTTGTTGAATTAAATCAACATGGCTTTTCCACTCCTCGTGGTCACAGTCAGCACAGACAGTCTGGTGCGTGTGTATGTGTTGTGAAATCTTTCAGACAGGTGTCGGGGTCCCAGTTCAGTCAGAGTTTATTAAAATATCATGCAGTGTTGAAGCAGTGGACTTTTGTCACAGTTTGAGTTTGATTAGTAAATGTACTACATTGAATGTCATGAGTAACCATTCATCATTGACAGATTAAAATCCCAAATGTGATGATTTTACATAAAGACCTTGGTTGGTAGCTAGGTGACATAACAGAGAACGATGCTAGAAAGATTTCTCCCTCACAACAAGGAAAAGGCTCATCATTGTACTTGCTACAAATGAAGCTGATCTGTTGACATGAAAAGGTAGACAGAAGAACTACACAATCCCCATTGGTGCTGATTTTGGATGATGTTTTGTTGTGTATTCTGGGGTTGTCTTGTCACATTGTCATCACATAGACCAAGACCAAATGTATGTGCTGTTGTGTATGGTGGGCCCTGATGAAACTGATGGTATAATGTATTTGTGACACTGGATTTGTCATGTTTCATAGATCATCACAGTGACTCTGCTGCATCTTGTTTTTGTATGGTGTCCCTGGGCCAAGCAAGCTCTCCCGACAGTAGAAGAAAACATGGGAGGAGGAGGTTTTTGGAAGAGAGACCTTGTGCTTCATTCAAGCACGGGTCTTCAGACAACAGTCAGGCCGTCATCACCAGGACAGTCTGTGAGTCCACATGTCCATTGTGGCCCCCATGCTCAACTGACACAAGTATGGTTCTCAAGATAGTATTAGGCATAGCATGGGCTTGACAGTTGTGTTGTGTCTTAGCTAATGTGTCCGCACATGCACATGCACACAGACACACACACACAGACACACAGACACACACGGACACGCACATGCACACGCACACACACACAATTTAGCATTATATGTTTTGGCCAATTGACAATCCCAAATATAGGAATGTAACAGTTTTAGTTGTCATCATTTACTCCACCTAGCAGATGTAAGGTGTTATCAATAGAAGATCATAGTTGTAGTCAAACTGCATCAGTGTTCAGTCATCACAATATAAAGTAGTCAATAGTATTTGACTGTTCAAAAATGGGTGTGAAAGACCTAATTTGCCATTTTGACAAGTATGAAGATGGTGACAAATGTGTGGAAAGTTAAGACATAGAGTATGTTACTCTGTGAAAAACAGACATAATAATGTCCTGAGTAAGTGTAGATGCATAAGTTACTGGTCAGTTTGGGTTTTTTTTCTGTTTTGTTTTTTTGGGAGTATACAAGCAAGTTCCTTTATAAAATGTGTAATTCTACCACCATTTATGGCAACATGGTGGGAGCTGTAGTCTGTTCTGAGCTACATGCCATCTGTCATTGTAAAGGAGTCATTTTACTATCTTATCTTTTCACAACAAATGTTGTCTAATGGTTGTTTATAGTAATTAATTGATTTATGCCTTATGTATTTTTCAGATGTGATGGGTAGAGGAGGACATCTTGCTGTGTCTGGAATTCCTGCTGCTGTGTGCCAGTGTTGGAGAACTTTTGTAGAGAAGATGGCTGGCATCTGGCTGAATCGACCATTGTCTGTCTGTCTGTACAGTACTACAGCCTGATCGAAGCATCATTATCTCTTGTCAATTAGCCTTTGAACCCAAGGGTAGAGAGTGTTTTTTGTATTTAGTTGGTTGTTTTGGAATTAGGTTAGAATGTTCTATAGTCACAAACTAATTGCCATGAATCCTATGTATGCAGCCTCATTATATACAATGTACATATGGGTTAACCTTCTTTGGAGTTCATTAGCAAAATAAATTATTCTTTTGATAGCATGAACATGTGTGGGATTGCTCCTTTTGTTATTTGACTCAATCAGTGTTACATGATGATATTGTGAGACATAAATACTATTATAAATCTGCTATATAGATACACACACACATTCACGTCTTGTGTACAGTTTACCCAGGGAGAGAGAGTGAGAGTTTTTAGTGTTGTTTAGCTGTTAGAAAAACCATTTCATAGTTTGACCTGTGTATATGCACATCTTCAGAAATGGTCCCAAGGCTCTGGACTTAGTAAATTAAACAATGTAATTACGCTATTTCCAGTGCTACTGTTGTTGGTCACTCATTTAAACTATAATTTCTGATATCAAAGTCATAGCAGGCATACATCAGTCAAACTACTTTTTTTTTGTAGTAACACAGAACTGTCACAAGAGGGTGATCGGCACATGCGAGCAACCTGTTGACGGCCAAATATCATAGCAAAAGCCTCTGGCAGGAAATAAATGAACCCGGTGTTTATTTTCTGAACTCACATGCTTGATGCAGGAAATTAAACCAAAGTTCCACAACATGTCTCAGTAGATTGTAGTCTATCCATGAATCATTTTAGTTGTTGTTTTATTTTCTGACATTATCCCATGTGTATTTAATTTCTTGCATAAAAAGATGGGCCAGCGGAGAAATCTGGGAACCACTTTTTTGCTTTCACACAAGTCAATTGTACAGCTCTGCAGTCTTTTGGAAATGGTCCAAAATTTTTAACTTCATAGATTAAACACTACAAACATGCTATTTTTTAATGCTAATGTTGTGGATAATTTATTTAATCCTAATATCTGACATTTTACTCATAGCAGATATTTGCATCCATATGTCAGTCAAACTACTTTTGTAGTAACACAAAATTGACACAAGGGGGCAATTGCAAAATTTGAGCTAGATCTCATTGTTGTTACTCAATATTTTCCTGGCCACATTTTACAGTAAAAGCCTGACAGGAAATGAATTGCTTTGGGTTCTGAGTGAAATCTGTTTTCTAAATTTGCAGAGGGTGTCTGATGAACAATGAATACAGGGACTCCATTTTGTTTTAACTACTTGTATTAACAGTTTCACACTGTAACTGAAATACATCCCATGTGAAAATATGGCAGTGTCAGTCATATGAGAAAAAAAAGTAATGTATTTTTTCAATGGAATGAGCTATATGAATATGAAATAATTAATACTTTTCTTATTATTAAAAGCATGAATTAGCACTATATTTGAAAAGTCATGAGTGTACATCCACATCAAGGCAACACAGCATTTCCACACCATTGCAATACATGTCTTTGTTTGGACAATGAATTACATGTAATGTCTTGTAATATCAAAGTAAACACCAAATATCGAAAACAGACATAATGTTGGTATATTGTTAAAAAAGAAAATGAAATAATAAAAACTTGATCACAAAAAAGAAAGAAAGCAGTCATCATTATAATATCAATAAAAAAGAACCTTTTGCAAATATACCAAAATACGCATATTGTTGTTTGTGTGTGTCCTTAAGCATGAACATATATGGTTACTTGACAGATGTTATATATATATATATATATATATATATATATATATATACACACATATATATATATACATATGAATACAACCTGGCGTATCCAAATTTTCCCCTTACAAAATTCAGTGTTCAAATAAAACATTCAAGATGTTGTATATCATGAGTCTATGTCCCAAAAAAGTGCTATTTATTTAGTAAATACAAAGTCTTTCAGCCAAACAGTTGCCTCCTGGTCTGCTGTGTGGAGGGTGGCCAGTTCTCAACTCAGTTGTTGGAGAGGGCAGGCTTCATGTCCACATGGTGTATGACATGGACCAAACAGGGGCACAATGTTGCTGAGGTTTGTAGTGCGGAGGTTGAAATATCCCATTTTGCACCAGCAAGCTTGCTGAGCAAGTTGTTACAAGAGTTCACCTTGGTTGCCGTTACTTTTAAATGATTCTTGAAGGAAAGGGTCCTGTCAAGGGTCACGTCAGTGCTGAATATATGATATTTGATTATTTTGAGCACGGACATGGTAGACCACACTAGACAACGTAATCATGAGTCCCTTTGTCTTTGCCCACAGTCCTGATGTTGCACATCATAATACTGGCTTGGGAAAGTCTGAAAGAAAACAGAAAACATTTGTAGAATTAGTAATTATGGCACATCTATGGGCAAGGTTGGTAAACAGGTTAACTGAGTCATGGCCTACCTTTTCCTGATTGAAGAAGCAATCCAGTAGTTTTACCAGGGCAAAATCCTGCATGTTGATTATTGTAGTGCAACGGGAGAATGGAAGTGCCCCAAGTAACGAGGAGGGCTTTCTGTACATAGTTGACGGTCTGCCCAAGGGAGTTCCAGATGAATTTGGAGATGATGTCTGGGCTCCTAATAAATACAGACATGGCTATAATTTATGGAAACAATTTGAGGTAGATATAGGACATAGGATTAGGAATTGTAAGTGACATATTTAGCATGAAAAGCATGTGAATGTGATCAGTGTGTTAAAATGAGTTACTTACCTTTTTATGTGGCCTTGAACTTGTGATTGAAGGTATTCTGGACAACTTTAGCTTCATATGAGTCTTTGGATTAGGATGTGGTGTTCAAACAGGTGTAGGTTCCACAGCTTTTGATGGGGAATATTGGATGCTTCTCCACAGGTTCAGGTTTCTGTAAGAAAATAATTGTAATGAGGAGATATTTTGAGTCATATGTCATGATATAAAAGAGAAGGCAAAGCAGGTACAGAAAGAAAGAAAGAATGAATGATTGTTTTTGCATGAAACAAGTTAACTGTACTATATGAATTAACAGCCAGTCATACAAATAAGAAAGACATGATAAGTCAAATGATGGAGGTTTACCTGTTGAAGGAGAAGTAGTCTAGTTGCTGGATTGATATGGGATGCTGCCTCAGTGTGATAGTTCAGGACGTGTATGTATGCGTGCGTGTGTGTCTGTGTGTGTGTGTGTGTGTGTGTGCTTGTGTGTGTGGTAAGCTTCCTCAAATATGAAAATGACAATAACAAGGGTAATATTAACAGTGGTGGAAAGAAAGGCTATAGAAAGTGCATTATGTTCCCGGGCATGGTAGGTGTCATATACTCGAAGCATCAGCAGTCTCGGATGTACAGGTGATCAGTTAAATTGATTTTGTCATTTGGTATTAAAACATGTACACATCAGTGTGTATTTCATTGCTGAGCATGTCTGCATTGGCATAATGGGAGACTCTATTTATCTTTAATTTGGATCCCCGCTAGCTCCAACAAAGTGGTCGCTAGTCTTTATGGGGTCCATTGGAGTCTCCCAAGGTATTTTCTTTTCAGCAGACTAATGCTCAATTTCTCCATCAAAAAATTAATATATAGTTTTTGATGCAAGAAAGAGAATAATACATAAAAGACAATCCCATTTTAAAAACATAGTATAATCTGTCCTAAAAATAAATTATGTTGAAATTATTTACAAAATGCATGTGCAAACTTGTGACAGACTTAGAGACAGATGAAAATGATAATGGCAACATTCAATAATGTGTACTACGAAGATAAATCTACAGAACTGCAATACGTACCATTTCATGATAGCTGTAATAAATTGGCAGCACATCCACAAGTATGTTAGCAC